>NC_069501.1:331120784-331444534 GCF_027579735.1 Bombina bombina | reverse complement strand
ACTCAGTTCACTCCTTTCTTTATAAATTATGGCTTGCATCCCCGAGCAGACTTTTTGCCCAGGATCGACACACCTTGCCCTCAGGTAAATGATACGGTGAATGACATCTCCCGAATTTTCTCCTCAGTAAAGAAGCACATTCTTGATTCCCAAACCACTCAAAGTAATTACTACAACTTGAGGCGCAGACCTGGACCAACCTACACAGTTGGTCAACGTGTTTGGTTGTCCACTAAGAATTTAAAATTGCACTACCCATCTAAAAAACTTGGACGTACTTTCATTGGCCCGTTCCTTATTTCCTCAATCTCGAATCCTCTCACCGTTACCCTGGATCTTCCACCTTCACTTAAGGTACACCCGACTTTTCATATTTCTCTGGTGAAACCTTGTAATTCGGATGTACCCCCGCTCTCTCATCTCCCGGGTGTTTCAGCACCAACTGACCAGGAAGAATTCCAGGTTCATAGTATTTTAGACTCCCGACTTGATCATGGACAGCTGTTTTACCTTGTCCGTTGGCTGGGTTTTGGTCAGGAAGAGGACTCATGGGAACCTGTCTCAAATCTTTCTGCGCCCCAGTTGATCTCTCAGTTCCATCGGAGGCATCCGGACAGACCTCGTCCTTGAAACCTCGCTGTGGTTTCCTTGGGGGGGGGACTATGTAAGGAATACCGTTTCTCTCATACTGTCCCTTTAAGAGCACTCCTCCTCTTCACTATAAATTAGCATAACTTGCATAGTTAGTTGCTGGATTATTGAAGCAGACTACTCTACTAGAAGCTTCGTTACTACTAGCCATCTAACTTGAATATCCCCACTGACATATTCAGCAAACTTATACCTTTTCCTTCAGCACAGTTTGTTCCTGTCAGCTCCTGCTCTCACACCTTGGGACACAGACGCCGGAGCTGCGGTTACGTCATCAGCTACCGCCCGCTCCTGTCAGCAGCGTCTCTCACCCCCTGTGAAGCGGTTGATGCGGTTTGCCGTTAAGTGTTACATACCAGCTCCAAAAAACCTCCGGTAACACTAACTGTTTCCATCTCCACTCAAGGAAGGTATGAACTTTGTATCCCATAACTTGAGCCACTAATAACCACTCTGTACTCCTAGCATCCCCGGAGTACAGCGGGTTATTCTCTGGCAATACTAATTCATTGTGTTAACTTAGTAAACTCCTATTTCGGGTTAGCATTGTGAAACATCTCATCATTTAATTCTAAATAAAAAGGTCTATCTGGCCTTCATGATTAGCTGCACCCAAACCCCAAAAAAAGCCGAGTGGTCTTAGACTAACACCCATGGCTAACTCGGTTGTTTCAATTAGTACTATTCTTAGCACTTTCATCCCTGTTACGGGTGGTCTACATGGCCATCATGATTAGCCGAACAAAATACTACAATCCAACCTTTGCTCAGTCTTCATAGGCCCTTCATTGTCTGTATTTTGATAGTACAGTTCTTATTATTTTTATAGCTGATACAACACTGAATGGTGGCAGCTCTATATGGCCTGCATGATTAGCCGCACCCAATACAAAAATAAATCCAAGCGGTCTTGGATTAACACCCATGGCTAACTCTGTTGTTTCAAGTAGTACTATTCTTAGCACTTTCATCTCATCATCCCTGTTACTTCCAGGACTCTCGGTGGTGGTCTACATGGCCATCATGATTAGCCTAACCAAATACTACAATCCAACCTTGGCTCAGTCTTCCTAAGGCCCTTCATTGGCTGTATTTTGGTAGTACTGTTCTTATTAGTTTAATAGCTGATACGACACTGAATGTTGGCAGCTCTATATGGCCTGCAAGAATAGCCGCACCCAAAGCCAAAAAAAAGCCAAGCGGTTTTGCACTAACACACATGGCTAACTCTGTTGTTTCAAGTTCTACTATTCTTAGTTCTTTCATCTCATCCCTGTTACTTCCAGGACTCTCGGTGGTGGTGGTCTACATGGCCATCATGATTAGCCTAACCAAATACTACAATCCAACCTTGGCTCAGTCTTCCTAAGGCCCTTCATTGGCTGTATTTTGGTAGTACTGTTCTTATTAGTTTAATAGCTGATATGACACCGAATGGTGGCAGCTCTATATGGCCTGCATGAATAGCCGCACCCAAAGCCAAAAAAAAGCCAAGCGGTTTTGCACTAACACCCATGGCTAACTCTGTTGTTTCAAGTTCTACTATTCTTAGCTCTTTCATCTCATCCCTGTTACTTCCAGGACTCTCGGTGGTGGTCTACATGGCCATCATGATTAGCCTAACTAAATACTACAATCCAACCTTGGCTCAGTCTTCCTAAGGCCCTTCATTGGCTGTATTTTGGTAGTACTGTTCTTATTAGTTTAATAGCTGATATGACACCGAATGGTGAGAAATATGATTGCTGACAACAATTGGCTAGGTGGGCCTGGCTCACAGCAGGCTGCAAGGCAGGAGGAAAGTGCTATTCAATGGCACCAGCAAACTGAGGATTCAAATCACAACAACTATTACCAAAAATTTTAATTTTTAATTATTAGAATACTGTCACAACAAATATGATTGGTGTAAATATTTTTTAAGTAGGCCTGGCACACAGGCTTGGAAGGCTGTAGAAAAGTGCAATTCGAGGGCACGAGCAAACTGAGGATTAAGATCATCAACAATCAAGATTTTTTTTAATTTTAATTAGTAACTATACTGTGACAAAAAATTAGGATTGGTGTAAATAGTTGGCAAGACGGCCTGGCACAAAAGGATGGCAGGCAGAAGGTAGATGCAATTCAAGGACACTAGGAGACTGATTACTGACAGTCTAAACCGTGATGATTGACAATTTTTGCAAAACTGTTAACAGAAATATGATTGCTGACAACAATTGGCTAGGTGGGCCTGGCTCACAGCAGGCTGCAAGGCAGGAGGAAAGTGCTATTCAATGGCAACAGCAAACTGAGGATTCAAATCACAACAACTATTACCAAAATTTTTAATTTTTAATTATTGGAATACTGTCACAACAAATATGATTGGTGTAAATATTTTTTAAGTAGGCCTGGCACACAGGCTTGGAAGGCTGTAGAAAAGTGCAATTCTAGGGCACGAGCAAACTGAGGATTAAGATCAACACTAAAAAATTTTTTTATTTAAATTAATAACTATACTGTCTGTGACAACAATTATGATTGGAGTAAATAGTTGGCTAGACGGCCTGGCACAAAAGGCTGGCAGTGGCAGGCAGGAGGTAAATGAAATTCAATGGCACTAGGAGACTGAACATTTGCAGTCCAAAAAATTATATATATTTTTTTTAATTACTGTTACAAGAATTGTGATTGGTGCCACTAATTGGCTACTTGGGCCTGGCAGACAGGCTGGCAGATATGAGTCGTGGATGGTAGGTAGGGCAGCAATTTAACACAGTATGCTGTGTAAGTGACAAAAACACAGGACTGATAGAAAATTAAGTTTGATTACACTAGCAAAATATTTTAAAATTTTAGATTTTAATATTAAAATTATGTTAAGAAGTGCAATGCACATATGACTCTATGAGTGGTCGCACTGGCTGGCTGCTACGTAGGGCAGCAATTATAACAACAGTATGCTGTGTAAGTCAGATAGACAGTTAGACACAGGCCTGATAGAAAATACAATTAGATTACACTAGCATAATGATTTAAAGACTTTTTTTTGGAAATTGTAAGAAAAAGGTTACGCACATACATATAAGTCGTGGCTGATAGCCTTGGAAGGGCAGCTATTAAAAACAGTAGGCTCTGTAAGTCGGATACACACACGCCTGATAGAAAATACTATTAGATTACACTAGAAAAATGATTGAAATTATTTTTTTTGGGGGGAAATTAAAAAAAGGTTAAACACATATGAGTCGTGGCTCATAGACTAGGGAGGGCAGCAAGTAAACACAGTAGGCTCTCTATGTCAGCAAAACACACAGGCCCGATAGAAAATTATATTAGATTACACTAGCAAACAAATTTAAACTTTTTTTTTTTTTTTATATTAAAATTAAGGTGAACAATAGATATGAGTGCTGGGTGGCTGCCTGGCACAGACCAATTAAACCAAAAGACTGAAAAAAAAGAGGTATATTAATGCTGAGTGAGCCTGACAGACACAGGCATGATAGTAAATGTAATTAGATTACACTAGCAAAATATATATATATTTTTTTTAAATTTAAAATAATGTTATAAACGGATATTAACACTGGTGGCTGCTGGCTGGCACAGAGAAATGAACCAGAGTATATACTGTGTGACACTGGCCTGATAGAAAATGAAAAACAATTACACTAGAAAAATAATTAAATTTTTGGGTTAGTTAAATTTAAACTAATGTTGTTAGGGAGATATCAGTGGTGGCAGTAGTCACAGCATATGCTGTGAGCCTTAAACACACAGCTGAAAGCCAGGCAAATGCTAATAAAAAAAAAACGAAAAAAAAAAAAAAAACGGCACGAAATATAGCCCTAAAAAGGGCTTTTTGGGGTGCTGTGCTTGCAGCAGAGATGAGTGGAGTCATTCTGGACTGTAAATACACTAGCCTAGCTATGTTTTTCCTATTAATATCAGGAGCAAAAACACAACACGTCCTCTCATTAAAAAAGCAAGGTCGTTATGAGTCTAAAATGGCGGATTCCGAGTAGCTGGGAGTGTCTGTGAGGGAGTGTCTGATGTTGATTGGCTCTAATGTGTCAGGTGGCTGTGACATAAAGGGTCAAAGTTTCCACAATGATGACACATAGGGGCGGATCGAACATCACCATGTGTTCGCCCACAAACGCGAACAAGCTATGTTCGCTGTGAACCGTTCGCGGGCGAACAGTTCGGGACATCACTATACATATATTATATGTAGCAGTAATCATTTGAAAACAGTGCTCTTAAAATAAGAGATACACTGCTTTCATTGCACGGTAGTGGTAAAAGGTCACTATTTTTCAGTGTGTCTGAAAAAAGTGGTCTTTTTCTTATTTATATATTTGTGGCTACAGTGGCCGTGAAGTGGCTACTCACAATTATGTACCTCAATAAATATGAGGTAAGATTAACATTCAAACAATCCCACTGGAAAATAAAGCTTTCTCACAGGGTCCAGCCTCTGTAGTCTCTGCACAGATTATTTCCAAAAACGTTGGTTCTTGTTCCACAGTAGAATTATCGCCAAGTCCACTCTGGGTTAAATTTATATCAAAGTTCGGCAAAAATAAAACACCACTTACCAGCACTAAAGCTGAATATAGCTATTAAAAGATTCAGTGTCTTTCACACTGTGATGTAAGGTGGTATATAAATACCAGAAAATAACTCATGAGGGGGCAATCTCACATCATATATCACAACTAACAGGATGCTATATAATTTTCGAATAAACAATCCCATAATAAGCACTCACTGGTCTTAAGTCAGCAGTATTTATCCATACTATATTATGTGACGTTTTGAGACAGCTGGTGCCCCTTCCTAAGACAAAACAAAATAAAACAAAATGCAATCATTTTGTGTCTCAAAATGCGGATAGTGGGTCACAATCATATCTGTGCTATGGGCTGCTAAGAGAATACCTAACGCTACTAATCCAACACATCTGCCTTAGCCAAACCGCTACTATAAAAATAGTGAAATATCAACTGATGAGAGTGAACCCCTGCTTGATATTTCACTCTCATCTTTTTATAGCAGGGGGTGAGTCTAAAATAATGGAGCACCAAGCTGATTTTGCAGCTTAATAAATGGGGCCCTATATCTCACCCTTTATTATATAATGGGTTTATCCGCCTAAATTTCCAACTAATATTGTGTATGATAAAGGAGCTAAGTTCACATCAACGTCCTTCATGTTGAATATTTGTCTATCCCTTTTTCTCTTCCTAGCAGAACAGTTAATACACCAAATCAATCAATTATTGGAGCAGTGCCCATTTTGTTTCACCTCCTATCTGTAAGAGGACATTTTATAACTTTTACCCTAGTCTGTGTTTGCTTACAATATTTATAAACATGATTTTCTAATTATTATTTTTTTAAATTATGCCTTCTACTTAGTCATTCATTCAGAATACCCCTAATTATAAATACTACAAGCTATAGTTTATCTCTATTCTATGATTTGGAAATCAAGTTTTTCAGCCCATTTCCCATTGTAAAACAATTAATCCATTTTTTTAAAAAAAATCTAGATTATTCTCTGTTTTATATGCATCATGTATATTATGCCTTTCTTAAAGCTACATTGTACTGTAAAATAGACTGAGCATTTAACAAGAGCAGACACCCTTATCTTATCTTATCTTTAAATGGGGGTAGATTTATCATTCAGGCTCGCGGGACACATAAGTTAAGAAGCAGTAACTCGAGATACTATCGAGATGATTGACACCCCCTGGTAGCGGCCAATTTGCTTTGTACTATTTTTAGTCTTTGTTGAAAGCTAAATAGCCTCATATGTGAATGTCTAGGCCATTGAAGACCTAGAGCTAGTTCATTTGTGCCATATAGATAACATTGTGCTCAATCCCATGAAATTTGTTTATGATTTACCACTGATTGGCTAAAATGCAAGTCCGTCAAAAACTAAGATAAGGCGGCAATCTGCAGAGGCTTAGATACCAGGTACTCACAGAGGAAAAAAGTATATTAACCCTTTGAGTGCTAAGCACTTTCCCACCTGGGTGCTAATATTTTCTAAGGATTTTTTTTTTAATTTTTGAAAAAAAAATATTTAACTTTTTTTTTCTTTTAAAGAACCCCAAGACTTACACTGTTGGAAAGATTAGCTGCTTACCTTTCCAACAGTGGGTCTTGGGGGTCTGTAGCTGCTTAGATGCCTGAAATACAGGCTTCTAAGCAGCATGCCCCCTCCTAGTATACTTAACATTGTTAAGTATTAATAAAGTTGCGCAGTGACATCATCACGTCATTGCGCGTGACGTCACTGCGCATCACGTGAAACCCAGCGATGCCTGTCACTCTACAGGCACGATCACCAGGGTAGGAGCAGTTAGGAGCCCCCAAATCTCCCTCAAGGTGGGAGAGTGCTGATTACGGCTGTGAGCCATCATTAGCACCAGAGTGAGAAACTCTGTGACAGCTCAGAGCCGTCATTAGCACTCAAAGGGTTAATCTAACCGTGTTGGTTATGCAAAACTGGCAAATGGTTAATATACGGATTGTCTATCTTTTTAAACAATACAAGTTCTGGAGCATACTGTCCCTTTAAACCTATTGTTACTAACACATTTCCTCTTCAGACTCTACCTCCTTATCCTTTGATCATAGTTTATGGGTCCGATTAATAAATATTGTAATCTAATTGAAAGTATACAAGCCTGCTACTGAAATGAAATGCCACCTTTTAGACACGTGCTCTGGTATGTGTGAAGGCTTTTCATCAGGCTTATCCTGATAAGCCTGAATCCAAACAGATATTGTACAACAAAGGGGTGATCAATGTCAGGACACTGGTAGTTTCAAACACCAATCCCATCCTCCTTTGCAAATTTTCCTTCTTGGTCTTTGGTTGTGCACACATGAGACTGCCTGCAGCTTACATGCATAGATACATAAGGAACAACTGAGCATCTGCGTAATAGTTGGATGTTTGTTCAGCCTCTTGTTAGCTGTTTCCTTTCCTGCCTCTGCTTATCCTGAGTACTCAGCTTTCACCTACGTCCTTGTTCTCAGGATTCTGTGACTTGGTTTCTCAGCTGCCTGTATCCCAGTTTCTAGGCTGCTTGTGTTGCCTTTTAGCAACAAGCCTGTGTCACTGCAAGGGCTTTGAAGCTGCAAATGTAGTTTCATAAATTAATTATATAGTATTATGTAAATTGATAGGGCTTGTTCACACAGATCTAGGGCTAGATTACAAGTGGAGTGGTATTTTGCGTTTTCACTACAGCGAAAACTCCGCTAGAATTTTCATTTTTGCTCTAGCCGAGTTGCGCTGGTATTACAAGTTGAAAGTGAACTGTTTTTTTTCTCCAGCTGTAGCCCAAATTGTGCTTAAAGTCTTAAACAAACACTATAGCATTTTTTTGCAATTGCGCTAACCCGACATCAAAATATCAATATTTCATATCTGATGTTTTTTTAAACAAATATATATATTTATACCTATATATATATAAATCGCCATAGAACAGGCTAATAATGTTATTGAACTGGTTCTGCGTTCCTGTGAGTGTGCTTATCTCTCACCTAGATTACGAGTTTTGAGCGCTATAGGGAAAGAAAAGAATGCCAGAAAAGTTGTGTTATTTAACCCCCTATAGCACTGCCATTACAAGTTTGAAAAAACCCGGCTTGTGCGGGCGATATGGCTGCGTTGAGCTCCATACCGCACACAAAAGCAGCAGTTTTTTGACGTGCTCGTGCACACTTTCCCCATAGACATCAATGGGGAGAGCCAGCATAAAAAAAGTCTAACACCTGCAAGCAAGGAAACAAAAGCTCCGTAACACAGCCCTATTAGTGAACACCCTAACATAAACCCTGGGGTCGATCCGATAAAAATCGTCGCCCGCAAAAGTCGGCGATGCCAATATTTGCGCGGGTTTGGTATCCTATATACGGCGTAACCTAGAAGTTACGCGCGTATATTTCTGCCGTCGCCCGTAGTTTTTTGGGCCATAGGCAGGTATACCAAACCCGTGCAGTTTGGTATCCAATATACAGCGTAAGGACTTACGTGGCGAAAATGGAGAAATCTTACTCCATTTTCACCTCGCCACAAAAAGCAGCCGTAAGAAGCCTTACGCTGACTATTGGAGCCCCGTAACTCCCTAAACTGGCTGCTAAAATAAACCTAACACCTAACGCATGCGCAATGTCTATCTCCCTGTCAACCGCGATCCCCCGCCGCAATCCCTAAAAAAGTATTTAACCCCTAAACCGCCGCCATCTACATAAACTAACCCCCTACTGTGAGCCCCTATAACCGCCACCATCTAACTGATCTATCCTGTAATGTGAACCCCTTACACCGCCGCCATCTATATAAAAATTATTAACCCCTAATTTAATCTACCTACCCCGCCGCCAGCTATATTATCTATATTAACCCTAAGTATATTATAGTTAATATAGTTATTACATTATATATATTAACTATATTGACCCTAATTATATTAGGGTTAATATAGTTAATATAGTTACTACAGTATTTATATAAACTATATTAACTCTATCTAACCCTAACACCCCTAACTAAATTCTTATTAAATAAATCTAATTCATATTATAAACTAAAATATTCCTATTTAAATCTAAATACTTACCTATAAAATAAACCCTAAGATAGCTACAATGTAATTAATAATTACATTATAGCTATGTTAGGGTTTATATTTATTTTACAGGTAAATTGTTAATTATTTTAACTAGGTATAATAGCTATTAAATAGTTATTACCTATTTAATAGCTACCTAGCTAAAATAATTACCCAATTACCTGTAAAATAAATCCTAACCTAAGTTACAAATACACCTATACTATCAATAAATTAAATAAACTACAAATATCTATCTAAAAATACAATTAAATAAACTAAACTAAATTACAAAAAAAAACAAACACTAAATTACAAAAAATAAAAAAAAGATTACAAGATTTTTAAGCTAATTACACCTATTCTAAGCCCCCTAATAAAATAATAAACCCCCAAAATAATAAAAATTCCCTACCCTATTCTAAATTAAAAAAAGTTCAAAGCTCTTTTACCTTACCAGCCCTTAAAAGGGCCTTTTGTGGGGGCATGCCCCAAAGAAAACTGCTCTTTTGCCTGCAAAAAAAAACACAATACCACCCCCCAACATTACAACCCACCACCCACATATCCCTAATCTAACCCAAACCCCCCTTAAATAAACCTAACACTACCCCCCCTGAAGATCTCCCTACCTTGTCTTAACCCACCCGGGCAGAACTCCTCATCCGATCCAGGCGATGTGTTCCAGCAAGCGGCAGTGAAGTCTTCATCCATCCGGGCGATGTCTTGAAGCAAGCGGCATCTTCAATCTTCTTAGTTCGCTCCTCCGCCGCGGAGCATCCTTTCGGCACGAAGACTTCCCGACGAATGAGGTTCCTTTAAATGACGTCATCCAAGATGGCGTCCGCCGAATTCCGATTGGCTGATAGGATTCTATCAGCCAATCGGAATTAAGGTAGAAAAATCTGATTGGCTGATTGAATCAGCCAATCAGATTCAAGTTCAATCCGATTGGCTGATTGGTTCAGCCAATCGGATTGAACTTGAATCTGATTGGCTGATTCAATCAGCCAATCAGATTTTTCTACCTTAATTCCGATTGGCTGATAGAATCCTAACAGCCAATCGGAATTCGGCGGACGCCATCTTGGATGACGTCATTTAAAGGAACCTCATTCGTCGGGAAGTCGTCGTGCCAGAAGGATGCTCCGCGGCGGAGGAGCGAACTAAGAAGATTGAAGATGCCGATTTTCTTGAAGACATCGCCGATGGAAGAAGACTCTCTGCCGCTTGCTTCAAGACATCGCCCGGATGGATGAAGACTTCACTGCCGCTTGCTGGAACACATCGCCTGGATCGGATGAGGAGTTCTGCCCGGCTGGGTGAAGACAAGGTAGGGAGATCTTCAGGGGGGGAAGTGTTAGGTTTATTTAAGGGGGATTTGGGTTAGATTAGGGGTATGTGGGTGGTGGGTTGTAATGTTGGGGGGTGGTATTGTGTTTTTTTTTGCAGGCAAAAGAGCAGTTTTCTTTGGGGCATGCCCCCACAAAAGGCCCTTTTAAGGGCTGGTAAGGTAAAAGAGCTTTGAACTTTTTTTAATTTAGAATAGGGTAGGGAATTTTTATTATTTTGGGGGTTTATTATTTTATTAGGGGGCTTAGAATAGGTGTAATTAGCTTAAAAATCTTGTAATCTTTTTTTTATTTTTTGTAATTTAGTGTTTGTTTGTTTTTGTAATTTAGTTTAGTTTATTTAATTGTATTTTTAGATAGATATTTGTAGTTTATTTAATTTATTGATAGTGTAGGTGTATTTGTAACTTAGGTTAGGATTTATTTTACAGGTAATTGGGTAATTATTTTAACTAGGTAGATATTAAATAGTTAATAACTATTTAATAGCTATTATACCTAGTTAAAATAATTAACAATTTACCTGTAAAATAAATATAAACCCTAACATAGCTATAATGTAATTATTAATTATATTGTAGCTATCTTAGGGTTTATTTTATAGGTAAGTATTTAGATTTAAATAGGAATATTTTAATTAATAATATTAATATTAGATTTATTTTAATAAGAGTTTAGTTAGGATGTTAGAGTTAGATAGGGTTATTATACTTAATATATATATAATATAATATAATCACAATATTAACTATATGAACCCTAATATAATTAGGGTTAATATAGTTAATATATATAATATAATGACTATATTAACTATATTAACCCTAATATATTTAGGGTTAATATAATTAATATAGCTGGCGGCGGTGTAGGGGGATTAGATTAGGGGTTAATACATTTATTATAGGTGGCCACGGTGTAGGGGGATGTAGATTGTAGGCAAAAGAGCAGTTTACTTTGTGACAAAGCCCCGCCAAAAGCCCTTTTAAGGGCTGGCAAAAGAGCTGTTACTTTGGGGCATGCCCCGCAAAAAGCCCTTTTAAGGGCTGGCAAAAGAGCTGTTACTTTGGGGCAATGCCACGCAAAAAGCCCTTTTCAGGGCTATTTGTAGGGTTAGACTTAGGTTTAGTGGTAGAGATAGTTTAGTATTTTAGGGGTTAAATAATTTAATATAGATGGCGGCGGGGTAGGGGGATTAGATTAGGGGTTAATAATTTTAAAATAGATAGCGGCGGGGTAGGGGCTCACTTTAGGGGGTAGGTAAGGTAGATGGCGGCGGTGTTAGGGGCTCACTTTAGGGGGTTATAGATTTAATATAGCTGGCGGCGGTTTAGGGGTTAATAACTTTATTAGGTAGCGGCGGGCTCCGGGAGCGGCGGTTTAGGGGTTAATACATATTTTATTGTTAGGCTAGTGAGGGGGGATAGCGGATAGAGGGTTAGACGTGTCAGGCTATGTTAGGGAGGCATGTTAGACTTGTCGGGCTATGTTAGGGAGGCGTGTTAGACAGTGCGGGTGATTTAGACTTTAGTCAGGTTTTGTAGGCGCCGGCAGTTTCTAACGTGCCGCAAGTCACTGGCGACGCCAGAAATTTGTACTTGCGCAGATTTCTGGACATCGCTGGTTTGTCAGACTTACGGCACGTTAGCATCTGACGGCGCCATATATGGGATAGCTCGAGTTGCGAGCTGAAACTGCGGGCGACGCGGGTTCCCTCGCTTGCGCCGCAAACTACGATCTATATCGGATTGCGCCCCTAGAGTCTAAACACCCCTAATCTGCTGCCCCTGACATCGCCGAAGCCTGCCTACAGTTATTAACCCCTAAGCTGCTGCTCCCAATATTGCCGCCACCTAAATAAAATTATTAACCCCTATTCTGCCTCTCCTGATATCGCTGCCACTATACTAAAGTTATTAACCCCATTCCACCGCACTCCAACATTGCCTCAACTATATTAAAGTTATTAACCCCTATTCTGCTGCTCCCAATATTGCCGCCACCTAAATAAAGCTATTAATTCCTAAACCTCTGGCCTCCCACATCACTACCACTAAATAAACCTATTAACCCCTAAACCGCCAGCCCCCGACATCGCAACAACCTAAATTAAGCTATTAACCCCTAACCCTAACGTAACCCTAACCTTAAAGTAACCCTAACCCTAACACCCCCTAACTTTAACATAATTAAAATAGATCTAAATTAAACTTACAATTATTAACTAAATAAACCTATTAACCCCTAAACTGCCAGCCCCCCACATCACAAAAAACCTAATTTAAACTATTAACCCCTAACCCTAAACCTAACCCTAACACCACCTAACTTTAAAATAATTAAAATAGATTTAAATTAAATTTACCATTATTAACTGAATAATACCTAGTTAAAACTAAATACTTACCTGTGAAATAAAACCTAAGCTAGCTAAAATATAACTAATAGTTATATTGTAGCTAGGTTAGGTTTTATTTTTATTTCACAGGTAAGTTTGTATTTATTTTAACTAGGTAGACTAGTTAGTAAATAGTTATTAACTATTTACTAACTACCTAACTGAAATAAATACAAACTTACAAGATTTCAATCAGCCAATAGGAATTAGAGATGCTAAAATCTCATTGGCTGTTCCAATCAGCCAGTATGATTGAGGTCTCATCCTATTGGCTGTTCCAATCAGCAAATAGGATTGAGCTCTCATTCTATTGGTTGATTGGAACGGCCAGTAGAATGAGAGCTTAATCCTATTGGTTGATTGGAACAGCCAATAGAATTGGTGTAATTCTTTTTTATTTTTGATAATTTGTTTGTTATTTTCATAATTTAGTGTTTGTTAGTTTTTTGTAATTTAATTATGTTTTTTTTCAATTAGATGTGTAGTTTATTTTGTTTAATTGGTAGTTAGTTTAATTTTAATTTAATCATTATAATAATGTAATTATTAGTTTAAAATTATTTTTTTAAATTTGACAGGTAAGTTTTAATTTAATTTAAGATAGGGAAATTGTAAGTTTAATATAAAGTAAGAGGGTCATTAGGTTTAGGGGTTAATAGTTTATTTTAGTATATTCCTTTGTGGGGGGCATTCAGTTTAGGGGTTAATAGTTTATTTTAGTTTATTTTGCTGTGGGGGGCTTGCGGTTTAGGGGTTAATAGGTTTTATATCGGTGGTGTGGGCGGACAGCAGATTAGGGGTTAAAAATATTTAAATTGTGTTTTTGATGTGGGAGGGTGGCGGTTTAGGGGTTAATAGGTTTATTATAGTGGCAATGATGTCGGGGAGCAGCGGAATAGGGGTTAATACATTTTATTAGTGGCGGCGGTGTTGGGAGCGGCAGATTAGGGGTTAATATGTTTATTATAGTGTTTGCAATGCGGGAGGGCCTCGGTTTAGGGGTTAATAGGTTTTTTTATGTGTGTTTAGTGTACTTTTTAACACTTTAGTTATGAGTTTTATGCTACAGCTTTGTAGCGTAAAACTCATTACTGCTGACTTTAGATGGTGGTACGGATCTTGTCATTATCGGGTGTAACACTCACTTTTTAGCCTCTGCAAAACTCGTAATACCAGTGCTATGGGAGTCCCATGAAAAAACTTCATTTTTTACGAGTGCGGTACTGACTTTGCGTTACAGGCTAAAAGGTGTGCGGTACACCTTTACCGACAAGACTTGTAATGGCTCTGGTGCTGTTTTAACGCAAAAAATGCCATATTTTCAGGGTTACGAGTCGCAACGCAAAACTCGTAATCTAGGTGTCTGTGTGTATGTATCTGTATGTATCTCTATGTTAAAGTACTTTGACTGGTTGTTGTTTTCTAACACCTGAGATCTCATATCTTTGAGCCCTTATAACTTTTTTGTGCAATATATTTTTTTATATATAATTTTTATTACATGGTGTTATTATGAGTGTAGCTATACTTTGTAAAGTATTTTTATGTGTTTTGTGATACTTTTTTGTTTCAGAAAACAGTTAACCACAGTTTTCAGATCGCATTAAGGATGGAAGTGTAAATATCGCTCAACTTGTAATATCAGTGCTTGCGCAATAATGTTTCCTCACTTGTAATCTAGTCCCGAGTGTTTTGCAACACATGACAGCATCCAGGCAACATTTGATGAGTAATGAGAAATCAATCACAGAAGGATTCATATATCTTTACTATAATTATGTTTCTAACACGTCAGTCGCCGTCGTAGGTTCTGTGCGCAGCCAAATCCCTGCAGCGCAAGACAGCTTCAGAAAGCTCCAGCTGGAGCTCCTGAAGCCAGATAGAGATTCCTGTTTGAATCATGCGCTTCCCTAGGTCCCTTCTTCCAATCTGCACCCAGATATTTCTTCGATTTATTTTTTAAAGCAAACAACATTCTTTGTAAACAATCTGCCTCAATCCTTTTCAATACACTTTGAGTATGTGACTGGAAATAAGGTGGTAATGAAAGTGTATAAAGAAGTGAGAGCAGAACACATATGCAGAACTGAGCAAAAGAGTATAATTCAGTGTGAACAGGAATCAGCAGCAAACACCTGCTGCCCGTCCTGGAGCCACCCTCATTGCTAGAGATTCATGTATTTAGCTACCTGGAGAGTCTGACTTACATGCCTGATAAACAAAAGTTGTCATGTGGCTCCACCCATGAGAGGGGCGCTAAGAGTACATGCAGGACAAACCGCTCTTGCTTTGAGTTCTAGGAATCTGTTGTCAGACGGTTTGAAAACAAGAGAACATGTGAAGGCGGATGAAAAACTGACAAGCGGGAAGAGGCTGCTGGGTATGGGATAAAGAGAATGGTCTAGGTATGTCAGCTGAGGCAGTGCGGTAGTACAAAGAAAGCCACGGTAGGTGGCTGCACAGTGAGAGTTTTTGATGAAATAGTATGTGCTAGCGATATAGTAATACAGTATGAAGCTAGAGATACACAGTGTAGTGTTCCGGTAACAAGATACATCAGTGCAGCAGGAATACGCCTCTTCAGGTAACTGGCATAAGCAGTGTAGGTTGTTATGGGTAAATATTGGTGTTTCCGAGTAATATGATAAAGCGGAGCAGGGGATGAGACAAGGCAGCTCAAGTTCCAGGTTACCATGGAATACAGGTTTGGTAGCTGCCAGTGCAGGTAAATATTAGATAAGGTAAATAACACATCAGCAATGTAGAGGGGATAGGTATAGCCAGATATCTAGGAACAATCAATGTGAAGATCATCACTGTGTGTTATAGGCTATAAGGGTTAGTATACCCTACCTCCTGCTGGCCACCGTAAAATATATAAAATACAATCCCTATAGAAAGACCAGTGATGTAAGAGGTTAAACTGGAATACAGTGGCACAGCTGGTTTTCAGTGTATATTTGTGTATTGTTGTTATAAAGTCATTTTTTAAAATATTCACTAGAACAATCATGTGTTTAAAGTGATATTTGCTGTAAAAATGAAGCAGCTTCAGTACAGAAAAGGGGTTTGGGGGTCCGGGGGGCTAGGGACAGAGGGACAGGGACAAAGGGATGGAGGGAAAGTGACATAGGGACAGAGTGATAGAGGGAAAGGGACAGAGAAATAGGGACAGAGGGATAGGGATAGAGGGATAGGGAAAGAGGAATAAGAAGAGTTGTTTTTTCTCAATTTCTGGGTGATCCGGTCTTAATTGGTAGCGGTAAGGCATCTCAGTAATTTAGGTGTGGGGTTGCTGAGGGTTATTTTAGAAGTCTTCTTAATGTTTATTAAATGTTTTTTCTTAACTTTTCTCGCATAATTTTAGCTGGAAATCGATCCTTATTTGGGATAAAATTTAAAGTGTAATTTTTCCTTGGCTTATTTTAATTGAATATTAAAAAAAAAATTAAACTTATCTGTACAAGTTTATTTACTGTTTCACAACATGTCTGATATGGAGCAAGAGCCTGCTCTCATGAATTCATGCTTAGTATGTTTAGATGCACAAATTGCAGCTCCTATGCAATTTTGTTCTTCATGTGTCAAGAAAACCTTGCAAAATAAAGTGCAGGAACAGGGTCTCGGGTTCTACACCAACCTATTTGTGGTTCCCGAAAAAGAGGGAACTTTCCATCCCATTCTAGACTTGAAGTGTCTAAACAAGTTTCTCAAAGTTCCATCCATCAAGATGGAGACTATACGCTCCATTCTTCCTTTAGTACAAGAGGGTCAGTTCATGACAACCATAGTCCTGAAGGATGTGTATCTTCGTGTTCCTATTCACAGGGACCATAACAGATTCCTGAGATTTGCCTTTCTGGACAAACATTTCCTTATTGTGGCCCTTCCATTTGGTCTAGCCATGGCTCCCTTAATTTTTTTAAAGGTTCTGGGGGCTTTCTTGGCAGTGATCCGTTCTCATGGAAATGCTGTGGCAAACCCTACCTGGACGACATATTGGTTCAGGCGCCATCTTTTCAACAAGCAAAATCTCACACATAGATATTGTTGTCTTTTCTTCATTCCCACGGATGAACTGTGAATCTGGAAAAAGCTCCCTTTTCCCGGTTACAAGAGTAGTGTTCTTAGGGACTATAATAGATTCTCTGTTGATGAAAAGTTTCTGACAGAGGTCAGGAAAAACAAAATAATTTCCTCTTTCCTCTCTCTTCAGGCTACTGCTTATCCATCAGTGGCTTAATGTATGGAGGTAATCGGTCTGATGGTTGCTTCCATGGACATCATTCCTTTTGCTTGATTCCATTTGAGAGCTCTCCAGTTGTGCATTCTCAGACAAAGGAATGGCAACCATGCGGATCTATCTCAGAGAATAGAGTTAAATTAGTCGTCAAGGGACTCTCTCCCATGGTGGATTTCTCAGGAACATCTGTCTCAGGGCACATGCTTTCGGAGGCCTTCCTGGGTGATCGTGACCATGAACGCCAGCCTGCTGGGCAGGGGAGCAGTCTGGAACTCGTTCAAAGCTCAGGGCCTTTGGACTCGGGAGGAGTTTGCTCTTCCCATCAACATCATAGAGTTGAGGGTGATTTACAATGCTCTATTGGCTTGGCCTCAGTTGTCCTTAGCCCAGTTTATCAGGTTCCAGTTAGACAACATAACCTCTGTGGCTTACATCAATCACCAGGGAGGAACTCGGAGTTCCTTAGCCATGAGGGAGGTTACTCGGATTCTTCAGTGGGCAGAGGGCCACATTTGCTGTCTATCTGCCATCCACCTTCCAGGAGTAGACAACTGGGAAGTGGATTTTCTGAGAAGACAGACTTTTCATCCCAGGGAGTATGAACTCCATCCCGAGGTATTTTCCAGGTAATTCCTCAAATTATTGGTGCCAGAGTTAGATCTGATCGCGTCCCAACAGAACCCCAAGCTTCCAAGGTACCATTCAAGGTCAAGAGATCCGCAGGCTGTTCTGATAGATGCTCTGGTGGTTCCTTGGGTTTTCGGGTTGGCATACCTGTTTCCTCCGTTTGCTCTCCTTCCACGAGTCATTGCTCGTATCAAACAGGAGAGGGCGTTGGTGATTCTAATAGCCCCTGCATGGCCTCGCAGGATCTGGTTTGCAGACCTAGTGAAGATGTCATCTCTCCCACCTTGGAGACTACCTCTGAGGAAGGACCACCTAATTCAGGGTCCCTTCCTTTATCCAAATCTCATTTCTCTGAAGCTTACTGCTTTGAGATTGAATGCTTAATTCTGTCTAAGAGTGGTTTTTCTGAGTAGGTTATTGAGACCATGATTCAGGCTCACAAGCCTGTTACTAGAAAGATTTACCATAAGATATGGTGGAAATATCTTTATTGGTGTGAATCCAAGGGCTACTCTTGGAGTAGAATTAGAATTCCTAGAATTTTATCTTTTCTTCAGGAAGGCCTGGAAAAGGGATTGTCAGTCAGTACCCTTAAGGGTCAGATTTCTGCTTTATCAGTTTTACTACATAATCGTTTGGCGGATGTGCCAGATGTGCAATCTTTTTGTTAGGACTTGGTGAAAATCAGGCCTGTCTTTAAGTCTTTTTTTTTTCCTCCTTGGAGCTTTAACCTTGTTCTTAAAGTTTTAAAGCTGGCTCTGTTTGAGCCGTTGCATTCCATAAACATTATGATGTTATCTTGGAAGGTTTTGTTTCTTGTTGCTCTCTCTTCTGCTCGAAGAGTCTCAGAACTCTCAGCACTCCAGTGTGATTCCCCTTATCTTATTTTTCATGCCGATAAGGCGGTTCTTTGTACTAAGTTAGGTTTCCTTCCTAAAGTTGTTTCTAATAGAAATATCAATCAGGAAATTGTTGTTCCCTCTCTGTGTCCTAATCCTTCTTCTTCCAAAGAAAGTTTGTTACACAATTTGGATGTTGTACATGCTCTTAAATTCTACTTACAGGCGACTAAGAATTTTCGCCAGTCCTCTGCCTTCTTTCTCTGTTTCTCTGGGAAACGTAAAGGTCAGAAAGCTACTGATACTACTCTTTCTTTTTTGTTACAAAGTATACTTCATTTGGCTAATGAGACTGCTGGACACAGCCTTCTGAGAGAATTATGGCTCATTCCACAAGAGCTGTTTCCTCTTCTTGGGCTTTCGAAAATGAAGCTTCTGTGCAACAAATTTGCAAGGCTGCAACTTGGTCTTCTCTACATACTTTTTCCAAATTTTCCAAATTTGATATATCTGCCTTGGCTGAGGCTTCTTTTGTGAGAAAGGTTCTTTAAGCGGTGGTGCCTTCTGTTTAGGACTGCCTGCTTGTTCCTCTCTATTTATCTGTGTCCTCTAGCTTGGGTATTGGTTCCCAACAGTAATTACTCAAGCCGTGAACTCACCATATCTTAGGAAAGAAAAACTAAATTTATGCTTACCTGATAAATTTATTTATTTACGGATATGGTGAGTCCACGGCCCCACCCTTTATTTTAAGAAAGTTGTTCTTTTAAATATAACCTCATGGAACCTCTACGCCTTGTGTTACTCCTTTTTCTCCATTTCCCTTTGGTCGAATGACTGGAGGTTGTGGGTAAGGGAGTGATACTTAGCAGTTTAACTGTGGTGCTCTTTACCTCCTCCTGCTGGCCAGGAGTGATATTCCCAACAGTAATTACTCAAGCCGTGGACTCACCATATCCGGAAAGAAAGAAATTTATCAGGTAAGCATAAAATTAGTTTTTTGGGAGTTTATTTGTTACTTTAGTGACCTTTTACATTACCTTACATTTACATTAACTTATATTTCTCAAAGCTTTAAAAATGTGAATACTTTTTATTTTATTTTCCATTTTAGTTTAAACAGCAGTAATGGATAAGCTTGCAGATGCATTTTTGCTATAGAGCAGCAATAGAAAGTGGCTAGACCATGATGCGATCAGAATGGCAATGTGATTTTCTATTTCTTAAATCATATTAAGTACAGTTCTTCATCTTTGAATTTGTACTGGTTGAGCACTAAGGCTGAAACTGAACAGTGCATTTAGATTTTCTAGTGAATAGATTATTATAAAAACAGAATAACAAACTAAGCCAAGGTGATTCATCTAAAATAATCTACATCAGAAAAAAAATCTATTTGTTAATCAGTTTTGTCTAACTCCAGTACTCTAGAGATTGTGCACGAGACAGAATGTTAGCATATATCTTTAAAAGCCTAATTTGCATAATTCACCATAATTACCTTACTTAAGGATAATGAGCATATGCTTTCAATTTATAAACTTACTGGTCTGTTTGTTAACCTTAAGTACAGTGTGCAAAAAAAATGTTTCTTTATGTTTGATTTATTGCATTCTGGATAGTATAAGCATGTTTTTTTTTTACAAACAAAAAAAACACCTGTTTAATCTACGCTGTTCATTATAAGGTTAACCCTTTCCTGATGGGACTTATTAGTCTAAATCAGAACAAAGTTCTGATGTAAACAAATAAGTAAAAATTTAAATCATGTGATTGTTCATGCAATCGCATGATTTCAATGATGAGGTCGGGTCAGTGCCTATGATGCTAGAAACACCCTGAAGCCCGTGATCCCATTTAGCAAGCGGCTATACCTTCAGGACCGCCAAATGGCTAGGACGTTCCATACCATCCTAACGGCACTAAAGCCCAGCGCAGTTAGGATGGCATGGAATGTCCTAATGGTGGGAAGGGGTTAATATGATCTATCTAAATTTGCTTCCCTTGCTTGATGATCCTAGCAAAAGCATGACTTGTCAAATATGTTGAGTATAGTAAAACTATGAAATATCCTTGCATACATTTGCAGAGAGCTAGATCAGATAATTTATTAGACTTTTATCACAGGGATAGTTTCCTACAGCAAATTGCATAAAAAACATACACTTATCTTACTTTGTGAAAATCCATGAAGCACAAACATTTTCTTTCATGATCCATAAAGGGCTACATTTATTATTATGTTGTCATGAACCTTGGCCACCCAGCCTTGAGGCAAGTGGGCAGGAATATGCTGCCCTCATTTAATATTGCACAAGCTGCAGCACAAGCACAGGCAATCACGGGCAAGAGGCAGCTGTCAATCGGATCTGATCGGTATGATTGAAGTCCACCACGCTTTAGGTGGTGGAGAGGTTAAGTAGCAGTGGTTGTGAAGAACTTACCGCAGGGAGCTGCGCTTTTGTCTGGCTACCCAGTTTCAAAGAATGCTGAGAATGATTGCTTCCCAGGCTCAACTCCTTTGGCTCCTTCTGCAGCAACTTCCAATAGTTGCTCGCATGCACACTGCCAAAATTTAAAGGGGCAATGTCCTAATTAACGGAGCTCCCTCCTGGAGGACTAATGTGTGGGAGTTCCAATAAAAGCTCACTCAGCCAAGGGCGGAGCTAGCCGTCGACAAGAGCAGACGCATGGAGAAAGAGCTCCTGCTATTTTAGTTTTAAAAGTTACCTTTACCTATTGTTTAGCGATTATTTTTGACAGGAGAGGATATTATAACACTAAGGGGAAGATTGAGAACATCATGAGAATTACCTCAAAGATTTAATCTGCTAAATTATTCAGTGTTGGCCTACCACTAGACACTCCAACTCCTCCTGGTTACTCAAGGTTGGGGAGTAATACTGAGGCACTTTACTTTCCTAAATATGGAGGACAGACACATATGCATTTACAAGTTACTGTTGGATTTGGATCTAAAGATATCCGAAAAAATTTGACAGCCTCAGGAGTACAGTGAGGGATATGCTCATGGAAGCAGCCATTTCTATACAGAAGATATTCGCTAAGGTCGCAGAGCAGCGGAGGAAAGATTTAATAGATATCAACACACACATGAGGGGAGATGTGCCTGTCCACATGCTAAGAAATATACCAGCTAATCTAGTACCTCTTGCCACCACTTCGGCTATGGGGGTTGCAGCTGGCATCAGTTGGGAGGATGATGACCTTTGCACCTGGGAAGCCAGTTTTATAGAAACTGCTGAGACACTGGAGAAATTCGCTGCAGATCCCTTCACTGTGTCAGAGCCTGAGCAACGTGTGCGTAACCCTGCAGGCATCTATGATCAAGACTGAAATGTGCCTTACCATGGTCCCCTCAAGTGCGCAAGCAGAGATACATTGACAGCTTGGAGCATGGAGAGAGAGCAATACCTCTACGGATTCTCCGCTGGTCTGCAACTTGTCATGGTCAGACCTGAATTCCAGGATCAAGAATCTCTCTCCAGTTATGATGGTTTACTTTGCGTACTGACCTATTCAGCGATCCCCTCAAGGTCCCATTTCAGGACTGGTGTCGGCTGACATTCCACAAAATCTTACATTCCCTTCTTGCGACTGGGAGTTGGAGTAGGCTAAAAGGTTAAAAATCCTCTTG
The DNA here is from genome assembly GCF_027579735.1 of Bombina bombina. Classification (NCBI taxonomy): domain Eukaryota; kingdom Metazoa; phylum Chordata; class Amphibia; order Anura; family Bombinatoridae; genus Bombina; species Bombina bombina. The sequence goes on along the minus strand of NC_069501.1, from coordinate 331,422,136 downwards.
TATGCTCTGTCATTTTCCATTACAATTTGTATCTTGTAGTTAGCTGTTACATTATATGTGTGAAGTGCATGTGGTAGACCATTGTAACTATATATTGCTTTGTCTCCTTAAACTTTAGAAAGGCATCCTGACTAGAAGCTAGGTCTGTTAACCATGCTACTATTTTAATCATCATTTTTCGGTTATTTGTTAGCTAACTTAACCATTTACTTTATGCAAATATAGCGAGAAATAAAAGTGTAATGTTATCTAGTTGTTCTTATTCAAGAGACTTTTTATTATTGGACGCTTTCAGCATCAGATAATGATACAGTCTGGGATGTCACTTGTTTAGAAATTTACCTTATACTTTAGAGGAGACAGAAAGTGAGGGAATTATTTGCAGCCAGTATTATACTTATGATCCTAGATTAAAAGGTCACATTCTATCCTCAGTACTTACAGGACATGTGTTCAAATGCTAACAGATGTATATAGCACAGATTTCTTACAATCAAAATATAAGGTGGATGGGTATGCTAATCCACCTCTTTAACACAAGTTCAATGCACTATAGTTATAAGTTTAATCTTCTCCTATTAGGTAATCACCTTCTATTAGTTTTTAGCAAATAAATAGAAAGTTCATAGCCTAGTATCTTAAATAGTGATGTCACAAATAGTTCGCCGGCGAATAATTCCCGGCGAACATAGCATGTTCGCGTTTGCCGCGGCGGGCGAACATATGCGATATTCGATCCTCCCCCTATTCGTCATCATTGAGTAGTACTTTGACCCTGTACCTCACAGTCAGAAGACACATTCCAGCCAATCAGCAGCAGACACTCCCTCCCAGACCCTTCTACCTCCTGGACAGCATCCATTTTAGATTCATTTGGAAGCTGCATTCTTAGTGAGAGGAGGGATAGTGTAGCTGCTGCTGATTTAATAGGGAAATTGATAGCTAGGCTAGTGTATTCAGTGTCCACTACAGTCCTGAAGGACTCATCTGATCTCTGCTGTAAGGACAGCACCCCCAAAAAGCCCTTTTTAGGGCTAGAACATCAGTCTGGTGTAACAGTAGTGTAGATTTAAAAAAACAAAACACTTTTTTGACTGTGTTAAATAATAGCAGTCAGTTTCCTTCACACGTGTGCGTTTCAGTGCCTGTCAGGGCACAGTGTCACCCCAGTGCAACTCATATCTGGTGTAACAGTAGTGTAGATTTAAAAAAAACAACACTTTTTTGACTGTGTTAAATAATAGCAGTCAGTTTCCTGACCTTTAAAGTCGTCAATCTCCGGCCCATTAAAATTACCCACTTATAATCCTACTTAATCTACATAAATAAGACACAAACATATAACGTTGGTATAAAATTGGCCGCAGCCATTTTATTAAATAACAATAATTTTAAATATTAATAATAAAACCTCTCAACAGAACATACATAATGTTCTTAACTAACATTAAAACCTACTGAAAATTCCCCACAGCGGTGCTAGTTCCCAAACCCATAAAACAACATGGCCGTCATTCAAAAACTGGACTCAACTAGATACACGTTGAGTCCGTACCAAGCACACCTCCACTTTAATAGGGAACCCCTTGTCCCTATAATAAACCAGTTGCCCGCTAACCCCATGGAGAGGCAACTTCTTCACATCCCACAAATCACTTGGCCATATTGCTTCAATTATTTGTCTGGGAACAAGCACCCCCGCCACAGACTGGTCTGCCCAAGCAGCCCAGTCCCGCCAAACCTAAAAAATTTAATTCTTCTAACTCTTTTTGAGGAATAAGACCCAAATCATTTCCCCCCAAATGCAAAACCAAAACCTCAGGGTGAGGAAAAACATTACTATAATCAATGAATAGTGGAAACAGATGCTCCCAACACATACCCCTAATCCCAAACCATTTAACTTCCCATTGCTCAAGTGGACACCCGAGCTGCAGGCCGTCCATTCTCTTACTGGCCTCAGCATTGGCCCAATAAATAAATGAGTGCCCCATCACCCATACGATCCTCAAACCTGAAAATACAAGAATATAAAAGAAAAAAACATTCAGAATGCCATTTGATGGACCACTCACCCAAACTCTCAATTCAGGCCTAACATAAGATTTATAACAATTTGATCCCCATCTCCCAATCTGCTTTACTATATCATAACTCAACCCTAATATAGAAGCCTCAGTTGCGGCCCCTATACGAAAGGAATGAGACCCAAACTCCAAGGGATTAAGACCTAACAACCCAATTGACCCTTTTAAAATAGCCCTAAACTGATATTGTGACAAAAACGAAGCATCAGAATAAATTAATAATGGCCTCCTTGCGAAGGCCGTATGACCCCATAATGTAACAATACCTGACAAAGACACACTACTGACCCACTAGGGAATAACACTATATTCTTACCTTTTCTATAAATGTCAGTTTTACTACCCTTCAATAAAATTTCAACCCTTTGTTCACCCCATAGCACATCTTACCTCTGTAAACCCCCAGGAACCCTTCTCCTTGGGTTCACTAATTCCGATATTCGAAAGGCCCAGAAAAAAGCTAAAACGAAGGCCGTTTGAAACAAGGTTATTTCAAATGTTGATGAACAAATATTAGTCAACACTCCCCAAATCTTTTCAAGTAATGCAAATGTAATGGGCCTCCTCTTATCTACATTCTTAACCTTCTTTTTTAGGCCCTTAAAGACCTGGCGGACCCAAAAAACTTTTGTCACATCACACAAACCCAATAATCGAAATCTAAAGGCTAAAGCAGCCAATCTTTTATCCATACTGGAGGCTGACAAACCCCAAACCCCCCAATGCCACAACCATTCCAGTAAACAGCCAGTAACATCATCAATCCCCTCCCTAAGTTCAGCCTGTTCTAACCACATTTCCCATTCCCTCCAGACTGTTACATAAGCAGACCAAGTACCTGGGGCCAAAGAACTCTTTACTAAGTCAGCCAGTCCTCCTCCCCAAGCATCCACAACTGATCTGGAAAACTCATTCCAACTGCATCCGCCTGAGGCGCCAGCTCTCTGAAACGGCTCCACTGTGAATGAGATAAAGCATCTGCTATCAGATGACACTTCCCAGGAATGTGTTTGGCCCTAACCAAAACATTTATACGCAAACATTTTAAAACTAGCACCCTCAGTAAACGCAAAACCTGCGGGGATGAAGTCGACAACGTGTTAATAGCAGAAACCACGCCCATATTATCCATGTGGAATAATATAGATTTGTTCACCAATTCACCCTCCCATACAAACAAGGCTACCAATATCGGAAACAGTTCAAGAAACACCAGGTTTTGAATTAAATCCAGACCCACCCAGCCGCACACCAATGTCCCTTAAAATATGCTCTAAAACCGATACCACCAGCCGCATCAGTTACCAAACACGAGCTTCCATGAACATTGAAGCTCCATTAAAATCTTTAAGGAACCCCAAACATACGCGCAAATCATCTTTGTGCCCTTTCGTTACCCTTACAAAGTGATGAGGCTTGAGGACACCAGCTGTGGCCAAAGACATTCTCCTGGAAAATACTCTTCCAATGGGAATAATTCTACAGGCAAAATTAAATTTCCCCAACAGTGATTGCCTCTCCCACAAAGTCACCTTGCGAACTCTAAGAAACCATTGAATCATTTCCGACAAATCCACAATCTTTTCCCTCGGCAACCTACATTCCATCTAAGCCAAATCAATTGTAATCCCCAAAAAATTGAGGGCCGTGACTGGACCCTCATATTTTTCCATTGCAATGGGAACCCCAAATTCAGACGCTACTAAATAAAAGCAATCCCTCAGCTTCAAACAAATATCCAATTTTGAAGGACCCACAAAAAGAAAGTCATCAAGAAAATGCACTATAGACGAAAATCCCGACTTGACCTTCACAACCCACTCCAAGAAAGAGCTAAAACACTCAAACAAAGAGCAGGATATGGAACACCCCATAGGGAGGCAAAGGTCCACATAATAAACTCCATAAAAGCAACAACCCAATAGATAATGAGAGGAAGGATGAACTGGCAGCAATTGAAAAGCTGCTTCAACCTTTGCCAACCAAGCAAACTGACCCACCTCCCTAACCATCTTGACAGCCAGGTCGAAAGATGTATAGGACACTGACACTAATTCATCCGGAATGCCATCATTCACAGACCCCCCTTTAGGGAAAGACAGATGATGTATAAGTCTGAACTTCCCCGGATCCTTCTTAGGAACCACACCCAAAGGGGAAATACGCAGATGAGGAATTGGAGGGGCTTTAAAAGGCCCCGCCATATGCCCCAACCAAACCGCCTTCTCAAGTTTACCCTTTACAACATCAGGCCATTCCCTAGCTGACTTCAGATTACCCCTGTAGTGAACTACACCCCCTGAAGATGGTATTTTAAAACCATATTAAAACCCATGCCACAACAACAAAGCCTTTTCATTAATGCCCTTCTGCTTAGCGTAAAGTACGAGCCACCACTCCATCCCGCTTACCCTCACCGGTGTTGCTCCCTTTGTCAGGCAATTCCGGAATTCCACCTGTTTTGTTTTTTCTGAAACACTTGAACGGACGAGCACCCCCGCACCCTGAATACTCATGTCTAAATTTACAAGATGATCCCTATTTGCATCCTTTCTCATTGAAAGCGAAGCAGAAACCCTTTTTAACTGTTGCCGGCAACCTACTCTCGAGCGACCCTCCGACTCCCCCACGAAAAGGCTTTGAAGACCTTAACGGTGTCATTATCTTAAGCCAAAGCCCCATGTCCCGATCATCCCATTTCATCTCAGGCTTAACCGACAAACGTTGGCAGAACTGTTCATCATAAGCCCACCACGCCATACCCCCATACGTCCTTTGAGCAGCCGCAACTTCATCTAAATAGCAAAATAACACCGCTCCCTGTTCTGGAAACTTACCAGCTAACAACTGGCATAAATAACAAAAGCTTGAAACCAATTGGTAAAAGTTTTGGGTAATTTTCTGTACCGTTTTTTTCCTCTCCTCTTCTTCCTTTTTAGATGCATCCTTTTTTGAATCCTCAGGGGATTTCAAAGGACTGGTCAAGCAGTAAGAGTGAAAATAATTCAATAAATTCCCGTTTCCAAATCTTTTCCCTCAACTCAACCAACAAGTGCATGCCTAAAGGACCAATAGTACACAAACAAGACCGAGACAAGGCCGTATCAGCAATTTTAAGTTCCGGGCCCCCTGACCCCTTATTTTCAATGTTAGCAGCTTTTGAATGAGGCACCTCAACTGCCTGTGCCTGAATTGCCACCCCTTTACCTTGACCAACCTCAACAGAACCCCAAACTGTCACATTGACAAAGTAGTCCCAGGAGGTACCCAAGAACTGGCGACCCCTCCTGTTCCTTTAGCGTTGTTCCCTTCTATCTTAGCTAACAAATCCCTTAAACCTGCTACAACAGTAACTGATATAGAATCAACATTCCCCCAAACATTCAATACCCTAGTACCAACTCCCCCCCGTACCTGTTCTAGGACTGATCCACTTGAGATGCAGCCGTAACCTTCTCATTAATCTGGAACCCAGAAGCCCTAGGTTCCATAACAGCCATCTCCTGTTGATTTCCTTCAGCCTGTAAAACAGAAACATGTGACAAACCCCCTGATGGCGCCCATAACCCAACACCTCTCTTAGCCGTAGACATACCTAAAACACTGTCATCCAATACCCCTCTCCCCTTCTTAGGGGCTGTAGCCCCAGACACTACTACCCTTGAATCCCCGTATCTCTTGCGCTCTCTACCCCTACATTGTATTCTCCCCCTCCCAGACCTGTTTGGCCGTTGAACAGAACTAACCGAACTATTAAATACAGTACAGTGACCTCTTCCCAACTCCCCCCTATGGCCAGAGTTAAAAACACTGGCCGTACTCACCCCTGCTTCCTCTCCCCTCAAATCAGAACATCCCGACATAGGAACGCCATCCTCTATATCAAGCCTGATATTGTCCATCCATGAATCTTGCAGGCCATAAGCTTCCCTGCTCAGGCTGTCTTCTCCCACCACAAGAAAACCAGGAGGATTCTCTGGCCATGACCCAATTACGTTCCCTTCTGAAATATAAACATTATTAGAAACAAGAAAATGTTCACCCACATCAACATTCCCACCCTTCAAATTCCTTACCTCACCCCTTAAAACTGAATCGCCCGATGCCCTGACTGAGATCCTGGACCGGCAAGGAGGACCAAACGCCCGAGGAGAAGGAGGTATAAAATCCTCCTCAGACGAATCCAAGTATAAGGTTAAATCCTCCCTGCCAGTATCAGCCTCCCCTTCAGGTTGGTCCCCAGTTTTATCTTCTCCCATAAATCTTTCTTCAACAACATGCAACATATGACCCTCAAAACTACTACTAGGCCTCAGAACCTGGGCCGTCTTTAACACCTTATGTACTTGCGCTTCTACAACATGAGATGAACCTGAAGTGCCGGGCTCCCTTGCTTCACTTCTACCCTCAACTCTCTGTCTTTCGACTGGCCCCACAAACCTAACGCTGTCTGCTTGCACATTACTATCCCTTTATAAACCAGGCCTCAACGGGCCGTCAACTTTATTAGCTTGCTTTTTTCCCTTATTAGGCTCTTTAAGACGAAAAACGGCCGTCTTACCCTGAAGCAAAGGATCACCCTCCTTCCTCGAAACGAACTCCTGCTCCTATTCAAAGGCATCACTGCTGGCTGCTACACAAGGCTGCCTAGTCCCCACTTCAGATTGTCGACTTCCGCAACTGGAACCTGTTTTCTTCTTCGACGACGACTTTACCCCCGGACTAGGGCTGGATCTCCTGCGGCCACTGGAACTTCCCGCAACATCCGGATCCAACCTAACCAGTGGCCTGGAACGCCTTACCGGCCTAGGTGACGAAACCGCCTTAACCTCCGCTTCACCAGTATCCGGGACCAGCAAAGAACGGAGCTTTTCTTCAAGCCAGGTAGGGCCCCTTTTTTCCGCTGCTTCCTCGAGCTGCCCTAGTAGGGCATCCAACTGCGTCATAATAAATAGGCTGAAAACCCACATGAACAGAGCAGTTCGCCAAACAAATTTTCTGTCAGGTAGATGCCTGACTTTTCCCGCTCTTTCTTTAAGTACACAGGGGCTTGTGCTAGCCACTCCCACTATACCCTATCAACCAATCAGAAGACGGGCCTATTCCTCCAAAGGTCAAGGCCCCTTCACGTTACGCCGCACTCCCAGAGGCTTCTTTCACACGTGTGCATTTCAGGGCCTGCCTGCCAGGGCACAGTGTCACCCCAGTGAAACTCATATCTGGTGTAACAGTAGTGTAGATTTAAAAAAACAACACTTTTTGGACTGTGTTAAATAATAGCAGTCAGTTTCCTTCACACATGTGCATTTCAGGGCCTGCCTGCCAGGGCACAGTGTCACCCCTGTGCAACTCATATCTGGTGTAACAGTAGTGTAGATTAAAAAAAACAACACTTTTTGGACTGTGATAAATACACGTGTGTGTTTCTGTGCCTGCCAGGGCACAGAGTCACACCAGTGGAACTCATATCTGGTGTAACAGTAGTGTACATTTAAAAAAATAAAATACAATTTTGACTGTAATAGATTGAATAGCAGTTAGTTGTCTGCAAGCGTGTGTGTCAGGCCTACAGCGTCTATTCTGCCAACTTCTGCCAGTGCACATTGCTACTCATATCTGTTGTCACAGTAGCTTGCACGCATAGTACCACCAATTGAAAAAAAATGACAGGCAGAGGCAGGCCACCCTGCAGGGGCCGTCGTATTCGTGGTGCTGTGATTCCCTTTGGCCCTAGAATAATGGCGAAACAACATGCCAGTGAGGCGCTTGATTTGCGACAGCCTGACACGTTGGAATTCAACACTCCTAATGTTTGACCACCTGATCCAACAAGAAAAAGCCGTTAACGACTATTTGTATGACCGGGGTGCTAGGACAGCCTCTGCGGAGCTGGGAAATTTTTTGCCACGTTACTGGACGCTCATGCACAATGCCTGTAGGCTCATGTGTCCTTTTGAGGAGGTAACAAACCTAGTCAGTCGCACTGAAGGCACCATCAGCAACATACCTTTTGTTTTCTTCCTGGAGCGTGCCCTGCGAAGAGTGCTGGATCAGGCTGTAGATGAGCGTGAAGAGGAAGAGTTGTGGTCACCATCACCACCAGAAACAGCCTTATCAGCATTGCTTGCTGGACTTGCAGCAACGCTGGAAGAGGATTGTGAGGAAGACCAACCACAACAGGCATCCCAGGGTGCTCGTTGTCACCTATCTGGTACCCGTGGTGTTGTACGTGGCTGGGGGGAAGCAGATACCTTCAGTGAGATCACTGAGGATGAGGAACGGGACATGAGTAGCTCGGCATCCAACCTTGTGCAAATGGGGTCTTTCATGCTGTTGTGCCTGTTGAGGGACCCTCGTATAAAAAAAGCTGAAGGAGAACGACCTGTACTGGGTTTCCACGCTACTAGACCCCCAGTATAAGCATAAAGTGCCTGAAATGTTACCGAATTCCCGCAAGTCGGAAAGGATGCAGCAGTTCTAAAAAAAATTAAAAAGTATGCTTTACACAGTGTATAAGGGTGATGTCACAGCACAACGGGAATCTAACAGGGGAAGAGGTGAAAGTAATCCTCCTCCCCCCACGACCACGCCGGCAAGGACAGGACGCATTCCAGACGTGTTGTTGAAGGAGGACATGCAGAGCTTTTTAAGTCCTACGCATCGCCACAGCCCTTCGGGGTCCACCCTCAGAGAACGACTCGATCGACAGGTAGCAGACTACCTCGCCTTAACTGCAGATATCGACACTCTGAGGAGCGATGAACCCCTTGACTACTGGGTGTGCAGGCTTGACCTGTGGCCTGAGCTATCCCAATTTGCGATAGAACTTCTGGCCTGCCCCGCTTCAAGTGTCCTGTCAGAAAGGACCTTCAGTACATCAGGAGGTATTGTCACTGAGAAGAGAAGTCACCTAGGTCAAAAAAGTCTAGAATAGATTACCTCACCTTTATTAAGATGAATGAGGGATGGATCCCGAAGGGACTGACAGTGGGCGATACATTCGACTAAAAAAGGCCTGATGAGATGAGCTGCCTTGGGCTAAAAATGATCCACACACTGCTGTATTTTGTCTCTGAATGCCGGATGACTTGCGTGACTTATCCGCCACCAACTAGGGTTCAAGCCACAATGTTTTAGGGCACTTTCTGCCTGGGAAAAAAACATCAATTTTTCTGGCTGCTGCTACAGCAGCGGCTGCAACAATACCTAATTTTTCAGGCATGTGTACATTTTTCTGGCCTCTGGTGCTGCACTATGGCTTCAAAAACCAAACCAAAAAAAGGCACATAACAGGGATTAAACTGATAGGAGTGGTGCGTTAAGTAGTACTATTCCTATCTGGTGACACATTAGATTGCACACGCAGTGCCCAAAATTTGAAGTAGGAGGACCGACCAAGCATCTTTTTCCTAAAATTGATGCCATATACACGTCCCCTGGACATAACAGGGATTAAACTGATAGGAATAGTACAACTTAACACACCTTATAATAACGCAGAGAGAGGCAATGCAGAGAGAGGCTTGTTGTCAACCTTCAGGGACTCTTGGTGTTGTACGTGGCTGGGTGGAGGAAGAGACCTTCAATTACATCAGTGAGGACAAGGAACGGGACATGGCTAACTTGGTATCCAAACAGAGGAGAGACAGAAAAGACAGGGGCTTAAATAGCACTCATCCTTACTAGAAAATTATAAAAATAGATATAAAAATTATATACTTTAATTTTAAATGTTAAAATAGGGTAGAACACCCCTAAAAAATACTTAAACCCACTACCATAGAAACAAAAAGCAAAAACTAACACCAAACCGACAGTCACTTTTCTGTTTCCTGGCCGATAACAGGAAACATCGGCATCAGGTGGCTAAAGTGACTGTACAGTATTGGGGTAAAGTAATTAAAACAAAAGCGTTTCGGCTAATATATAGCCTTTCTCAATGCTATACTTTACAGTGTTAAATTGTTTAAGCCGAAGCTCAAGCGTGTGTGGTCTTTTATACCGGTCTACAGTTTTACAAACAGCCAATCCAGGGTGTCTGGAAAGAAACGCCTACACATTATCCAATCGTAGTGTGAAACTAGAGACGCCCTCCGTTATGACTGCTATGTGTGGCTAAGGAGTGTAACTTCCGCCATAACCTACACGCTCATTGGGTGACTAGAAAGAGCTAACACAGATGCCCGATTAAATGGTACCAATATTGCAATCATATCGTCAACCCAGGGTCACATCCTTTATACAGTAAAAAACGATCGATGATCTGTAAAACATCACTATGTGACACAGCGATATCTTACCAGTGAATCCGTCACAATCGTGATAAGCATAATAATACCCTGATGCGATCGTCTTAAAAACACCAAAGCTACAACCTGATCCAAATGAACACACTATCTGTTTTCCCAGGATACAAGAATGTTCAAATAGAAATTCAGTATATACATCCTGAGTAACATATATCGTTGTGAGTGAGATTTGTATTATATGTGTGATTTTCATTTAGGTTTCAGGTTATTTGGCAAATGTTAAGACTATGATCATGTTAATATAAAGCAGTGTCTGTGTGCACCACTAAACTTTTTTAAAAGGAAACTGATCAGTAACCCACAATCTAAATCCTACTTTATAGAGTAATGCAATAAAATGTGTACTCTCAAATACCTTCATATCCACACAAGTAAAAGAGATTTTTTTGGAATCTATATACTGTCCGTGTCTTAGAAAATGTATGATGTCACTATAAACCCCAGATAGACAAGAAAAACTGTGGTGGTCCAAAGATATTAATTATTAGAACAACACTAAAGCCTGAATTGTTAGAAAACGATTATTGAGGGACTAATGATATATACAGTATATCATTAGATATTATTGGGCCTCCAATTAATATTCAAACAACCTCAGACCATGATCAATTCATGATTTCTTGTTCTAACGTGGTGGTGTGTGTAAAGACTTAGGTCATTCAATCCATTTTAAAATATTAAATTGTGGATAACTTATGAGGATATTAAAATGATTAAATTCACATTTAAATTGTACTGTATATATATATAGGAATCTTCAGATATATATAGGTTACGATCATAAGTTCCGTAATTTTAAGTATGTATGGTGTATTAAAGCTGACATATGCATTATATAATGCCATTATGGATCGTGTCAGAAGCACATTAGCATAACCATAATGGACTTGGTTGCCATAGTTTAAAAGGAGCATAAGGTTCCCTAAAAATCATCCAATTAGATATACACCCAATAATTATTATACTCATTCATACCATTAGGTATGACAGTATTCAGATTGAAAACCCACTTAGTTTCCATCTGTAATAATTTATTCTCAGTGCTTCCCCCTCTTATTCCAGGCTTAAGTCTTTCCAAACCCCAACATTTTAAAGCATTGGTCTTCCCATTATGGGCATGTAGAAAGTGTCTAGCAACACTTGTAATTTGTTTATGTTTATCTACATCCCTCTGGGCAGTCCTTATATTACTGAGATGTTCTGTAATACGTGTTCCCATACTCCTTGTTGTCATGCCAACATAGTATAAATTACAGCTACACGAGATACAGTAGATGACATTAGTACTCTGGCAGTTGATATGCTGTTTAATTTTATACGTATTTTCAAATCTATCCACTATTGTTTGTTTTTTAACCATATGCTGGCATACTGAGCAATGCCCACACGCGATAGAACCTTCATAAATAGGTGATTTTTTAGCATTTCTGTCATAATGGCTTGTTATAAGCGTATCCCTGATGTTGCTAGCTTGCCTATATGTTAATAGAGGTCTATCTGGTAGCAATGGTTTCAATAGTTCGTCTCTGGTAAGGACATGCCAATGTTGTTGTAAAATGTTGGTGATTTTATCACTTTGTGTGGAATATGTAGTGATACATCTCAGGGGAGTATTATTCTCTTTGACTTTAGGGGTTAATAACTCTCCCCTATCTTTCAGCAGTGCTCTGTTGTAGGCTTTAGCCAATAATTTTCTAGAGTAACCTCTTTCAAGTAGTCTTTTTCTTAGGTCATGTGCAGCTTTTTTGAAACTATCTAGAGTACTACAATTTCTACGCAGGCGTGTATATTCTCCCATTGGTAACTCTTTAATTGTGGCAGGATGATGGTAACTGCTTGCATGTAGTATATTGTTGGTAGACGTGGGTTTTCTGTATGCATTAGTTTCAATTGAGCTGCCTTTCTTATGGATAGTAAGATCTAGAAATTCCACTTTAGATTTTTGTATGGTAGATGTCAAATATAATCCAAATGGATTATCATTAAGAATATCAATGAAATCTTTGAGGAGATTCTCTTGGCCATTCCATATAAATAGAATGTCATCTATATATCTGGACCAGTGGGAGACATATTGAGTAAGATATTTTAGGTTTTCATTAAACACTACTGTTTCCTCCCACCAGCCCAGATATATATTAGCATATGTTGGGGCAACCTTGTGCAAACTTGTGCAAATGGGGAGTTTGCGATTGTGCAAATGGACTGTTTGCGGTTGTTTGCGGTTGTTTGCGGTGCGTTAAAGGGACAGTCTAGGCCAAAATAAACTTTCATGATTCAGATAGAGCATGTAATTTTAAACAATTTTCCAATTTACTTTTATCACCAATTTTGCTTTGTTCTCTTGGTATTCTTAGTTGAAAGCTTAGCCTAGGAGGTTCATATGCTAATTTCTTAGACCTTGAAGCCCACCTCTTTCAGATTGCATTTTAATAGTTTTTCACCACTAGAGGGTGTTAGTTCACGTATTTCATATAGATAACACTGTGCTTGTGCATGAGAAGTTATCTGGGAGCAGGCACTGATTGGCTAGACTGCAAGTCTGTCAAAAGAACTGAAAAAAGGGGCAGTTTGCAGAGGCTTAGATACAAGATAATCACAGAGGTTAAAAGTATATTATTATAAATGTGTTAGTTATGCAAAACTGGGAAATGGGTAATAAAGGGATTATCTATCTTTTAAAACAATAACAATTCTGCTGTAGACTGTACCTTTAAACAGGGAGTTTGGTCTGTCACTGTGAAGCGGGCGTACATTACCTGATCGATACAACATCATACCTGATGTTTTAAAGCACGTTATTCCAAGCAATTTAGGAATGTTAGGTGATTTATGCCCTTTATGGCTTAAAACCAGACTCTGCATCAACTATGTAATTTTCTGTGGGAGTTTTGCCATGGATCCCCCTCCGGCATGCCACAGTCCAGGTGCTAGTCCCCTTGAAACAACTTTTCCATCATTATTGTGGCCAGAAAGAGTCCCTGTGGGTTTTAAAATTCACCTGCCCATTGAAGTCAATGGCGGTTCGCCCGGTTCGCTGGTTCACAAACTTTTGGGGAAGTTCGTGTTCGCTGTTTGCGAACCGAAATTTTTAGGTTCGCGACATCACTAATCTTAAATCCCCCCTCCATCATCTATATATTATTAGAGTCTATATATTTAACTTCATACCATCAACATCTATTTTAATATAAATTAATTGTGGTATATATTTCCTAAGTGCAGCAACAAATGATTTTACTCTATTTCCTATATGCGGGGGTTTCAATATCCCATATGCCCTTGCAACTTCCTAGACCAGTATAGTAATACAAGCAGCATAAATCTTCATATAGAGCCTCTACTCCAGTGTTTTTCAACCAGTGTGCCATGGCACACTAGTGTGCCGTGAGAGATCCTCAGGTGTGCCATGGCAGACTGACAACAGTGTGACATATTTTTTAAACTTTGCTTGTTTTTTACTCCCAGTGCAGGGGTAGTTTGTAGGAGGCATGGCATAACAGCACAATACATACAGTATGTGTGTGTTTGTGTGTATGTGTATATATATATATATGCTGTATTAGGCTACAATGTGTGATTTTTTTTAAATTTTGGGATGGTGGTGTGCCACAGGATTTTTTAATGTAAAAAAGTGTGCCACGGCAAAAAAAAGTTTAAAAATCACTGCTCTACTCTAATGCAGGCAGAGGTAACATTAGTGGGTAAAACTCCCCACTGTCCAGTGTATACGCTTAAGCCTATCCTGCTGTTGGCGGCCGAAACAGCAGGGCTGGCTCTATCTACTTTATGAATGTGTGATGAGGAACATTTAAACACCCCTGATGAACTTAAATTACTATACTGCTTATATCAATAAGTTTGCGGTCACTAACGGCTGCACTGGGGGTTATACAGGGAGTGCAGAATTATTAGGCAAAAGAGTATTTTGACCACATCATCCTCTTTATGCATGTTGTCTTACTCCAAGCTGTATAGGCTCGAAAGCCTACTACCAATTAAGCATATTAGGTGATGTGCATCTCTGTAATGAGAAGGGGTGTGGTCTAATGACATCAACACCCTATATCAGGTGTGCATAATTATTAGGCAACTTCCTTTCCTTTGGCAAAATGGGTCAAAAGAAGGACTTGACAGGCTCAGAAAAGTCAAAAATAGTGAGATATCTTGCAGAGGGATGCAGCACTCTTAAAATTGCAAAGCTTCTGAAGCGTGATCATCGAACAATCAAGCGTTTCATTCAAAATAGTCAACAGGGTCGCAAGAAGCGTGTGGAAAAACCAAGGCGCAAAATAACTGCCCATGAACTGAGAAAAGTCAAGCGTGCAGCTGCCAAGATGCCACTTGTCACCAGTTTGGCCATATTTCAGAGCTGCAACATCACTGGAGTGCCCAAAAGCACAAGGTGTGCAATACTCAGAGACATGGCCAAGGTAAGAAAGGCTGAAAGACGACCACCACTGAACAAGACACACAAGCTGAAACGTCAAGACTGGGCCAAGAAATATCTCAAGACTGATTTTTCTAAGGTTTTATGGACTGATGAAATGAGAGTGAGTCTTGATGGGCCAGATGGATGGGCCCGTTGCTGGATTGGTAAAGGGCAGAGAGCTCCAGTCCGACTCAGACGCCAGCAAGGTGGAGGTGGAGTACTGGTTTGGGCTGGTATCATCAAAGATGAGCTTGTGGGGCCTTTTCGGGTTGAGGATGGAGTCAAGCTCAACTCCCAGTCCTACTGCCAGTTTCTGGAAGACACCTTCTTCAAGCAGTGGTACAGGAAGAAGTCTGCATCCTTCAAGAAAAACATGATTTTCATGCAGGACAATGCTCCATCACACACGTCCAAGTACTCCACAGCGTGGCTGGCAAGAAAGGGTATAAAAGAAGAAAATCTAATGACATGGCCTCCTTGTTCACCTGATCTGAATCCCATTGAGAACCTGTGGTCCATCATCAAATGTGAGATTTACAAGGAGGGAAAACAGTACACCTCTCTGAACAGTGTCTGGGAGGCTGTGGTTGCTGCTGCACGCAATGTTGATGGTGAACAGATCAAAACACTGACAGAATCCATGGATGGCAGGCTTTTGAGTGTCCTTGCAAAGAAAGGTGGCTATATTGGTCACTGATTTGTTTTTGTTTTGTTTTTGAATGTCAGAAATGTATATTTGTGAATGTTGAGATGTTATATTGGTTTCACTGGTAAAAATAAATAATTGAAATGGGTATATATTTGTTTTTTGTTAAGTTGCCTAATAATTATGCACAGTAATAGTCACCTGCACACACAGATATCCCCTTAAAATAGCTAAAACTAAAAACAAACTAAAAACTACTTCCAAAAATATTCAGCTTTGATATTAATGCGTTTTTTGGGTTCATTGAGAACATGGTTGTTGTTCAATAATAAAATGAATCCTCAAAAATACAACTTGCCTAATAATTCTGCACTCCCTGTAGATAGGAATTAGAGACTCATTCCTCTCAGTAATGCCAGATATGTATCTATTTTATTCCTTACATTTTCTACACTAAGCAGGTTTACCAAATCCTCAGTTGCTAATTTTGCATAGCATAGCCATAGCTAACTGTTAATATGCATTATACACACCATATCCTCATACTGGTCTCCATATAAGTTAGCACCCTACAATAATAGTTTTTTGAGGCTACCAATTAATTAAACCGTACTAATATGTCAAAGGTTCAAAAGTTACTAATAGTTGTTCATCAATGTAATTGGATTATTATAAGAGGGCTAGCTATATTATACATGTTTTCCCTTTTTATTTTATACAATTGATGAGTACAATGAGATGAAGTTTTGTAAAGGCTCGTTAGACAAGCTTAACATATATTTGTCAATTTGGATATATTATAGATCCTACCTAGTAATATCTAGTAATCATCTGCTCCAGAGACAGTGATTATTCTATTGTGTAGTCAGTTGAAAGTAATTTTACGTGTACCTAGTATGTATATTCTTGTCTTCATTATTCTACTTTATTGTTAATCTCAGCTAAAACCATCTGTCACTGGGAGAATATGTTTTTATTGGTGTATATGATAGCTCTTCACCTTGTTTGATTCTTAATTTTTTTTTTTAATATTATATCAGTTGATACAGCAGACCACCTATGCTAAACCCTAAGCAGTGCTAAGCAGCTATTATATCTATACTAGGTTTCATGAAGCCCAAAAGTAACCCTGTTACAGCTCTCTATCTAAATTTTAAGATCCATGCTGTCTCAAAGCTTTTGTAAACTATATAACGCTGCCCATGTCCTCTCCCCCCCTCAATACAGATATTAAGCTGTGTTTATCCACTGAGAATCTAATTAGCACCCAACATAAGTTTGTATTTTAGCATTATAACTATACTCTTGCTTTATTCTATGTATCTTGATATTGTCATTGAATCTCCATTGGGTCCTTAATGTGGCTACCCTACTCCATCCCTATCCTGAATCACTTGGTCCATAAGTGACCGGCTAAATAGCCACTCAATTACGCAACTAATATGGAAAAAATAGAGGTTTCAATAGCCCGCTCTTTTTCTTTTCTCTCTTTTGTCAACCATTCTTGTTCCCCTTCATAATTTTTAATTAACTGAATGGCAGTTATCATTTTTATATGGCATTGTATGTTTTGTTTTTACGTTCTGTACTTGCACAACCTCAATAAAAGAATATTCACACACAAAAAACCTCACTCAGCCCATCGTTCTGGGCAGAGTTTTTGCCTTTCCTACCTTGTTCCTGAAAGCCAAAGCCTACTTACTTTGCTTCTGTGTATGCTCACCTTGTTCCAGAGACCAAGCATACTTACCTTGCACCTGCCTATGCTTACCTGGTTCCTGAAAGCCAAGCAGTCTTGCCTAATACCTGTGTATGGTCACCTCATTGCAGAGACCAGGCATACTTACCTTGCACCTGTGTATGCTTACCTGGTTCCTGGAAGCCAATCAAACTTGCCTGTGGTATCCTGTGACAGTCTCACCAACTGTACCAACAGTACCCATTGGGTATCCTGTGACTGCTGAGAATACTGTATCTACTATACCAGTGACAGCCTTCCTCAAACCCACTGTGCCTGCTTTAGCTATCTGGTATCCCATGACAGTCTCACAAACAGTACCCAATGGGTATCCTCTGCCTAATGAGAATACTGTCTACTATACCAGTTGTGCCTGCTGTACCTATTTGGTATCCCATGACAATCCCACCAACAATACCAGCTGGGTATCCTGTGCCTGTTGAAAATTCTGTGTCTACTATGCCAGTGAAAACCTTCCTCAAACCAGCTGTGCCTGCTGTATCAATCTAGTATACCATGACATTCTCACCAACAGTACTCACTGGGTATCCTGTGCTTGCTGAGAATCCTGTGTCTACAATACAATTTATAGAGAGGGTGTACAAAAATAATGCAAGATTGTTAATAGATATTTATATTAAATCTACTGACAAAAATAACATCTTGAAATTTGAGTTTTCATCCACCATCATCTTCGTGTACAATTCCAAAGAGTCAATTATTAATTAATTAACGTTAATGTTTCTGTGAAGCTGTTGAAGCATCAGAGGGAGAGTTTTTTTTTCTGATAAATTAGAATTGTCATCCTTTTCATTTAAAGTTGAACATATTAATTATCTTTTAAAGGTGATTTTGCTTACTTTAGAGGTTAAAGATCCTAAAATAGATGGGGATAAGCCTGTTAATCATTTAGATACTGTTTTTAAACATATAGTTAAATCTCCTCAAGTGTTTCCTATTCCTGATGCAGAGATAATTTCCAGAGAATGTGTTAAGCAAGGTATTGCTTTTAATTCTTCTGCAAGTTTTAAGAAGATGCATCCTTTACAGTGAAATCCCTGATGGGAAAAAGTTTGGAATAATCTTCCTCAAGAGGTAGTAGCGACAAACACTGTGGGGGACTTTAAAAATGCATGGGACAAGCATAAGGCTATCCTACAAACTAGATAAGTGTATAGTGTTAGGTAATATCGGGCAGACTTGCTGGGCCTATGGCTCTTATCTGCCATCAATATTTATGTTTCTATGTTCTAACACTAAATCTTGGAAAACTGTTTCCAAAGTGGATAGGGCCATTTCAACTTTGGCTAAACATGGCATTACCCTTTGGAAGATAGCTCTTCTTGTAAAGACTCTAGATAGAATTTAGAACCCTTCTTAGGAGGATTTTTCAGTAAGTGTTATATCTTTTTAAACCATCAGTTTCTATTGTTGATGTGGCTGCTGTTTTTTCTTTTTTGGTTAAATAGTATTTCTGGGCAGTTTTCTGAAGAATCTGCTAATAAAGATTTTGTAAGCCTTTTGTAGTTGCTTAAATGTGCTAATGTTTTCATTTATAATGCTGTTTTTGACATCATTAAGATTAATGCTAAAATTATGTCTTTGGCAGTACTTCCCAGAAGGGCATTATGGTTAAAGTCTTGGCTGCTGATATGGTTTCTAAATCCAATATTTTATTACTTTTTTTTCAGGAAAATATGTTTGGTTCTGGTTTGGATTTTAGACAAACTTCCAGTTTGTTTGTTAATTTTTTCTGGTTTCAGGAAATGGCAGATCGATCAGCCTCCAACTAAACTGATTACTTCTCATTCTACCAGATCAGTTGCCACTTCTTGGGCTTTTCAAAATAAAGCTTTAGTTAACCAAATTTGCAAGGCAGCTACTTTGTATTCTTTGCATACTTTCACTAAATTCTGCCATTTTAAGCATAAATTATGTTTTTTTAATGAATCAGTGTAATTGTGTACCCCATCTCATGTACCCAGCTCTACAAACATTCGGCTAGATTAAAAATTTTGCGTTAGAGGCTATGCGGAGCTAACGAGCAGTTTTCTCTCACTGCTCACTTACTTGCAGCGCTGGTATTACAGGTTTTTACAAACCCGACAAAAAGTGAGCGTAGAGCAAAATTTTGCTCCATATCTCACTCCAATATTAGCGCTGCTTAAGTCAGCGGTGAGCTGGTCGTACGTGCTCGTGCACAATTTCCCCATAGGAATCAACGTGGAGAGCTAACTGAAAAAAAGTCTAACACCTGCCAAAAAGCAGCCTAAAGCTCAGTAACACAGCCCCATTGATTCCTATTGGGAAATAAACGTTATGTTTACACCTAACATCCTAACATGAACCCCGAGTCAAAACACCCCTAATATTACACTTATTAACCCCTAATCTTCCTTCCCCGACATCGCCGACACCTGCATTATATTTATTAACCCCTAATCTGCCGCTCCGGACACCGCGGCCACCTACATTATACTTATGAACCCATAACATGCTGCCCCCAACATCGCCGACACCTACATTATATTTATTAACCCCTAATCTGCTGCCCCAATGTCGCCGCAACCTACCTGCACTTATTAACCCCTAATCTGCCACCCCAACGTTGGCGCCACTATAATAAACATTTTAACCCCTAAATTGCCACACTCCCGCCTCGCAAACATTAGTTAAATATTATTAACCCCTAATCTACCGTCCCTAACATCTCTGCCACCTACCTACATTTATTAACCCCTAATCTGCCGCCCCCAACGTCGCTGCAGCTATACTAAATGTATTAACCCCTAAACCTAAGTCTAACCCTAACACCCCCTAACTTAAATATAATTACAATAAATCTAAATAAAAATTACTATCATTAACTAAATAATACCTATTTAAAACTAAATACTTACCTGTAAAATAAACCCTAACTAATAGTTACATTGTAGCTAGCTTAGGGTTTATTTTTATTTTACAGGCAAGTTTGTATTTATTTTAACTAGGTAGAATAATTATTAAATAATTATTAACTATTTAATAACTGCCTAGCTAAAATCAATACAAAAGTACCTGTAAAATAAAAC
The DNA here is from genome assembly GCF_027579735.1 of Bombina bombina. Lineage (NCBI taxonomy): Eukaryota > Metazoa > Chordata > Amphibia > Anura > Bombinatoridae > Bombina > Bombina bombina. The sequence goes on along the minus strand of NC_069501.1, from coordinate 331,401,853 downwards.
CTAACCTAAGTTACAATAACACCTAACACTACACTATAATTAAATAAATTAACTACATTAACAACAATTAAATAAATTAAATTAGCTAAAGTACAAAAATAAACACTAAGTTACAGAAAATAATAAACAAATTACAAGATATTTAAACTAATTACACCTAATCTAATAGCCCTATCAAAATAAAAAAAAGCCCCCCCCCCCCAAAATAAAAAAACCCTAGCCTTAAAAGGGCCTTTTGCAGGGCATTGCCCCAAAGTAATCAGCTCTTTTACCTGTAAAAAAAATACAAACAACCCCCACCAGTAAAACCCACCACCCACACAACCAACCCCCCAAATAAAATACTTTCTAAAAAAACCTAAGCTCCCCATTGCCCTGAAAAGGGCATTTGGATGGGCATTGCCCATAAAAGGGCATTTAGCTCTTTTGCGGCCCAAACCCTAATATAAAAATTAAAACCCACCCAATGCACCCTTAAAAAACCTAACACTAACCCCCTGAAGATCGACTTACTGTTCTGAAGACCGGACATCCATCCTCAAGGAAGCGGCAGAAGTCTTCATCCAACTGGACTGAAGTCCTCAATGAAGCCGGGAGAAGTCTTCATCCAAGCCGGGCGAAGTGGTCCTCAAGACATGCAGAAGTCTTCATCCAGACGGCATCTTCTATCTTCATTCATCCGACGCAGAGCGGGTCCATCTCCAAGACATCCGGCGCTGAGCATCCTCTTCAAACGACAGCTTCTTACTGAATGACGGTTCCTTTAAGTGACGTCATCCAAGATGGCGTCCCTTAGATTCCAATTGGCTGATAGAATTCTATCAGCCAATCGGAATTAAGGTAGAAAAAATTCTATTGGCTGATGCAATCAGCCAATAGGATTGAGCTTGCATTCTATTGGCTAGCTTAAGGTTTATTTTACAGGCAAGTATTTAGTTTTAAATAGGAATTATTTAGGTAATAATTGTAGGTTTTAATTAGATTTATTGTAATTATATTTAAGTTAGGGGGTGTTAGGGTTAGGGTTAGACTTAGGTTTAGGGTTAAATACATTTAGTATAGTGGCGGCGACGTTGGGGGCGGCAGATTAGGGGTTAATAAATGTAGGTAGGTGGCGGCGATGTTAGGGATGGCAGATTAGGGGTTAATAATATTTAACTAGTGTTTGCGGCTGTTTAGGGAGTGCGGCTGTTTAGGGGTTAATATGTTTATTATAGCTGCGGCGATGTCCGGAGCGGCAGATTAGGGGTTAAAAAATTTATTTTAGTGTTTGCAATGCGGGAGGGCCTCGGTTTAGGGGTTAATAGGTAGTTTATGGGTGTTAGTGTACTTTTTAGCACTTTAGTTATGAGTTTTATGTTACGGTGTTGTACCGTAAAACTCTTAACTGTGGACTTTAAAATGCGCTAGGGATTTTGGAGGTAGAGGGTGTACCGCTCACTTTTTGGCCTCCCAGTACAGACTCATAATACTGGCGCTATGGAAGTCCCATAGAAAAAAAGACTTTACGAAGTTTACGTAAGTCGTTTTGCGGTAAGGCCAAAAAAGTGTGCCGTGCCCCTAAACCTGCAAGACTCGCAATACCAGCGGTAGTAAAAAAGCAGCGTTAGGACCTGTTAACACGCAAAACTCGTAATCTAGCAGATTGTCAGTGCTTTACAAATAAATAACCATCACCTTATTTTCAGGGGGCACTATAGTTTTTAGTGGAAGGGAATGATACCTTCCTTTTTTTTTGGAGTTACCTGGTGCTTAGTCCAGATTTGCACCAAATCTGTTCATATGGCACAGGGCTTGCTACATGGTCTGTTATCTACAAATAAAATAACAAACTATCTCCATTAACCCTCCGACTTCTAATGAGACTGCACTTTTTGCATCAGAAATAGAAAATCCAGATGTTACAATATTTATCATTGACATATAATAACATCAACAATGATATGTATACAAGGATGTGAAAGCCACTTTCAGTTATTACTGATTTTATTCTGAGGTAACATTACATGGATTAGATTAGCAATAAGATTATAAATCAAATTCTAGTATACAGCAGTACTGTTCATTAAAAGCTGACAGATATATTGAGGTAACAATACAATAAAATAATAATACTAGAAGCATTACTGTTTTTATTATTTTCTTTTAAAGATTATACACTTTAATAGCTATGCAAGTATTTAAGGTTGTTTAAAAACAGTTTGATTCCAAATCTTTGATGAAATCCCTGATGGGAAAAAAAGGATATTTGAGCTCTGCTTTCAAATATTTTGTGTTTGTTAAATCAATGATTTTTTTTTGTTGTTGTTTGTTTTTTATTTACAGTGGTATCACAGAACAGTTGTAACTTGTATGGGGTTTTCATATACAGGAAAAAATATTAATTTTACATTTTATTGCTATAGTAAACATTTGTTAAAAAAGACAAGCATGGATGGAATGATTACAAATGAAAATGAAAGAGCACATTTACTGCTGCAGTGTAGATGATGGACATAGTTTGTCATCCTGGGGATGCACCTGATCACCCTTAAAAATTATCATCTTCCCCACTAGAAATAAAAGGACTTCTAGTGGAGGTGGCAGACTACTACAAAGCCACTATCATTAGAAAGTAGAGAGGTATCAGACCCCTCATTTGAAAGAGGGTATTTCCCTAATTTAAATGCGGATTCACCTCCCCCTATAATTTTCAGGCGATAACCATGGTAGTATTAATCACCTGACCCGAGTATACATTTGTACATTGTTTGAGTAGAGGGAAGTGTGTCCCAATGGTGGCTATATCCAATAAAGACAGCATTAAAAGCAAATACACGCACAATACTTCTCAAGGGATTGCCCATAATCAACTTAGTGGTCCTTTGTCTCATTAAATAGCAGATGATTGCAATAGCAATCACATTCTAGCAATCACATTTCAAACTACCCTTGTAGTTTGAAATGTGCACTACAATGGGGAAGGTGACCGCTCTTTCAAAGAGAGTTCATAAGCCCTAGTTATCATTCGCTGGCCTCTGTGTTAATGTTGATCACCTGTCAGAACAATAAACATATGGAACAACATTAGAGGGGTGGGGTGTCCCCTATGTTGCCCCCCACAATATGTAAATACACGTGAAACCCTTATCTGTGTCTGCCCACTGCCATTTGATTGTTGTAACAAAGACAAATATTTCTCAGCTTTTATTACAATTCAAATAAGGGGTTTCATATCCTAACAGCTATAAGTGATCGCCATAGTAAGTCTAATAACCTGCACTAACCGTTACCCTTATTTTGTTGTACTGTTGATGTTAAAGTTCATAGATCAATATTTGTTTGAACTAATAAATAATTATAAGAATCAAAATAAATGGGAGAACTGGGAGAATGTAAAAATTAGTGGTGTTTTGTGAAATTCTATATACAATATAATATATTTAGGAAATAATGACTTCTGTGCTGCTATTTACTATGTACATCATAGAAAATGAAACACATTTTTGCTTTTCATATGGTAGTGTTTTCTCATTTTTTTGTATTTTTGCAAACTAAATATATTTGCACAAAATGTTTGGTCTGCTGTAAATAAAAATGCAGTATACTTTGTTTAGGCACCAAACAGAAAAACAATTAAAATGTATGTGTAAATGCAATAATGGCCAAACAAATGAAAACACTACTAGCACAGTGGTGTTAAAATTACTCAGCAGTGAAAGGGTTAAACAACTTTCCAATTTACTTCTGTTATTACATTTTTTTCATTCACTTGGTATCCTTTGTTGACAGAGCAGCAATGCCTTACAGTGAGTTTATAATTTTATTTTAATAACGTTTTTTCTTTTTATCCCTAAGCTCTAATTTCGGCAAGAAAATGATTAAATTAAAAGTGTTAAAATGCCTCTAGGTAAATACCCTAGTATGTCTAGTCTCTACAAGTATATACATTTGTGTAGTGGTTTTGCTAATATTCCAAGCATAGCACATTTTAGCGCTAAAACAATAATTCCATCCTTGTAGTATTTGGCCTATATATGCTACTTAGAATTACTTGGAAACCTACATATATGAGGTATTCCTAAAATCAGGATAAAATAAAAAATCTGTTTTGAAGTATTTTTCTTTAGCTACATTAGTTGTATAGTAATGATTATAAAGAAACAGTATTCAATTCATATTTATTGTTACTTTGTATGCCAATTTAGGGTATCACAGGAAAACCCTGTTTGGTCTGTTATTAAAAAATGGTATATAATATGCATGGGTGAAAGTTTCAAGATAGTGGATAATTGTGGTGAAATCAATACAGGAAAACAATGTCAAAATTGCCTGTGTCTCCTTTATCCTTATCATTGGTAAGATTACAAGTGGTGCGCTTAAAGTAAATTAGCTGTACTGCTGGGCCGCACTAACATTAGCGTGCAACTTGATATTACAAGTCCGTGGGGAATCCACTTAGCAGAGAAGGGTTAGTGCGGTCGACATCTCTCTAGTGCAACCTATCGCCTAGATTTAGAATTCTGCGGTAGCCGTCAAAAGCAGCGTTAAGGGGTCCTAACGCTGCTTTTGGATGCCCGCTGGTATTTAGAGTCGTGTAGGTAAGGGTCTAACACTCACTTTCAAGCCGCGACTTTTTCATACCGCAGATCCCCTTACGCCAATTGCGTATCCTATCTTTTCAATAGGATCTTCCTAACGCCGGTATTTAGAGTCTTGGCTGAAGTGAGCAGTAGACCCTCTACCAACAAGACTCCAGCCACAGAAAAAAGTCAGTAGTTAAGAGCTTTCTGGGCTAACGCCGGTTTATAAAGCTCTTAACTACTGTGCTCTAAAGTACACTAACACCCATAAACTACCTATGTACCCCTAAACCGAGGTCCCCCCACATCGCCGCCACTATAATAAATATTTTTAACCCCTAATCTGCCGACCGCACACCGCCGCCACCTACATTATCCCTATGAACCCCTAATCTGCTGCCCCTAACATCGCCGACACCAACATAATATTTATAAACCCCTAATCTGCCCCCCCCAACGTCGCCACTACCTACCTACACTTGCCGACCGGACCTCGCAGCTACTCTAATAAATGTATTAACCCCTAAACCGCTGCACTCCCACCTTGCAAACCCTATAATAAATAGTATTAACCCCTAATCTGCCCTCCCTAACATCGGCGCCACCTAAATTCAAGTATTAACCCCTAATCTGCCAACCGGACCTCGCCGATACTATAATAAATGTATTAACCCCTAAAGCTAAGTCTAACCATAACCCTAACACCCCCTAAATTAAATATAATTTTAATCTAATAAAAAAAATTAAATATTATTAACTAAAGTATTCCTATTTAAAGCTTAATACTTACCTGTAAAATAAACCCTAATATAGCTACAATAGAACGAATAATTATATTGTAGCTATTTTATGGTTTATTTTTATTTTACAGGCAAATTTGTATTTATTTTAACAAGGTACAATAGCTATTAAATAGTTATTTTCCAGAGCTAAAAAAATGTTTTCTTGGCTGGCTTATACAATTATATCCCATTCTACCAATAGAGCTATAATATTTGTCCATATCACTCAGGCCATGATGATCAAAACGGCCGCAATGTGGCAATATATTCAAAAGGGTCTTGGGAACGAGCAATGTATTTAAAGCAACATCCCCACCTACATTGAATATGCAATGTTAATGGTCCCTTTTACACATATCACACATGTACAAACAGCAGCCTCCAAGAATGAAAAGATTAAAGAAACAATGTATTAATGTAAAGCTTTAATACATTAGCTTTAATACATTAATTTATTCCTTATTCTTTTATTATAAAAAGAACAACCCAATAAACCCGTTATGCAGCATTGCACTATAAACCCCTTCAGCGACCTAACCCCCAATGCAACCTAACTCCTCTACACTATTAACCTCTTAAGTGCCATAACTCCCAAAGCATCCTCTACATTATTAACCCCTTAAGCAACTTAACCCCTAAAGCAACATAACACCCAACGCACATAGGATACCTAGAGGGCTTCAAATTAAAAAATATCCCTCTCTTCAATTTGAAAATGTTGATGATACAGAGGATTGGAACGCAGCACTCTCAGAATGTTCCTTTAAATTGATGAGAATACTGATTTGTGTAAAAGATAATAAACGCAATACATTGAGTTCCACCATCTCAGGTCTTAAGAAGGATTTAAAGCAATATACTTCCTCTGCAAAATTTGAAAGTTTCCAAAAGCAACTTAGTGACAACATAGCTAAACAAGATAAAGAGTAAGCCCAAAGAAAGGGCATAAAGTTCCTTAGGGATAAAGAAGATTATGACACTGACAAGGTGTATAACTGGGCGGCTCTTAGAAAATTACAGAGAGCAAACAGGAATACATGCAAAAGGCAACAAAAACAACATACAAATATGAATAATTTGAATGAAAACCAGGAAGATTCAACGCTACAGGTTCCCAAGTCCATACTTAAAAAGAAGAAAAATTATAAGAAAGTGGTTTTCAGTGGTTCTGAAGGGGACAAGTCAGATGCAGAATCATCATTTGTGCAAACATCTTATGCTTCCACTTTCTCCTCCTCCCTGTCTTCTGTCTCCTCTTCTCCTTCCCCTCCTTCCTCTGCTTTTTTACAGGGCACACCAAGGGACAGATTGGAAGACATACCTCTAGTAGTAAGACCCAAGACAAGACAGACGGGCCTATCAGAAAAGGAAGAAGAAAAAGATGGAGAAAAGAAAGGGGCAGGAAAGCAAAAGAAGAATAAGGGACATTAATTGGTGACATTTTCAGTACTCAAGGAGACTGTTCAAATATTAAAAATACTGTTGGATTTAGCATCATTAATCTGTCTCATCATAATCTTACTACTGATGAAAGTAAAGTGTTAACTAAGGGATTAGGTTTTGCTCCAACGTCCAACTTTTCAAGTTTTAACACACTCCTTGATCTAAATAAATTTATACAAAAATTGGCACTTAAATGTTATTTTTCTCTCACTCGAGACACAGTAGAAATTGATACAGAGGAGTTGGCTGATTGCTCTACTTCCTCCCATTCAGACAGAACTCATTAACCTTTTAGTGAAACTTGTTCTGTAGTACAACTTACTGGACTCTATAGTGGAGAGAGAAATGAAACCCTACCTAATGACATGTTGAAACCTATCAAATCAAGGTCTGATTTTTATTCTGTACAGTACAGGGGCCCTCACATAAATGTGTACCAAAGATTGGTTCAGGAGGATATCCTACAGTTGGAAAAGACTCTGAATGACAGTGCATCCCCCCAAAATCTGAGCTATAGGGAGAGAATGGCCATTAAGACTCTCAAGAACAATGATCAGATTGTCATTAGAAATTCGGATAAGGGGGAAAGCATTGTTGTCCTGGATAAGGAGTTTTACTTCTGTGAGGCAATTTCTCAACTGTCAGATTCCAAGGTTTATCAAAAGCTTACAGGAAACCCTGTCATACGTTATAAAAGTGACCTTGTGAAGTTGATAACTGAAGGTATACACCTGTTTTTTTTAGAGAGACTGGTTTAGATACATTAGTACCTAAGAATCCACTTGTACCTATCTTTAACCATGTCCCCAAGGTTCACAAGGACCTCACTCACCCTCCGGGTAGACCTATTGTCTCTGGAGTGGGGTCCTTGTTTGAGCCTCTGGGGGCATGGTTAGATAGCATTCTTCAACCATTAGCTGTTAAACAGTTATCTTATCTTAAAGACAGCTCACATCTTATACATACTTTACATACTGTGGTTTGGGAACCAAATTACACATGGTTAGTAGTAGAAATTAGTTCACTTTATACTTCCATACCACAACATCTTGGAATTGAAGCAGTAGAATTTTTTTTGGAAAGAGAATTGAGTCTGAAATATGATACCAAAAAATATATTGGTGATGTACTTCGGTTTGTGTTGTCCCACAATTATTTTAAGTTTGAAGGAACCTTTTACAGACAAATTTGTGGGACGGCTATGGGGGCAAAATTTGACCCTGCATTTGCAAATCTATACGTCTCTTGGTGGGAGTTAACTTATATCTATAGTGCGCTTAACCCATGGTTGGAGGATATATTGCTGTTTGTGAGATACATAGATGATCTTTTGATCATTTTAAAAAAACCTGTGGATGAAGAGATGTTTAATAGATTTAGTGGCTTTTTAGATAATAACTTTATGAATCTTAAATTTACTGGAATTTTTAATTGAGTCGAGGTGAATTATCTTGATTTAACTTTACAGATTAGTGGCAATAAGGTTATTACTAAAACTTATCGTAAGCCAGTTGCGGGCAATACGATATTGCACGCTACTTCCCAGCACCCAAATCACCTCATTAAAGCTGTCCCTAGAGGACAGTTTATAAGATTGAAAAGAAATACTCAGTCACCAGAAATCTATGAATCACAATCAATAGACCTCAAAAAGAGGCTTATAGCTAGAGGATACAATGAACGCACATTAGAGAAATGTAGGAGATATTAAATCATATGATGTCCGTAATGATAAAACCAAAGAGAATACTTTCAATAAAGCCATTGGCCTCTAGATATCAAGCCGTCAACCTCAAATACGCTGGAATTCCACAGCGTATTTGTGGCGAGGCTGATTCGCCTTAGTTATCAAAGGCTAGAGACTGGCAAAAGTAGAATTTTGTGACGTAAACTTTGATCCGCCAGACTCAGTCCGAAACAGATCGATTCTTACGTCACTCCAGATGGATCAGCCAATCCGATTGAACTTGAATCTGATTGGCTGATTCAATCAGCCAATCAGATTTTTCCTACCTTAATTTCCGATTAGCTGATAGAATCCCATCAGCCAATCAGAATTCGAGGGACGCCATCTTGGATGACGTCATTTAAAGGAACCTTCATTCGGTGATTAGGCGTCGGGGAAGAAGGATGGATCCACGGCGGCTGGAAGAAGATGGCTCTGCTCCGCTCCTGGATGGATGAAGATAGAAGATGCCGCTTGGATGAAGATGTCTGCCGGTCCGGATGTCCTCTTCTGCCTGGATAGGATGAAGACTTCTGCCGCTCCGGATGTCCTCTTTTGGTCCATCGGTGCCCGGCTGGGTGAACACGACTCAAGGTAGGGAGATCTTCAGGGGGTAGTGTTAGGTTTATTTAAGGGGGGTTTGGGTTAGAGTAGGGGTATGTGGGTGGTGGGTTTTAATGTTGGGGGGTGGTATTGTGTTTTTTTTACAGGCAAAAGAGCTGATTACTTTGGGGCATGCCCCGCAAAAAGCCCTTTTAAGGGCTGGTAATAGAGCTGTTAACTTTTTAATTTAGATTAGGGTAGGGAATTTTTTTTATTTTGGGGGGCTTTGTTATTTTATTAGGGGGCTTAGAGTAGGTGTAAGTAGCTTGAAATTCTTGTAATCTTTTTTATTTTTTGTAATTTAGTGTTTGTTTTTTTTGTAATTTAGTTTAGTTTATTTATTGTAGGTAATTGTAGGTAATTTATTTTATTAATTTATTGCTAGTGTAGTGTTAGGTTTAATTGTAACTTAGGTTAGGATTTATTTTACAGGTAATTTTGTAATTATTTTAACTAGGTAGCTATTAAATTGTTAATAACTATTTAATAGCTATTGTACCTAGTTAAAATAAATACAAAGTTGCCTGTAAAATAAATATAAATCCTAAAATAGCTACAATATAATTATTCGTTATATTGTAGCTATATTAGGGTTTATTTTACAGGTAAGTATTTAGCTTTAAATAGGAATACTTTAGTTAATAAGATTTAATTTATTTCGTTAGATTAAAATTATATTTAATTTAGGGGGGTGTTAGGGTTAGACTTAGCTTTAGGGGTTAATACATTTATTATAGTAGCGGCGAGGTCCGGTCGGCAGATTAGGGGTTAATACTTGAAGTTAGGTGGCGGCGATGTTAGGGAGGGCAGATTAAGGGTTAATAATATTTATTATAGTGTTTGTGAGGCGGGAGTGCGGCGGTTTAGGGGTCAATACATTTATTCGAGTAGTGGAGAGGTCCGGTCAGCAAATTAGGGGTTAATAGGTGTAGGTAAGGTAGCAGCGACGTTGGGGGGGCAGATTAGGGGTTAATAAATATAATATAGGTGTCGGCGATGTTAGGGACAGCAGATTAGGGGTTTATAGCTATAATTTAGGTTGAGGCGGTGTCCAGAGCTGCAGATTAGGGGTTAATAATATAATGTAGGTGTCAGCGATAGCGGGGGGCGGCAGATTAGGGGTTAATAAGTGTAAGGTTAGGGGTGTTTAGACTCGGGGTTCATGTTAGGGTGTTAGGTGCAGACTTAGAAACTGTTTCACCATAGGAAACAATGGGGCTGCGTTAGGAGCGGAACGCTGCTTTTTTTCAGGTGTTAGGTTTTTTTTCCAGCACAAACTGCCCAATTGTTTCCTATGGGGGAATCGTGCACGAGCATGTTTTTCCAGCTAGCTGCTACCGTAAGCAACACTGGTATTGAGGGTTGAAGTGGCGGTAAATTCGGCTCAATGCTCCCTTTTTGGAGCCTAACGCAGCCCTTCAGAGAACTCTCAATACCAGCGTTGTTTAGAAGCAGCGCTAGAAAAAAAAGACGCTTGCTAACGCACCCCTTCGGCCACAAAACTCTAAATCTAGGTGTATATTTTCAATGGATATCGCAACCACTCTGCTAATACAAGTTATAAATTGCACTTGAATATAAGCCAAATCTGCGCTAGAATATTTAGCACAACTTGTGACCAGAAGTAAAGTTTATGGGTTATTTTTTTCTTCACAAAGCACGTTAAAATAAAAAATTACACTCATATATACACTTTTTAATAAGTTTGACTGGGAAGGGCCCCAATGTGTATATCTTAATTTGTGTATGTGTGTATGTATACATGTTTATATGTGTATTTATGTGTTAATTTGTGTAAATATTTTTGTGCACACATACATACATAGATACACATATGAACACATATATAAACATACTGTATATATATATATACAATTTTGAACCCTTCACAGTCAAATACCTTGAAACATGCAATGTCATTTTTATTTATTTTGTTTTTTAATAGAAATACTTGAAATTCCTATGTTCTTTACATAGAAAAAGGTGTTATTTTTATTTTTAAATATCTATATATATATATACAGGTATACCTCACTTCACAGCGCTTCACTTTACAGCGCTTTGCTAATACAGCGCTTTGTGGAGCTGAAGTTCAACCTCAAAGGATTTTGAAACAGTGCTGTAATCTTCGTGAGATTGCGAGAAAAGTGACTGGCACCATTTTGCTATGCGCAGTTCACTCTGTTTACAGCATTACAGTGCAATCTGTGTCTCAGTGTTATAGTCTGGCAAATTTTACTACAGTAATTGTCACTATTTTACAGGTACAGTATTTATTGAATACTAATTGAATACTGTGCTGTGCTAGTGTTATACTAAATGTAGCACTATTGCACCCCTAATATATGTTATTTTAAACATGTTTTCAAGTTTTTAAACACATGAAAAGAAAGCTAAAACCGCCTTGTTTCACTTTAATATATATATATATATATATATATATATATATATATATATATATATATATATATATAAATATATATATATATATGTGTGTGTGTGTGTGTAATAATATAAATATAGACTGTAGATATAGCTATATATTTTACAAAAACAAATCATATATTTATTTAACAATGCTATATTCCCCACAGTCACTGGTTTTACATTATTGAGACTATATTATAACTGCCCTTAATTTGCCTGAGCAGATAATGAAACTTGGGTTGCTTTATAGACACTAAAACTTTACACTTATTTAGTCTCAGGATAATATTTGCTTTGAATGCATAATTCTGTCAAGCATTTATTTATTTTCCCTTTAATACAATAAATTAGACTATTCCATATGAGAGGCATTAACTCTATCTCATAAAGAGTTCAGAATGTTTGAGGTCCTGTAAGATTTCTGTTAAATTAGAATCTTTTTTGTCTAAATAGGTAATATTCATTTGCTAAGTCTAAATATTGTATTTCAATATATTATACAGTTTGGAAAATATATTTTCCAGAGCTAAAAAAATGTTTTCTTGGCTGGCTTATACAATTATATCCCATTCTACCAATAGAGCTATAATATTTGTCCATATCACTCAGGCCATGATGATCAAAACGGCCGCAATGTGGCAATATATTCAAAAGGGTCTTGGGAACGAGATTGCCTGTGAAATATTCAAAACATCTGAAATCACAGTCTCGCCAAGAGGCATTTTATTATACATCTCAGTGGGTGGTGATGCTGGCAATGTATTTAAAGCAACATCCCCACCTACATTGAATATGCAATGTTAATGGTCCCTTTTACACATATCACACATGTACAAACAGCAGCCTCCAAGAATGAAAAGATTAAAGAAACAATGTATTAATGTAAAGCTTTAATACATTAGCTTTAATACATTAATTTATTCCTTATTCTTTTATTATAAAAAGAACAACCCAATAAACCCGTTATGCAGCATTGCACTATAAACCCCTTCAGCGACCTAACCCCCAATGCAACCTAACTCCTCTACACTATTAACCTCTTAAGTGCCATAACTCCCAAAGCATCCTCTACATTATTAACCCCTTAAGCAACTTAACCCCTAAAGCAACATAACACCCAACGCACATAGGATACCTAGAGGGCTTCAAATTAAAAAATATCCCTCTCTTCAATTTGAAAATGTTGATGATACAGAGGATTGGAACGCAGCACTCTCAGAATGTTCCTTTAAATTGATGAGAATACTGATTTGTGTAAAAGATAATAAACGCAATACATTGAGTTCCACCATCTCAGGTCTTAAGAAGGATTTAAAGCAATATACTTCCTCTGCAAAATTTGAAAGTTTCCAAAAGCAACTTAGTGACAACATAGCTAAACAAGATAAAGAGTAAGCCCAAAGAAAGGGCATAAAGTTCCTTAGGGATAAAGAAGATTATGACACTGACAAGGTGTATAACTGGGCGGCTCTTAGAAAATTACAGAGAGCAAACAGGAATACATGCAAAAGGCAACAAAAACAACATACAAATATGAATAATTTGAATGAAAACCAGGAAGATTCAACGCTACAGGTTCCCAAGTCCATACTTAAAAAGAAGAAAAATTATAAGAAAGTGGTTTTCAGTGGTTCTGAAGGGGACAAGTCAGATGCAGAATCATCATTTGTGCAAACATCTTATGCTTCCACTTTCTCCTCCTCCCTGTCTTCTGTCTCCTCTTCTCCTTCCCCTCCTTCCTCTGCTTTTTTACAGGGCACACCAAGGGACAGATTGGAAGACATACCTCTAGTAGTAAGACCCAAGACAAGACAGACGGGCCTATCAGAAAAGGAAGAAGAAAAAGATGGAGAAAAGAAAGGGGCAGGAAAGCAAAAGAAGAATAAGGGACATTAATTGGTGACATTTTCAGTACTCAAGGAGACTGTTCAAATATTAAAAATACTGTTGGATTTAGCATCATTAATCTGTCTCATCATAATCTTACTACTGATGAAAGTAAAGTGTTAACTAAGGGATTAGGTTTTGCTCCAACGTCCAACTTTTCAAGTTTTAACACACTCCTTGATCTAAATAAATTTATACAAAAATTGGCACTTAAATGTTATTTTTCTCTCACTCGAGACACAGTAGAAATTGATACAGAGGAGTTGGCTGATTGCTCTACTTCCTCCCATTCAGACAGAACTCATTAACCTTTTAGTGAAACTTGTTCTGTAGTACAACTTACTGGACTCTATAGTGGAGAGAGAAATGAAACCCTACCTAATGACATGTTGAAACCTATCAAATCAAGGTCTGATTTTTATTCTGTACAGTACAGGGGCCCTCACATAAATGTGTACCAAAGATTGGTTCAGGAGGATATCCTACAGTTGGAAAAGACTCTGAATGACAGTGCATCCCCCCAAAATCTGAGCTATAGGGAGAGAATGGCCATTAAGACTCTCAAGAACAATGATCAGATTGTCATTAGAAATTCGGATAAGGGGGAAAGCATTGTTGTCCTGGATAAGGAGTTTTACTTCTGTGAGGCAATTTCTCAACTGTCAGATTCCAAGGTTTATCAAAAGCTTACAGGAAACCCTGTCATACGTTATAAAAGTGACCTTGTGAAGTTGATAACTGAAGGTATACACCTGTTTTTTTTAGAGAGACTGGTTTAGATACATTAGTACCTAAGAATCCACTTGTACCTATCTTTAACCATGTCCCCAAGGTTCACAAGGACCTCACTCACCCTCCGGGTAGACCTATTGTCTCTGGAGTGGGGTCCTTGTTTGAGCCTCTGGGGGCATGGTTAGATAGCATTCTTCAACCATTAGCTGTTAAACAGTTATCTTATCTTAAAGACAGCTCACATCTTATACATACTTTACATACTGTGGTTTGGGAACCAAATTACACATGGTTAGTAGTAGAAATTAGTTCACTTTATACTTCCATACCACAACATCTTGGAATTGAAGCAGTAGAATTTTTTTTGGAAAGAGAATTGAGTCTGAAATATGATACCAAAAAATATATTGGTGATGTACTTCGGTTTGTGTTGTCCCACAATTATTTTAAGTTTGAAGGAACCTTTTACAGACAAATTTGTGGGACGGCTATGGGGGCAAAATTTGACCCTGCATTTGCAAATCTATACGTCTCTTGGTGGGAGTTAACTTATATCTATAGTGCGCTTAACCCATGGTTGGAGGATATATTGCTGTTTGTGAGATACATAGATGATCTTTTGATCATTTTAAAAAAACCTGTGGATGAAGAGATGTTTAATAGATTTAGTGGCTTTTTAGATAATAACTTTATGAATCTTAAATTTACTGGAATTTTTAATTGAGTCGAGGTGAATTATCTTGATTTAACTTTACAGATTAGTGGCAATAAGGTTATTACTAAAACTTATCGTAAGCCAGTTGCGGGCAATACGATATTGCACGCTACTTCCCAGCACCCAAATCACCTCATTAAAGCTGTCCCTAGAGGACAGTTTATAAGATTGAAAAGAAATACTCAGTCACCAGAAATCTATGAATCACAATCAATAGACCTCAAAAAGAGGCTTATAGCTAGAGGATACAATGAACGCACATTAGAGAAATGTAGGAGATATTAAATCATATGATGTCCGTAATGATAAAACCAAAGAGAATACTTTCAATAAAGCCATTGGCCTCTAGATATCAAGCCGTCAACCTCAAATACGCTGGAATTCCACAGCGTATTTGTGGCGAGGCTGATTCGCCTTAGTTATCAAAGGCTAGAGACTGGCAAAAGTAGAATTTTGTGACGTAAACTTTGATCCGCCAGACTCAGTCCGAAACAGATCGATTCTTACGTCACTCCAGATGGATCAGCCAATCCGATTGAACTTGAATCTGATTGGCTGATTCAATCAGCCAATCAGATTTTTCCTACCTTAATTTCCGATTAGCTGATAGAATCCCATCAGCCAATCAGAATTCGAGGGACGCCATCTTGGATGACGTCATTTAAAGGAACCTTCATTCGGTGATTAGGCGTCGGGGAAGAAGGATGGATCCACGGCGGCTGGAAGAAGATGGCTCTGCTCCGCTCCTGGATGGATGAAGATAGAAGATGCCGCTTGGATGAAGATGTCTGCCGGTCCGGATGTCCTCTTCTGCCTGGATAGGATGAAGACTTCTGCCGCTCCGGATGTCCTCTTTTGGTCCATCGGTGCCCGGCTGGGTGAACACGACTCAAGGTAGGGAGATCTTCAGGGGGTAGTGTTAGGTTTATTTAAGGGGGGTTTGGGTTAGAGTAGGGGTATGTGGGTGGTGGGTTTTAATGTTGGGGGGTGGTATTGTGTTTTTTTTACAGGCAAAAGAGCTGATTACTTTGGGGCATGCCCCGCAAAAAGCCCTTTTAAGGGCTGGTAATAGAGCTGTTAACTTTTTAATTTAGATTAGGGTAGGGAATTTTTTTTATTTTGGGGGGCTTTGTTATTTTATTAGGGGGCTTAGAGTAGGTGTAAGTAGCTTGAAATTCTTGTAATCTTTTTTATTTTTTGTAATTTAGTGTTTGTTTTTTTTGTAATTTAGTTTAGTTTATTTATTGTAGGTAATTGTAGGTAATTTATTTTATTAATTTATTGCTAGTGTAGTGTTAGGTTTAATTGTAACTTAGGTTAGGATTTATTTTACAGGTAATTTTGTAATTATTTTAACTAGGTAGCTATTAAATAGTTAATAACTATTTAATAGCTATTGTACCTAGTTAAAATAAATACAAAGTTGCCTGTAAAATAAATATAAATCCTAAAATAGCTACAATATAATTATTCGTTATATTGTAGCTATATTAGGGTTTATTTTACAGGTAAGTATTTAGCTTTAAATAGGAATACTTTAGTTAATAAGATTTAATTTATTTCGTTAGATTAAAATTATATTTAATTTAGGGGGGTGTTAGGGTTAGACTTAGCTTTAGGGGTTAATACATTTATTATAGTAGCGGCGAGGTCCGGTCGGCAGATTAGGGGTTAATACTTGAAGTTAGGTGGCGGCGATGTTAGGGAGGGCAGATTAAGGGTTAATAATATTTATTATAGTGTTTGTGAGGCGGGAGTGCGGCGGTTTAGGGGTCAATACATTTATTAGAGTAGTGGAGAGGTCCGGTCAGCAAATTAGGGGTTAATAGGTGTAGGTAAGGTAGCAGCGACGTTGGGGGGGCAGATTAGGGGTTAATAAATATAATATAGGTGTCGGCGATGTTAGGGACAGCAGATTAGGGGTTTATAGCTATAATTTAGGTTGAGGCGGTGTCCAGAGCTGCAGATTAGGGGTTAATAATATAATGTAGGTGTCAGCGATAGCGGGGGCGGCAGATTAGGGGTTAATAAGTGTAAGGTTAGGGGTGTTTAGACTCGGGGTTCATGTTAGGGTGTTAGGTGCAGACTTAGAAACTGTTTCACCATAGGAAACAATGGGGCTGCGTTAGGAGCGGAACGCTGCTTTTTTTCAGGTGTTAGGTTTTTTTTCCAGCACAAACTGCCCAATTGTTTCCTATGGGGGAATCGTGCACGAGCATGTTTTTCCAGCTAGCTGCTACCGTAAGCAACACTGGTATTGAGGGTTGAAGTGGCGGTAAATTCGGCTCAACGCTCCCTTTTTGGAGCCTAACGCAGCCCTTCAGAGAACTCTCAATACCAGCGTTGTTTAGAAGCAGCGCTAGAAAAAAAAGACGCTTGCTAACGCACCCCTTCGGCCACAAAACTCTAAATCTAGGTGTATATTTTCAATGGATATCGCAACCACTCTGCTATTACAAGTTATAAATTGCACTTGAATATAAGCCAAATCTGCGCTAGAATATTTAGCACAACTTGTGACCAGAAGTAAAGTTTATGGGTTATTTTTTTCTTCACAAAGCACGTTAAAATAAAAAATTACACTCATATATACACTTTTTAATAAGTTTGACTGGGAAGGGCCCCAATGTGTATATCTTAATTTGTGTATGTGTGTATGTATACATGTTTATATGTGTATTTATGTGTTAATTTGTGTAAATATTTTTGTGCACACATACATACATAGATACACATATGAACACATATATAAACATACTGTATATATATATATACAATTTTGAACCCTTCACAGTCAAATACCTTGAAACATGCAATGTCATTTTTATTTATTTTGTTTTTTAATAGAAATACTTGAAATTCCTATGTTCTTTACATAGAAAAAGGTGTTATTTTTATTTTTAAATATCTATATATATATATACAGGTATACCTCACTTCACAGCGCTTCACTTTACAGCGCTTTGCTAATACAGCGCTTTGTGGAGCTGAAGTTCAACCTCAAAGGATTTTGAAACAGTGCTGTAATCTTCGTGAGATTGCGAGAAAAGTGACTGGCACCATTTTGCTATGCGCAGTTCACTCTGTTTACAGCATTACAGTGCAATCTGTGTCTCAGTGTTATAGTCTGGCAAATTTTACTACAGTAATTGTCACTATTTTACAGGTACAGTATTTATTGAATACTAATTGAATACTGTGCTGTGCTAGTGTTATACTAAATGTAGCACTATTGCACCCCTAATATATGTTATTTTAAACATGTTTTCAAGTTTTTAAACACATGAAAAGAAAGCTAAAACCGCCTTGTTTCACTTTAATATATATATATATATATATATATATATATATATATATATATATATATATATATATATATATATATATATATATATATATAAATATATATATATATGTGTGTGTGTGTGTGTAATAATATAAATATAGACTGTAGATATAGCTATATATTTTACAAAAACAAATCATATATTTATTTAACAATGCTATATTCCCCACAGTCACTGGTTTTACATTATTGAGACTATATTATAACTGCCCTTAATTTGCCTGAGCAGATAATGAAACTTGGGTTGCTTTATAGACACTAAAACTTTACACTTATTTAGTCTCAGGATAATATTTGCTTTGAATGCATAATTCTGTCAAGCATTTATTTATTTTCCCTTTAATACAATAAATTAGACTATTCCATATGAGAGGCATTAACTCTATCTCATAAAGAGTTCAGAATGTTTGAGGTCCTGTAAGATTTCTGTTAAATTAGAATCTTTTTTGTCTAAATAGGTAATATTCATTTGCTAAGTCTAAATATTGTATTTCAATATATTATACAGTTTGGAAAATATATTTTCCAGAGCTAAAAAAATGTTTTCTTGGCTGGCTTATACAATTATATCCCATTCTACCAATAGAGCTATAATATTTGTCCATATCACTCAGGCCATGATGATCAAAACGGCCGCAATGTGGCAATATATTCAAAAGGGTCTTGGGAACGAGATTGCCTGTGAAATATTCAAAACATCTGAAATCACAGTCTCGCCAAGAGGCATTTTATTATACATCTCAGTGGGTGGTGATGCTGGCAATGTATTTAAAGCAACATCCCCACCTACATTGAATATGCAATGTTAATGGTCCCTTTTACACATATCACACATGTACAAACAGCAGCCTCCAAGAATGAAAAGATTAAAGAAACAATGTATTAATGTAAAGCTTTAATACATTAGCTTTAATACATTAATTTATTCCTTATTCTTTTATTATAAAAAGAACAACCCAATAAACCCGTTATGCAGCATTGCACTATAAACCCCTTCAGCGACCTAACCCCCAATGCAACCTAACTCCTCTACACTATTAACCTCTTAAGTGCCATAACTCCCAAAGCATCCTCTACATTATTAACCCCTTAAGCAACTTAACCCCTAAAGCAACATAACACCCAACGCACATAGGATACCTAGAGGGCTTCAAATTAAAAAATATCCCTCTCTTCAATTTGAAAATGTTGATGATACAGAGGATTGGAACGCAGCACTCTCAGAATGTTCCTTTAAATTGATGAGAATACTGATTTGTGTAAAAGATAATAAACGCAATACATTGAGTTCCACCATCTCAGGTCTTAAGAAGGATTTAAAGCAATATACTTCCTCTGCAAAATTTGAAAGTTTCCAAAAGCAACTTAGTGACAACATAGCTAAACAAGATAAAGAGTAAGCCCAAAGAAAGGGCATAAAGTTCCTTAGGGATAAAGAAGATTATGACACTGACAAGGTGTATAACTGGGCGGCTCTTAGAAAATTACAGAGAGCAAACAGGAATACATGCAAAAGGCAACAAAAACAACATACAAATATGAATAATTTGAATGAAAACCAGGAAGATTCAACGCTACAGGTTCCCAAGTCCATACTTAAAAAGAAGAAAAATTATAAGAAAGTGGTTTTCAGTGGTTCTGAAGGGGACAAGTCAGATGCAGAATCATCATTTGTGCAAACATCTTATGCTTCCACTTTCTCCTCCTCCCTGTCTTCTGTCTCCTCTTCTCCTTCCCCTCCTTCCTCTGCTTTTTTACAGGGCACACCAAGGGACAGATTGGAAGACATACCTCTAGTAGTAAGACCCAAGACAAGACAGACGGGCCTATCAGAAAAGGAAGAAGAAAAAGATGGAGAAAAGAAAGGGGCAGGAAAGCAAAAGAAGAATAAGGGACATTAATTGGTGACATTTTCAGTACTCAAGGAGACTGTTCAAATATTAAAAATACTGTTGGATTTAGCATCATTAATCTGTCTCATCATAATCTTACTACTGATGAAAGTAAAGTGTTAACTAAGGGATTAGGTTTTGCTCCAACGTCCAACTTTTCAAGTTTTAACACACTCCTTGATCTAAATAAATTTATACAAAAATTGGCACTTAAATGTTATTTTTCTCTCACTCGAGACACAGTAGAAATTGATACAGAGGAGTTGGCTGATTGCTCTACTTCCTCCCATTCAGACAGAACTCATTAACCTTTTAGTGAAACTTGTTCTGTAGTACAACTTACTGGACTCTATAGTGGAGAGAGAAATGAAACCCTACCTAATGACATGTTGAAACCTATCAAATCAAGGTCTGATTTTTATTCTGTACAGTACAGGGGCCCTCACATAAATGTGTACCAAAGATTGGTTCAGGAGGATATCCTACAGTTGGAAAAGACTCTGAATGACAGTGCATCCCCCCAAAATCTGAGCTATAGGGAGAGAATGGCCATTAAGACTCTCAAGAACAATGATCAGATTGTCATTAGAAATTCGGATAAGGGGGAAAGCATTGTTGTCCTGGATAAGGAGTTTTACTTCTGTGAGGCAATTTCTCAACTGTCAGATTCCAAGGTTTATCAAAAGCTTACAGGAAACCCTGTCATACGTTATAAAAGTGACCTTGTGAAGTTGATAACTGAAGGTATACACCTGTTTTTTTTAGAGAGACTGGTTTAGATACATTAGTACCTAAGAATCCACTTGTACCTATCTTTAACCATGTCCCCAAGGTTCACAAGGACCTCACTCACCCTCCGGGTAGACCTATTGTCTCTGGAGTGGGGTCCTTGTTTGAGCCTCTGGGGGCATGGTTAGATAGCATTCTTCAACCATTAGCTGTTAAACAGTTATCTTATCTTAAAGACAGCTCACATCTTATACATACTTTACATACTGTGGTTTGGGAACCAAATTACACATGGTTAGTAGTAGAAATTAGTTCACTTTATACTTCCATACCACAACATCTTGGAATTGAAGCAGTAGAATTTTTTTTGGAAAGAGAATTGAGTCTGAAATATGATACCAAAAAATATATTGGTGATGTACTTCGGTTTGTGTTGTCCCACAATTATTTTAAGTTTGAAGGAACCTTTTACAGACAAATTTGTGGGACGGCTATGGGGGCAAAATTTGACCCTGCATTTGCAAATCTATACGTCTCTTGGTGGGAGTTAACTTATATCTATAGTGCGCTTAACCCATGGTTGGAGGATATATTGCTGTTTGTGAGATACATAGATGATCTTTTGATCATTTTAAAAAAACCTGTGGATGAAGAGATGTTTAATAGATTTAGTGGCTTTTTAGATAATAACTTTATGAATCTTAAATTTACTGGAATTTTGAATTGAGTCGAGGTGAATTATCTTGATTTAACTTTACAGATTAGTGGCAATAAGGTTATTACTAAAACTTATCGTAAGCCAGTTGCGGGCAATACGATATTGCACGCTACTTCCCAGCACCCAAATCACCTCATTAAAGCTGTCCCTAGAGGACAGTTTATAAGATTGAAAAGAAATACTCAGTCACCAGAAATCTATGAATCACAATCAATAGACCTCAAAAAGAGGCTTATAGCTAGAGGATACAATGAACGCACATTAGAGAAATGTAGGAGATATTAAATCATATGATGTCCGTAATGATAAAACCAAAGAGAATACTTTCAATAAAGCCATTGGCCTCTAGATATCAAGCCGTCAACCTCAAATACGCTGGAATTCCACAGCGTATTTGTGGCGAGGCTGATTCGCCTTAGTTATCAAAGGCTAGAGACTGGCAAAAGTAGAATTTTGTGACGTAAACTTTGATCCGCCAGACTCAGTCCGAAACAGATCGATTCTTACGTCACTCCAGATGTTCTGCACACAAGTGCGGCACAATCTGACTACTTTTGCTAGTTATCAAAAAACTAGCAGGTACGCTTGGCACTTTTCCGGCCCAGCGTACCTGGTTTTCAATCCGCCGCCCTGGCGGCGGCGGATCCCATAGGAATCAATGGGAGTCTGACCATAGCGAAAGTACAAGTTCGCTGCTGCCAGACATCCCATTGATTTCTATGGGAGCTGTCTACACCTAACACCCTAACATGTACCCCGAGTCTAAACACCCCTAATCTGTCCCCCCTACACCGCCGCAACTAAATAAAGTTATTACCCCCTAAACCGCCGCTCCCGGAGCCCACCGCAAGCTACTATATACATATTAACCCCTAAACCGCCTCTCCCGGACCCCGCCGCAACCTATATTAAATTTATTAACCCCTAATCTGCCCCCCCTACACCGTCGCCACCTATAATACATTTATTAACCCCTATCCTGCCCCCCACTACACCGCCGCCACTGTAAGAAATGTATTAACCCCTAAACCTAAGTCTAACACTAACCCTAACACCCCCTAACTTAAATATTAATTAAATAAATCTAAATAATATTTCTATTATTAACTAAATTAATCCTATTTAAAACGAAATACTTACCTTTAAAATAAACCCTAATATAGCTACAATATAAATAATAATTATATTGTAGCTATCTTAGGATTTATTTTTATTTTATAGGTAACTTTCAATTTATTTTATCTAGGTACAATAGCTATTAAATAGTTATTAACTATTTAATAGCTACCTAGCTAAAATAAAGATAAATTTACCTGTAAAATAAAAACTAACCTAAGTTACAATTACACCTAACACTATACTTTAATAAATTAATCCTATTTAAAACTAAATACTTACCTGTAAAATAAACCCTAAGATAGCTACAATGTAATTAATAATTACTTTGTAGCTATTTTAGGATTTATATTTATTTTACAGGTAACTTTGTATTTATTTTAGCTAGTTAGAATAGTTATTAAATAGTTATTAACTATTTAATAACTACCTAGCTAAAAGAAATACAAAATTACCTGTAAAATAAATCCTAACCTAAGTTACAATTAAACCTAACACTACACTATCATTAAATAAATTAAATACAAATAACTACAATTAAATACAATTACATAAACTAACTAAAGTACAAGAAATAAAAAAGCTAAGTTACAAAAAATAAAAAAATAGGTTACAAACATTTAAAAAATATTACAACAATTTTAAGCTAATTACACCTAATCTAAGCCCCCTAATAAAATAACAAAACCCCCCAAAATAAACAAATTCCCTACCCTATTCTACATTAAAAAAGTTCAAAGCTCTTTTACCTTACCAGCCCTTAAAAGGGCCTTTTGTGGGGCATGCCCCAAAGAAAACTGCTCTTTTGCCTGTAAAAGAAAAATACAACCCCCCCCCCCAACATTAAAACCCACCACCCACATACAGTAATTGGGGTTGACACTAAGCGCCTATTGCTAGAGGGACCCTTAGCTTTAATAAATTGACCCCTAGCGGTCAGGGAAGTGGATAATCAGAGAGAGAATTATTAAAGCGCCAAAGGACAAAGGCCGGGTCTAAGTTAAAAATATGTCATTTATTTAACACAGTATAATTATAAGAAACAATAAAATTTACCTAGAGTACATAAAAAGATATAATCATGGATCCAAGATTTTACAATAAGTAGATATAGGTTAAAAACAAAATATACAAAACTTGACTAAATCAGTAATTTGGACTGTCTAAGAATTGAAATGTACAGGCAGTGTGTCTGCTGAGGGGTAGAGCCGTGGCTTGGGTGGCTGTCAAAAGGTAAATTGACAGTGTTAAAGGTGGTGAAATAAAGTGGTGAAGGTTTGTGTTACAAATGTGGTGAAGGCTTGTGTTTCAAATTATTGTGGAAAATAGTGCAAAACTCCATTAACAAAAAAATAGTATAAACAGTGTGAAATCAACAATTTTTAACACAACAACCAATCTCTGCAATGGTGTGGTGTGATCAAGCAATAAGCAAGCAAAAATTGGAAAAAAGGAATGGAAAAAATGAAAAAAATGATGAAAAAATGAAAAAATCCTGGATATAGTGAACAGTCAGACAACAATAATAAGGAATGTCAGAATAAACAAATGTACTTGTATGTCCCAAAAAGATTCAGTAGTATTCCTCCTAGTGCTATTTCTCCCAAGTGTGAGGTGCAGGTAGAATTCCTAAGTGGTGACCCAATCGGTCAGCTCAGTGTTCTGCCATATTGATCCTTTCTGTCAGAAAACAAAAGCAATAATAGTGCAGACGTTTTTCAAAAGTAACTACCTATCAGAGTTTCACTTACCAGTCGACGCTTTTCGGTCATGCATTGACCTTTATCAAGACTGGTTTTAGCTAATTCCTTGTGCCTTTTTATACCCTTGTACAATTGTGGATTTTCGTACTACCGGAAGTGCAGTTTCACACTTCCGGTTTCGGGTGGCGATTATTAGATGATCTCCTTATGTGAAAAAACTTTCTATTTGTCTATTTGCTGTAGTTTTATTTATTTAAAAGTAGGGATGAGGGCTTGTGTCTCGGATATATACAATTTGATGTATTACGTGTTTCCCTATATTTCCGATTTTCTAGTAATCTGATTGGTCAGATATGGGGCGTATTCTCTATGCATCTTGCTATTGGTGGTATGTCTGAGTCTTATGAATAGACTCGAACAGCCTATTATATGTGAGGGCGTGTGTTACATCCGTCTTCTTATTGGTCCCTATTTATTAGTGTGTTAGTAGTATGATGACGAATTCCATGCTGTCTTCAATGAATATTGATTATGAGATGGAAATGTTCCTTTGTACTCCGGTTAGGTTAATATGAAATGGTGTAGGTGCTGTGTTTGACATCCACCATTATGGGTCAAAAACAAAGAATAAAAAATGGGGATCAAGGTGATAAACGATGTTTCAACAAATGCAGTTTACTTTTTGTATTGTGCATTTTTAACTTTCCGTTATACCTCCACCATTATGGGTACAAGATAAAAAATGAAAAATGGGAATGGGGATTAAGGTAATAAAAATATTTTAACAAATACAGTCATACTTTTTGTATTTGACTTTTCATGATACTTAAATCTTATGCGTATTAAACATTTTCCAAAATAAATTAACATATTTGTAGTTGTAAATATTTTCTCATATATTATTAACCAGATAGACCCGTACTTTTTTAATCACATCTGTTATAGAAGGGGGGATATCATAAATTTATTGTTGGTTAATCTTCATTGGATTAATTCATGTTTTCTTAAAGTTTTTAAAATTCTTTCTGATTATCCAGCTTACATTTTTTTTGGAGGATTGGGTAATGGTTCTTTTCTAGTGACTGGGTATTTCTAAGTGCTCCTATTGTGTTTTTGGGTTACGTTGTAAAAAATCCCATTATATTCTTTTGTTGAGTGTTGGAGGGCCAATCATAGGGCTCCTATTGTATTAGTGGGTTTTGTTATAAAAATATTTTATTGAGTTTTGGAGCGCCGATCGTAGGGGCCACTGGTTTAAGGGATTAGAGTAACATGTCTGGTCGTCTCATTTTTTCTTTTTTGAAGTGATCAAATTAGGGAGTGTGTAAACATAGACCACATTCATAAAGACTAATATATTTAATATGGTTTCCAATATACTGGAGGTTTTTATGGATGAGATCTTTTCCCATCTGTGATATTGTTACATATTGAAATACGTAAATGTTCTCAAATCTAAGTTTGAGTTTTATAAATGTCCTTACATGTAAGTGTGATGGTTAATATTAATAAGGTGAATTGGTCTTTTAAATGGACCAATCTTAGATTAGAAATATAATATATTTAACTAATCCCCACGTTTTGGGGCTTTTTGAGAGACAGATTCAGAGATGATATACAGAGGGAGAGGAATTTACAGATCAGCCAATAGAATGCGAGCTCAATCTGATTGGCTGATTCAATCAGCCAATCAGATTTTTCCTACCTTAATTCCGATTGGCTGATAGAATCCTATCAGCCAATCGGAATTGAAGGGACGCCATCTTGGATGACGTCCCTTAAAGGAGCCTTCATTCGTCGGTAGTCTTTGGGAAAGAAGGATGTTCCGCGTTGGCGGGATGAAGATTGAAGATTGAAGACCTTGCTTGGAAGATGACATCGTCCGGATAGAAGACTTCTTCAGCGCTGCTTGGAAGATGACATCGCCCGGATGGAAAACTTCTTCAGCGCCGCCTGGAGGATCACTTTATCGGATGGAAGATTTCTTCAGCGCCCCTTGGAGGATCACTTCTGCCGCTCCGGATCTCCTCCTAAGTTCCATCGGTGGCTCGGCTGAGTGAAGACGACTAAAGGTAAGATGATCTTCAGGGGATTAGTGTTAGATTATTTTAAGGGGGGTTTGGGTTAGATTAGGGGTATGTGGGTGGAGGGTTTTAATGTTGGGGGGTTTGTATTTTTCTTTTACAGGCAAAAGAGCAGTTTTCTTTGGGGCATGCCCCACAAAAGGCCCTTTTAAGGGCTGGTAAGGTAAAAGAGCTTTGAACTTTTTTAATGTAGAATAGGGTAGGGAATTTTTTTATTTTGGGGGGCTTTGTTATTTTATTAGGGGGCTTAGATTAGGTGTAATTAGCTTAAAATTGTTGTAATATTTTTTAAATGTTTGTAACCTGTTTTTTTATTTTTTGTAACTTAGCTTTTTTTATTTTTTGTACTTTAGTTAGTTTATGTAATTGTATTTAATAGTTGTTATTTGTATTTAATTTATTTAATTTATTTAATGATAGTAAAGTGTTAGGTTTAATTGTAACTTAGGTTAGGATTTATTTTACAGGTAATGTTGTATTTCTTTTAGCTAGGTAGTTATTAAATAGTTAATAACTATTTAATAACTATTCTAACTAGCTAAAATAAATACAAAGTTACCTGTAAAATAAATATAAATCCTAAAATAGCTACAATGTAATTATTAATTATATTGTAGCTATCTTAGGATTTATTTTACAGGTAAGTATTTAGTTTTAAATAGGAATAATTTATTTAAGTGTAGTGTAGTGTTAGGTGTAATTGTAACTTAGGTTAGTTTTTATTTTACAGGTAAATTTCTCTTTATTTTATCTAGGTAGCTATTAAATAGTTAATAACTATTTAATAGCTATTGTACCTAGTTAAAATAAATTGAAATTTGCCTGTAAAATAAAAATAAATCCTAAGATAGCTACAATATAATTATTATTTATATTGTAGCTATATTAGGGTTTATTTTATAGGTAAGTATTTAGTTTTAAATAGGATTAATTTAGTTGATAATAGAAATATTATTTAGATTTATTTAATTAATATTTAAGTTAGGGGGGTGTTAGGGTTAGTGTTAGACTTAGGTTTAGGGGTTAATAAATTTCTTACAGTGGCGGCGGTGTAGTGGGGGGCAGGATAGGGGTTAATAAATGTATTATAGGTGGCGACGGTGGAGGGGGGGCAGATTAAGGGTTAATAAATTTAATATAGGTTGCGGCAGGGTCCGGGAGCGGCGTTTTAGGGGTTAAACTATTTATTTAGTTGCGGCGAGCAGCAGGATAGAGGTTAATAACTTTATTATAGAGGGCGACGGTATAGGGGGGGCAGGATAGGGGTTACTAGGTATAATGTAGGTTGCGGCGGTGTCCGGGAGCGGCGGTTTAGGGGTTAATACATTTATAAGAGTTGCGGCGGGGTCTAGGAGCGGCGGTTTAGGGGTTACTAACTTTATTTAGTTGCGGGGGGCTCCAGGGGCGCCGGTATAGGGGGTAGAACAGTGTAGTTTAGTGTGGGTGCTTAGTGACAGGCTAGCAAGAAAGCTGTAAACAAGCTGAAGAGCAGCGAGATCGGATGAGTGATAACTCTCACAGTCCGCTGCTCATCGCCCTGTACTTGGTGCGCGGCTTTTTGACAGCTTTTTTGATAACTTAGGTGAATTTTTTCAGGTCCGCGGCGGCGATGGTAGGCGAGCTTAGGCGGGCGTACTGTCCGGCGAAGGCAGGAAAGTTGACAGGTTGATAACTACCCCCCATTGTCTTTACTACTGAATATACCAGTCAGTATACAAAAATAGCCAAAATTTTAAAGAAACATCTTCATATACTTTAAGGAGATTCTATATTAGCTCCCATCATCAAAAATTGTAAATTTGTTGCTAAAAAAACAAAAGTTTTAGCTAGAAGCCTTTCTCCCTGTAATGTAACAAGAGCACATTCAACAGGCTCTAGGTGGCTTAATAAGCAAGGGAATTTTAAATGCCTCAGCAGAAATTGTAGAATGTGTGCCTGTATTGGTTTGGGAGATCATTTTACTAGTAACATCACTCAACGGAGGTATAACATCAACTTTTATGCCAATTGTGGCACTACCTTCATTGTTTATTTACTTACATGCAATTTGTGTCAGCTACAATACGTTGGCCAAACCTCTAGGGAGGTCAGAAAAAGATTTAGTGGACATCTCAGGGACACCAAAAATTATGTCAAGGAGTCAGCTATAGCCAACCATTTTAATGGTGAACATTTTACGAATATAGCAAATCTCTCTATCCGTGTTATACAGGGAGTGCAGAATTATTCGGCAAGTTGTATTTTTGAGGATTAATTTTATTATTGAACAACAACCATGTTCTCAATGAACCCAAAAACTCATTAATATCAAAGCTGAATATTTTTGGAAGTAGTTTTTAGTTTGTTTTTAGTTTTAGCTATTTTAGGGAAATATCTGTGTGTGCAGGTGACTATTACTGTGCATAATTATTAGGCAACTTAACAAAAAACAAATATATACCCATTTCAATTATTTATTTTTACCAGTGAAACCAATATAACATCTCAACATTCACAAATATACATTTTTGACATTCAAAAACAAAACAAAAACAAATCAGTGACCAATATAGCCACCTTTCTTTGCAAGGACACTCAAAAGCCTGCCATCCATGGATTCTGTCAGTGTTTTGATCTGTTCACCATCAACATTGCGTGCAGCAGCAACCACAGCCTCTCAGACACTGTTCAGAGAGGTGTACTGTTTTCCCTCCTTGTAAATCTCACATTTGATGATGGACCACAGGTTCTCAATGGGGTTCAGATCAGGTGAACAAGGAGGCCATGTCATTAGATTTTCTTCTTTTATACCCTTTCTTGCCAGCCACGCTGTGGAGTACTTGGACGTGTGTGATGGAGCATTGTCCTGCATGAAAATCATGTTTTTCTTGAAGGATGCAGACTTCTTCCTGTACCACTGCTTGAAGAAGGTGTCTTCCAGAAACTGGCAGTAGGACTGGGAGTTGAGCTTGACTCCATCCTCAACCCGAAAAGGCCCCACAAGCTCATCTTTGATGATACCAGCCCAAACCAGTACTCCACCTCCACCTTGCTGGCGTCTGAGTCAGACTGGAGCTCTCTGCCCTTTACCAATCCAGCCACGGGCCCATCCATCTGGCCCATCAAGACTCACTCTCATTTCATCAGTCCATAAAACCTTAGAAAAATCAGTCTTGAGATATTTCTTGGCCCAGTCTTGACGTTTCAGCTTGTGTGTCTTGTTCAGTGGTGGTCGTCTTTCAGCCTTTCTTACCTTGGCCATGTCTCTGAGTATTGCACACCTTGTGCTTTTGGGCACTCCAGTGATGTTGCAGCTCTGAAATATGGCCAAACTGGTGGCAAGTGGCATCTTGGCAGCTGCACGCTTGACTTTTCTCAGTTCATGGGCAGTTATTTTGCGCCTTGGTTTTTCCACACGCTTCTTGCAACCCTGTTGACTATTTTGAATGAAACGCTTGATTGTTCGATGATCACGCTTCAGAAGCTTTGCAATTTTAAGAGTGCTGCATCCCTCTGCAAGATATCTCACTATTTTTGACTTTTCTGAGCCTGTCAAGTCCTTCTTTTGACCCATTTTGCCAAAGGAAAGGAAGTTGCCTAATAATTATGCACACCTGATATAGGGTGTTGATGTCATTAGACCACACCCCTTCTCATTACAGAGATGCACATCACCTAATATGCTTAATTGGTAGTAGGCTTTCGAGCCTATACAGCTTGGAGTAAGACAACATGCATAAAGAGGATGATGTGGTCAAAATACTCATTTGCCTAATAATTCTGCACTCCCTGTAGATGTTGCTACTTGCCATCCAGAGGAGGTAATAGATATAATATACTACAAAGAAAGGAAACCTATTGGATCATTCAATTAAAGACAAGAAGTCCATTTGGAATGAATAGAGAATGTGACATCAATTTCTTTATTGATGCCTAAACTTTGTTGAAAGGAATATCCAATTGCATTTTCAAATATTTATTTTCCTTTTCGATTACATCTAACTGGTTAATGTATCATGTCAGCATTCCCATATCTATTTAACAGAATTTTTAGAGAATATAGTGAAAATATGTAATTTATCATTAATAATGTCTGTCTATTGTGTCCATATTGTAAAGATTTGCACATTGTCATGGAATATTTTGTTATATAGTCTTGTTTTAATGTCTTGAATCTGCTGTTAGGATTTACTCCTCTGCTAACATGTAGTGTTCCTAACATGTCTTTTTATCCATGCTTTGCCATTGTTCAAAATATGCAGTTTAGTATACAAATAGAAAGTTGAAAGTTTTCATCTGATTAGCACATAGTTCTGCTGTCTGTTACATGTATATTGCTTGTCCAAGTATTTTGCATCAATTGTTATTCTTGTGTCCTGTTTTTATGGTCACTATAGAGTTAATTTTAGCAGGGTATATAAAGAGCATATTGTTTAGACATGTACTAGGTCTTTGAGTAAGCGCCTGTAGGGGTCGCAAAACGCGTCAGACCATTGCCACTGTCCACACCTCAGCCTGTCTGTGAGTATCTTTGATGGACTGTCATCTTTGGATTGGTATTTACAGTTTACTCTATCCAATAAACTTGGGATTTTATTTGCATCGGAACCCTGTGTGCAGTGCCTGCTATTTCATTTACACACATAACACCCAACGCAACCTAACAGCACTACAGTACAACTGTAGAATACAAGAAAGTGAATGAACCATTAACAAAAAGTACACAACCGTAATCACACAACAAATTAATCTAAGTACACATCAATAATTACACAGCAAATTAATCTAAGTACACATCAATAATCACACAACAAATTAATCTAAGTACACATCAATAATTACACAGCAAATTAACCTAAGTACACAACAATAATTATACCTCAAATTAACCTAAGTACACAACAATAAACAAGTACAAAGACAAACAAAATACCAAAAATTTGTTATCCAAACCCCATTACGCTATTAAAGGGACACTAAACCCAAAAACATTTCTTCATCATTCAGATAGAGAATATAATTTTAAACAACATTCCAATTTACTTCTATTATCTAATTTGCTGCATTCTATAGATATCCTTTGTTGAAGAAATAGCAATGCACATGGGTGAGCCAATCACATGTGGAATCTATGTGCAGCAGCCAATCAGCAGCTACTGAGCCTATCTAGATATGCTTTTCAGCAAAGTATATCAAGAGCATGAAGCAAATTAGATAATAGAAGTAAATTAGAAAGTTGTTTAAAATTGCATGCTCTTTCTAAATCATGAAAGAAAAACAATTGTGTTTCATGTCACTTTAACCCCTTAATGACAACTGATGTACCAGGTACGTCATGCAAAAACTAACAGTTAATGACAATGGACGTACCTGGTACGTCAGTTGTCTAAAAGAGTGCTGGAAGCGATCACAATCGCTTCAAGCAGCTATGAGGGTATTGCAGTGATGCCTCGATATGGAGGCATCCTGCAATACCCCTTTACAAGCCTCCGATGCAGAGAGAGCCACTCTGTGGCCCTCTCTGCACCGGTAGCAATGGTGCAGTTGTCCGCGTGGGAGGGATCGTGCGCGTGCACTAGGCGTGTGTGCATTAGCCACACTGACACCAATGAGGGCAGAAAGGGAGAGAAAAGTAAAAATTTTTTTTTAAATATAAATGGATCTGGGAGGGGGAGGGGGTGGGGGTATTGTGGGGGGGCTGCTACACTACAGAAAGAGTTAAGTTAAAAATAAAATAAAAATACTTTTTTTGGGGGCCAAACTGGGTACTGGCAGACAGCTGCCAGTACCCAAGATGGCGGTAATTAGGTAGGGGAGAGGGTTAGAGAGCTGGAGGGGGGGATCAGGGAGGTTGGGGCTAAGGCAGGGGCCCATCACAGCTAAAATATTTTATTATTTTTATTTAAAAAAAACCAAACTATTTTATTTAGTACTGGCAGACTTTCTGCCAGTACTTAAGATGGCGGTAACAATTGTGGGATGGGGGAGGGAAGAGAGCTGTTTGGGAGGGATCAGGGGGTGGGATGTGTCAGGTGGGAGGCTGATCTCTAAAATTAACCCTGCAAGCTCCCTACAAGCTACCTAATTTAACCCCTTCACTGCTGGGCATAATTCACATGTGGTGCGCAGCAGCATTTAGCGGCCTTCTAATTACCAAAAAGCAACGCCAAAGCCATATAAGTCTGCTATTTCTGAACAAAGGGGATCCCAGAGAAGCTTTTACAACAATTTCTGCCATAATAGCACAAGCTGTTTGTAAATAATTTCAGTGAGAAACCTAAAATTGTGAAAAATGTAAAGTTTTTTTTTTATTTGCTCGCATTTGGCGGTGAAATGGTGGCATAAAATATACCAAAATGGGCCTAGATCAATACTTGGGGTTGTCTACTACACTACACTAAAGCTAAAATTAACCCTACAAGCTCCCTAATTTACCCCTTCATTCCTGGGCATAAAATTTAGCGGCCTTCTAATTAAAAAAAAGCAACCGAAAAGCCATATAAGTCTGTTATTTCTGAAAAAAGGGGATCCCAGAGAAACATTTACAACCATTTGTGCCATCCATATGTACCATCCCACAGACTCAAAAAACAAAACTCTGACAACCTTACTCACATTCATCTTGCATCAAAAGCCACTTCCCCTTTCACTTGTGCACTTTGGAACTCTCGCTCTGTTTGCAACAAACTCACTTCTTTACATGACCTCTTTATCTCCCGCTCCCTCAAACTTCTGGCCCTAACAGAAACCTGGCTCTCTCCCCTAGACACAGCATCCACTGCTGCTCTGTCACATGGAGGTCTCCACTTCAGCCACACTCCTAGGTCTGGTAATAGACAAGAAGGTGGTGTTGGTATTTTACTTTCCTCTCATTGCACCTTTCAACAAATACACCCCATCTCTTACCTCACATTTTCTTCATTCGAAACCCACATGATTCGCTTATTCTCTCCTCTTTCTATACGTGTCGCAGTCATATACCGTCCTCCTGGCTCCTCAACTCAATTTCTAGATCACTTGGCTGCATGGCTACCTTATTTCCTTTCCTCAGACACCCCTTCCCTCATTCTTGGTGACTTCAACTTCCCTCTTGACAATCCCACTGCCTCCTCTGCAAAACAACTTCTGCAACTCACTTCCTCTTTTGGTTTGTCACAATGGACTGATTCTCCCACTCACAAAGATGGTCACTCCCTTGACCTGATCTTTAGCTATCGATGCACCCTCTCAAACTTCACAAACCCTTTCCTCTTTCTGACCACCATATCCTTTCTTGCAACATATCATCCCTCCCTACAACTCTCCCTCCTTCTGCTCCTCACACCAAACTTCACAGAAGCATTACGTCATTAGATCAACAACAGCTTTCTAATTCCATCAAACCTCTCCTCTCATCCTTCTCCTCCTTTTCATGCCCTGACCAATCTATCTGCCACTATAATTCCACCCTTACATCCGTCCTTGACAATCTCGCCCCTCTTACCATAGCTCGGAAATCAAACACTCAACTCAATCTACACGTCATCACTAGGTTCCCTAATAAAGTCCCATGGTTTACAATATCATTTGTATGCCGACGACACTCAAATCTACTTCTCTGCACCAGACCTTTCTCCTTCCTTGCTAACCCGTGTCACTAACTGTCTTTCTCACATCTCCAACTGGATGTCCTCTCATTACCTCAAGCTAAATCTCTCCAAAACTGAGCTCCTTATTTTCCCCCCTTCTTCAAAACTCTCCACCCCCAATCTCTCTATAACTGTCGACAACTCCATCATTACCCCTACCCCACATGCCCGATGTCTCGGGGTCACATTTGACTCAGATCTTTCTTTCACTCCTCACATTCAGTCTTTGGCTAAAGCCTGCCGCTTCCACCTTAAAAACATCTCTAAAATTAGACACTTCCTTACACAAGACACAACTAAGATTTTAATCCACTCTCTCATCCTCTCCCACCTCGATTACTGCAACTCTTTCCTCTCTGGTCTCCCCACCTACCGCCTAGCTCCTTTACAATCCTTGATGAATGCCTCTGCCAGACTCATCTTCCTTACAAGTCGCTCTTCATTTGCTGCACCTCTCTGCCAATCTCTTCACTGGCTTCCTCTTGCCTCTAGGATCAAACACAAAATTCTCACTCTGACATACAAAGCCCTCAACTGCACTGCTCTCCCCTATATCTCAGATCTTGTCTCCAGATACTCTCCTTCCCGTCCCCTTCGCTCTGCTCAAGACCTCCTACTCTCCTCCTCTCTTGTCACCTCATCACACTCCCGTTTACAGGACTTCTCCAGACTGGCTCCCATCTTGTGGAACTCTCTGCCTCGCTCCACAAGACTCTCTTCTAGTTTTAAAAGCTTCAAGTGCTCCCTAAAGACTCTACTGTTTAGGGATGCATACAACCTACGCTAACCTTACTTTATACCAGTTCCTCTCCTCCATTGCTATCCCCTGAACCCCCCCTGGCATGTAAGCTTAAGAGTCCAGCTGTTTGTTGATCACCTTCTCAAGAGCTGACTACAACAGTGCAACTCTTGGCAGGGCCCTCTACCCATTTGATCCCTATAACTGTTTTTTTTTTTTACTCCGCCTTTGTTAATAGCGCTGCGGAATCTGTTGGCGCTCTACAAATAACCGATAATAATAATAATAATAATAATAATAATAATAATTGCAGAAGCTGTTTGTAAATAATTTCAGTGGGAAACCTAAAGTTTGTGACAAAATTTGTGAAAAAGTGAACTTTTTTTTTTTTTTTTTTCGCATTTGGCGGTGAAATGGTGGCATGAAATATATAAAAATGGGCCTAGATCAAAACTTTGGGTTGTCTTCTAAAAACAAATATATACATGTCAAGGGATATTCAGGTATTCTTGACAGATATCAGGGTTCCAATGTAACTAGCGCTAATTTTGAAAAAAAGTGGTTTGGAAATAGCAAAGTGCTACTTTTATTTATTGCCCCATAAATTGCAAAAAAAGCAAAGAATGTGTAAACATTGGGTATTTCTAAACTCAGGACAAAATTTAGAAACTATTTAGCATGGGTGTTTTTTGGTGATTGTAGATGTGTAACAGATTTTGGGGGTCAAAGTTAGAAAAAGTTTGTTTTTTTCCATTTTTTCCTCATATTTTATCTTTTTTTTTTTAGTAAATTATAAGATATGATGAAAATAATGGTATCTTTAAAAAGTCAATTTAATGGCGAGAAAAACGGTATATAATATGTGTGGGTACAGTAAATGAGTAAGAGGAAAATTACAGCTAAACACAAACACTGTAGAAATGTAAAAATAGCCATTGTCATTAAGGGTAAGAAAATTGAAAAACGGTCCGGTCATTAAGGGGTTAACCCCTAAACTGCCATAACCCCCCAATGCAACCTAATCACACTACACTATTAATCCCTAAAGCCACATAAGCCACAACAGTAAACAAAAACAAATTAATAACCAAAAACCCCACAGCAGTAAACCACAACAACGTAACTAAACCATTAACAAAGAGTGCACAGTAAACAAGCACAAAGTCAACAAAAGTATACAATAAACAAGCACAAAGTCAACAAATGTACACAACGATAAACAAAAACATTTTTAAAATGAAAATATTTAAAATACATATTATCGCATTATATAATAAAATACATACAAATAAATAATTACATATATATATATAAATGTATACCCACAGCTACTATAGGTTTAACAGGAAGGGTTTTTTTTTGTCTTTATTAGCAAGGTAGATAGCAGACATAATGAATATATAGATGTTCTGTGGCAGTTTGATGGGAGTTCCATGGGAGTAACCTGTATTTTAATGGGAAACATTGCAGTGAGGTTGTAATATTCAAAGTACCACCCTTCATGTTAGATGCACCTTTTCAGCAATTTCCAGTGTGTAAAGAATGTACAGTGAAACTAAGTTCGCATGGGCATTATGTGAAGTTTACAACACAGAAACCTTTTTTTTTGTTTCAGCAAACGCACAGTCTATGTTGTTTAGGAATTCTTCAAATACAACCCCCCCCACCCCCACCCCCACACACTGATATTGCAGATATTATAAAGTTAAAAAGCTTTAACGTTCTTTTCAGGCAACAAAATATATATGTTCAGTGTTTAAATGTTGCACTGTTATATGCATGATAGACTTTAAGTACATTATCCCATTAAATAATATTGATCCCCAGCAATTTTCAATTAAAATGCTGGCTCAAAATCATTAGATTAGATCCTATATAAGGTGCTATAATTAAGTGGCTATGGGGCTTTATTTTAGCAACCTGATCAAACTCTCATAGCTGCTATTTACAGTTTACTGCAAAATAATGCATACAATTTTTTCTTTTTAATATTTTTTTTTTTATTGGGGTTTGAATAGGCAAAATAAAATAAAAGTTTCTAGCTGTACACATACAGGCACACAAATTAAAAGACAATGATATATTAATATCAAATGACACAGAGTACAGTTTTACTGCTATTTACATACTCACACAATGAGCAATGCCCCTTATTAGTGATGTCGCGAATTGTTCGCCGGCGAATAGTTCCCGGCGAACATAGCATGTTTGCGTCCGCCGCAGCGGGCGAACATATGCGATGTTCGATCCGCCCCCTATTCGTCATCATTGAGTAATACTTTGACCCTGTACCTCACAGTCAGCAGGCACATTCCAGCCAATCAGCAGCAGACCCTCCCTCCCAGACCCTCCTAGCTCCTGGACAGCATCCATTTTAGATTCATTCGGAAGCTGCATTGTTAATGAGAGGAGGGACAGTGTAGCTGCTGCTGATTTAGTAGGGAAATCGATAGCTAGGCTAGTGTATTCAGTGTCCACTTCAGTCCTGAAGGACTCATCTGATCTCTGCTGTAAGGACAGCACCCCAAAAAGCCCTTTTTTTTCCTGTGTAATCTAATTGCAGTTACCTGCCTGCCAGCGTGTGTGTCAGGCTCCCAGCGTATACTGTGCCCACTTGCCCAGTGCCACCACTCATATCTGGTGTAACAGTAGTGTAGATTTAAAAAAATACAACACTTTTTTGACTGTGTTAAATAATAGCTGTCAGTTTCCTTCACACGTGTGCGTTTAAGTGCCTGCCTGCCAGGGCACAATGTCACCCCAGTGCAAATCATATGTGGTGTAACAATAGTGTAGATTTAAAAAAAACAATACTTTTTTGACTGTGTTAAATAATAGCAGTCAGTTTCCTTAACACGTGTGCGTTTAAGTGCCTGCCTGCCAGTGCACAGTGTCACCCCAGTGCAACTCATATCTGGTGTAACAGTAGTGTAGATTTAAAAAAAAACAACACTTTTTTGACTGTGTTAAATAATAGCAGTCAGTTTCCTTTACACATGTGCGTTTCAGTGCCTGCCTGCCAGGGCACAGTGTCACCCCAGTGCAACTCATATCTGGTGTAACAGTAGTGTACATACCTGATGTTTTAAAGCACGTTATTCCAAACAATTTAGGAATGTTAGGTGATTTATGCCCTTTATGGATTAAAACCAGACTCTGCATCATCTATGTAATTTTCCATGGGAGTTTTGCCATGGATCCCCCTCCGGCATGCCACAGTCCAGGTGTTAGTACCCTTGAAACAACTTTTCCATCACTATTGTGGCCAGAAAGAGTCCCTGTGGGTTTTAAAATTCGCTTGCCTATTGAAGTCTATGGCGGTTCGCCCGTTCGCGAACCGTTGTGGAAGTTCGCGTCCACCGCTCGCGAATGCAAAATTTTAGGTTCGCGACATCACTACCCCTTATATGTCTGACAGCATAAAATAACAAAAAACTATTATATAACAAATAGAAAAAGAAAAATATCTTGTTACTGAGATAGTGGATATTATACCATAAATTATAGCAAAACCTACTATATGTACAATAAAACATTTTATATTAGATCTCATAACTGTTATATCTGTCATATTATCTAGAATGTAACAATAATAATCTCCATATGTAATAATAACTTTCACAAACTGCAGTAAAAATTGCAAAATAGTACTTATAATGGCAGCCAAATGAGAAAATGTCAAAACAAAGATATCATAAATGGAATGCCATTATTAGTAGATATGTGCATGGCGAAAAAATTTGGTTCAGATCGATTCGGATTTTTTCGAATTTCGGTTCGGATTGATTCGAATTCGGAAAAATTTGAATCAATTCGGTTCGGATTCGTTTCGGATTCATTCGGATTCTAATAAATTTGTCTGGATTCGGTTCAATTTGGTTCAGTTCGGAAATTCGGAATTTCGGTAAGTGTTAGGTGGGATTAGACTAGTATTATGTACTGTATATTAGGTGTAACCCATAGCAGAGTGATATAACCTAATATACTGTACAATACTAGTGTAATCCATGGCCATCCAATTCTACCGAATAAATCTGAATAAATCCGAATAAATCCGAACTAGTTTGGATGTATTCGGTAGATTCGGCACTATTTTAATTCGGAAATTCAGATCGATCCGAATCCAGAATTTTACGAATTCGGACAAATTTCCGAATCGATCCGAAATGAATCGCACATGTCTAATTATTAGTAGGAGAATCCTAAACAATATGAGTATATGACAAGCTTTAATTATATAATATAACATTCCAAAGTAATTCAATCTTAAAATTCAGACAGTTATTCTAGAATTATTGGAACATGCCCTCTGGAAATAAAGGATACTAGCTGCAAGGTGATGAAAATGTAAATTCTAGGTAGTAAAACCCAAGCGAAAGGAGAGCAGCTATCCATATCTTAAGGTAGTCAATAAGTTAGTCAAACCTGTAAGGTTCAGGATACTCAGATAAAATAAGGAATTAGCAAGGAGCAGACTGTGGCAATTAAAACTGAAAGTGACATCCAAATAGCAATACACAGACTGAGCCACATACTTAAAATTTATAAGAGTGATAGATCTCTCAACTTATAAATGTAGGGACTTTTATAATAGATTAGTCTAATAATTTTATGATTTCGATTTCACAAACATGATGCATATTATTATTTACCACTACTAGTTGATTACTAGTCATAATAGTACACATTCCAATAGTACTAATCTTAATCTTTCCACTTAGTGACTATTAAAAGATAAGCAACTGCCATTACCTATTTAAATTCATAAGTGTAGGGACCCCCACCATAGACTAGTTTAATAAATAATTGTAATCATCTTTTAATAGCATAAATCTAATATGAGGCACTCAAACTCTTATCACCATTTGTTTGCTATTAGTCACAATAAGTACAAATTATAGTCTGTTAATAGATATTAAATTAATCACATATATAAAATATAAATATAGACACTAGGGAGTTAACATATCGCCTGTTAGTTCCACTAATAACTGTTCATGTTCATAGATATTTTAATAACCCACCAGTAGGCACTTAGTGGTATTCAATTTGATTGATAGGAATAACATGTCCAGGATATTATAATTATTATTAATATACTTTATTTATGAAGCGCCATCATATTCCGCAGCGCTGTCCATGGATACAATTCATTTAAATAAAACAATACAAGACTTGTAAGAGACAGGACAAAATTTACAAACACATACAGGAGGGATTGAGGGCCCTATTCCCGTGGGAACTTACAATCTAGGATATGATTATTATATCAACATATATCTATCACAAAGTCACTTACTAGACAAGCTTTCTAGCACACAGTATCACTTACACAACACTTGGCTAAAGCCAATTAGCAATTATATAGTTCTCATATATATCACTTAAGAGTAGCTGTGATTTTTTTACAGCATGTACATTGTTTATATTTCACACTACGGGAGTAAGCCACGCCTTGTTTTAGTGTGTCATCAGTCCCACTTATTGGATGAAAATAGAAATGATTGAATGGACTGAGTTCAGACAACACAAAGTTAGACACGAGCCAATTCAGATCTTATGGGCACACGCCTTATTTCATAACGTCACCCATAGAGCTTCATATTATTGTTAAAATGTAGTAATGTCGCTAGGAATAAAAAATTCCGATTGGCTCCACTCCAGAACAAGGAGTAAACTTCACCAGCATAGTTTTAATTGGCCCGCCTAGGCTACACAATACACCCCCCTCACAGTGTTTTATATCGGTAGCTTTTGTTTGGAGATAAAACAGCAAAACAACAAGCACACAATATCAATTAAGATAAGTAAAATAGAACTTTAAATGTTGTTATCACAAGTATGGTGGATTTGTACTCGACAAGGTGAACTTTATACACATATTTATTTATTCCTTATCATACTTTAAGGCATTGAAATCAGATGAATTGGACTATTAATATTGTGATCAACTCCATTATAGCACTGGCTTATAATCAAAAAGAGTACAAAGATTACAAATATCACATTTATGATGGTTATGCATGTGTCCAACACTGTCATTATCAATTTGATTATAATTTATATATATATATATATATATATATATATATATATAAATGTATTGTTTTTTTCTTGTTTAATTAATATGTCTAATATGTCAGATCGTATATATGTACAATTGGGTCACAAACACGCTATATCTAAGTTCGTTACAAATGTAACCACTTTGGAGAAACAGTTTGATTACAACTTATGTTTTTACTTATATTGTATATTCTGATTGTGTTTTGGTTTTAGTTACATGTTACTGTTAGTTACCAATTAATCAATGAATGAGTACTTATTCACGCCCACTTTGGGTGTGCACTGTTCTGCTATTGGCCTGAACTTGTTTAAATAGTTTGTCAGTTGAAAGGTGCTATATGCCTTATGAAACAGCCAATGCTAAGGCTGAGAAGCGCGTTGCATAAGACAGATCATTTATGTTTTATGATCACTGTAACCATTGCTTGTTACTCATTCTAAACTGTTTTTAATAAACAACTTGTTTTTATACAAGCACTGGTTTATCACCTTACTTAGTAGCATACCTACGGTTCCTGACACCCTACCATTGGAAATCCACAATATACTGAGGGGGCAGTATACACCTGCACTTCTCTTCTTCACCTGGAGAGGGTTAGCTGGTACACCCCAAGTTACCAGCCTGTTTCTACCAGTACATAAGTGTACTTGGGCTAAATGTGAGTATCCATTTGGCATTATCCACTTGACTTTGTCTCCATTATTGATATGCTGATATACACATGAGGCACCCCTATGTCTTCTGTTTCTTCCATAGTCATTATCCGGATAAGTCTGTGAGGAGGAGAGCAGCCATCGATTTGGGATCCATTAACAGTTGGATTATCTGGTTCTGTTGAACTTTGTATACAGTTAATACTCCCATTTACCAATTGGGACTTTTGGGACTACCATCACCCGTGCACATTGGATCACATGGTTTGATTATTGTGTTATATGT
The DNA here is from genome assembly GCF_027579735.1 of Bombina bombina. NCBI lineage: Eukaryota > Metazoa > Chordata > Amphibia > Anura > Bombinatoridae > Bombina > Bombina bombina. Next base: position 331,360,036 of record NC_069501.1, on the reverse strand, counting down.
TATTTGAGTACATGACTCATATATGCAATTTATATTGTCACTCATTTAATTCATTTTAAGCAACCAATTAGATATATTTTAGAGAGCCCCCTCATATCTTGTCTAGTTTAAAACATAGCAAAGCCTGCTATATGTACAATAAAACATTTTATATTAGATCTCATAACTGTTATATCTGTCATATTATCTAGATCGTAACAATAATAATCTCCATATGTAATGATAACTTTTGTCGGACTAACCGCTGATATTATGAGTTGAAAGTAAACGTGATTGCGCTCAAGTAATATTATGCTAGAGAGATTACTGCAACTTCAGAGCTATGGTTAACTGTTTCGCGAAACATAAAAGTTTCACAAAACACATCAAAAATACATTACAAAGTATAGTTACACTCATAATAACTCTATCTAATAAAAAATATTTAAAATAAAATATTGCAAAAAAAAGGGCTCAAACATAGGGGGTCTCAGGTGTTAGAAACAAAAGGCAGGCAAAGGGCTTTAATACTGAAATGCATCTCTAAAGATGTATATATATATATATATATATATATATATATATATATGTAGATTTATATATTTACATATGTGTACATATGTATTTATATGTGTATATATGTATTTACAGACATATATACACATATAAACACATTAATACATATGTACACACACACACATATATATATATATATATATATATATATATACTGTATATACATTGGAGCCCTTTGTGGTTATTTTACATTCCAATGTTATTTACATAGGATATATGTAGATATATCTAATTAGTTGTCACTTATGTAAAATTTAATATATAGGACTCACTACCAGAGATATAAATTCACGCATAAGGGAACATTTTCCAACAATACCTGTAGGTGCTGGTAAAATTTCCACCCCTCTTGTGCAACATTTTGCAACACACCATAATAAATCATGAAATTCCTTTAAATGGTGTGCTATTGAAAAAGTCAGTGTGCCGAAGAGCGGAGGAGACCGGTACAAAATATTGTGTAAAAAAGATATGTATTTGATTTTTAAACTCAAAACAAGAGTCCCTTATAGACTGAATTCTGACTATGATTTGATAAATTATTGGTAATAATATTTTGCACTAACTTAGCTTAGTTTGTCTTGATCTAGAAGTGGACATTATGGGGCAGGTTTATCAAATGTCTGTCCGTCATAATCCGCTCAGAGGATCATTTCCGACAAACATCGCTGAATGCCTGGTGAACTGCTTGTGCAATGCCGTCCCCTGCAGATTGGCTGCTAGCCGGGGGTGTCAATCAACCCAATCTTATGAGATCGGGCGGATTGATGTCTGAAGCCTCAGAGGCGGTGGACCAGTTAAGGAGCAGCGGTCTTAAGACCGCTGCTTCATAACTGCTGTTTCTGGCAAGCCTGAAGGCTCACTCGGAAACAGGGGCATCACGAGCCGTTTGGCCCTTGATAATTGGCCCCTATATGTGTGTTGTTGTGTATATTTGGCTACAAGAAATATTATTAGGAATAAGTTTGTTTACTAATCTATGATCTATGGTGACACAGATACATAAATATAAATATTCAAAAGGTTTTGTTAAATAACAGGAGAATATCAGTTCTTTTTTATTAAGCTGCAGACTGCATTATTAGTTGAAGAAAGGAGGTGGGTGTGTTTATTTGTTATTAATAGTTTAACCAATAAAACACTAGTATATGCTATTTCTATGTGCACAGTGTGATGGAACCTTAGGCTATGACTACGGCTTTTCGCCGGTTTCCATTACACTACCCCTTTCCATTGTGTGATTTTCAATTCAACTAATAAAAGTGAAGTTTTTTATTGTATCCAGGATTGAGAGACTTTTTTTTTGCTGATTAATATGTGTATATACATATATTGCAATAAGTGGATAATAACATGCTCTCAGAAAGTTCCATTAGATAAAATTTAACATTTATTTGTAACTTCTTTTAAAATATATATAACAAGCCACCAATACAAAAATTCCATGAGGAGCGCAGCACAATGCTTACGCGTTTCAGGTATTACCCGTAGTCATAGCCTGAGCTGTGCATGTCCTAGAATCCTTAAAAATCCTATACAGGTAATTTATTGGTCTAAAATGGGGGAGAAGTAGCGCTATTCTCATGAACCACCTGTGTGTTCAGCACATCTTGTGTCACACACATTAACCAATTAAATATATGAGAGGAGAACAAACATTTGTAAAAAGGGAAACACATATGCAAAGTGTTATAGTAGACGAAAAACAAAGATAGTTACTATTCTCTATAGGTAGTATATTGTCCTGAGAGTGAAACTAGAATACATGCTTAGAATACTGCATAATTTGTAAACTCGTGTTGCGATCTGTTGCCATAAGCAGATTCCTAAAGCCTACATAAATATATTGTGTACAGCAAGGAACTTTCTAATATGAATGTTAATGCAGCCTACAACTAACACTGGATATCACACCCCTTACCCTGAAGACGTAGGATACACGGAAGAGTTGCACTGCGGCGGTGTGCTGATGGGAGACAGAGACGGAGACGCACAGGTCCGACCTTTTACCGTGTCTATTCATGTGCACTCGAAGTGGGAAATATTTGTTATTACAGTTATAACACAGAATTGTTTCAGACACACAAGGTCTGTCACCTAGTCCGCATTTGAGTTGTGCGAGAGGGAATATATCCCAGGGTGAATACTGCCACACATATATCTCCACGGGTCTCTCAGCACCACTAGCACTCTTTTCAAGGGGCACCTTTATGGGACTAACATAGGCTGACCATATTGCCGCTTTAAAAAGGGACACATATGAAAAATACGTATGTCAGGGCTGTTTTCAGGGCTGTTTAAAGAAATGGTTTTGTATAAGAACCCTCACATATGTATTTTTCATATGTGTTCCTTCTTAAAGCGGCAATATGGTCAGCCTAGACTAACATCCTCTCCAGACAACACAGAAATATATATCAACTATATATGAACTATATATATAAACTTTAGAGTGTTTGGCCTGCAATCCCCCTTTAAATTATATACATATATTAACACATAAATATATATGTATATAAGAATATTCATATATATTTACTGGGAACACACAGACCGCAATGTAAAGGCAATTTTCAGTGCCATTTTTTTCTGTGGGTACACACAGTTCCCATAGATCGCAATGTAAAGGCACTTTTCAGTGTCATTTTTTTTCTAACACCCCACTCCCACTCCCACCAACTTTAAAGCCCCAAAACTGCTTAGTGCAGTTTTTTTTATTTAAAAATAAATTTTAGATTTTTTTTAAAATAAAAACTACAATGCCCTCTATTTTGAGGGCATTTGGGGCATGTTTAGAAAATTAACCAGAGATTGGATCTCTGGTTAATTTTCAGAGTGCTAATTGCTACCGCGAGCACTTGCTGGTTACTTATTGCACGCCACAAATTTGCCCATTTTGGGGAGCGTGATATTTTAGCGCTCCACTTGTAATCTAGCCCATAGGCAGTGAAAAACTATAATAAACTATTACACAACCAGGCAATAAAGCATATTGGTATTCGGTATATCAAATAAGAACCATATGGTTGAAGATACACAAATATCAGCTAAGCATTTTAAACTAAATAAATCCATTTAACTGCAAAGGGCTACAATACACTTTGTTATTATTATTATTATTATCGGTTATTTGTAGAGCGCCAACAGATTCCGCAGCGCTGATAATAATAACTAAAGAACATAGGTCACAGAAACAGCCCTGATAAGTGCTCCCAAAATCTTCTAGTGTACCAGTAGGCAAGAGTTCTTATAAAATAAAGAACAAAGTATCTGGACCCTAGTTTATTATGAAATCCTCTAAGCCTACTCAAAATATTAGACTGTGATCTCTCTAACACAGTTAGGAATTAAAAAAGTTAAAAAGGGGAGGGAATAAGTGGCGCTACTAGCTGAGGAATAATGTAGTAAAACAAAGTGTCAATACAAATTCCCATAAAGGGACATATAAAATAAGAACAGATTGTAATCAATCAGGAATAAATATGTAAAGGGACATAATACTCATATATGCTAAATCACTTGAAACTGATGCAGTATAACTGTAAAAAGCTGACAGGAAAATATCACCTGAGCATCTTTATGTAAAAAAGAAAGATATTTTACCTCACAATTTCCTCAGCTCAGCAGAGTAAGTTCTGTATAAAAAGTTATACTCAGCTGCTGCTCAGCTGCAGGTTAAAAAAAAAAAAAAAATGAAGAAGAAATGAACAGCAGCCAATCAGCATCAACAGTGCTGAGGTCATGAACTATTTTACTGTGATCTCATGAGATTTCACTTAACTCTCATGATATTTCATAGTAAACTTCCTTACACTGAATAGGGAAATAAGATGAGTGTGCACGAAAGCTCGCTCCTTCCACTGTTCCGGGACAGACATACTGATTTGCTGCTTAGAAGTCCTTTACAATAGGATGTGGCTACTGAGGAACTTTTGAGGTAAAATATCTTTCTTTTTTACATTGAGATGTTCAGGTGATATTTTCTAGTCAGCTTTTTACAGCTATACTGCATCACTTTCAAGTGTTTAAACATTTGGGTATTATGGCCCTTTAATATACATTGCAATATAAAAAGATATTAAAAAGAACTCTATCTATAAAAAATGTGAGTATACAGCATACACAGGTATAAAAAAATAGAAAATAGTTGTGGCCACATCTCTAAATAACAGACACTTTGTAAATATACAAGGTGTCTTTAAAAACACATGTATAAAGACAATTCAGTAATTCAGATAAGATGTCTGACTAACAGTTATAATGGAGCAATGCATAACATAATCCTAGCTAAAGAAAAATGTATCTGAAATTAGTATCTAGAAACAATGTTTACACATACTGGCCATAACCCTATTGATACTATGCTCTATAATTCCCCATATGTTAATATAGATATTTTTAATCTCAAAAAGACATATTAGGAATCATTGATACTTATCCAAACTTTGCAATAGATAAAATTCCAACCAACAGCATAGATATACTAGAAAAATTAGAAGAAAGTCTCATTATAGAGATTAAATTGAAAGCAGAGTTAAAGGGACACTGAACCCAAATTTTTTCTTTTGTAATTCAGAAAGAGCATGCAATTTTAAGCAACTTTCTTATTTACTCCTATTATCAATTTTTCTTCATTCTCTTTATTTGAAAAAGAAGGCATCTAATCTTTTTTGGGTTCAGTACTCGGGACAGCCCATTTTTATTGGTGGATGAATTTATCTACCAATCAGCAAGGACAACCCAGGTTGTTCAACAAAAATGGGCGGCATCTAAACTTACATTCTTGCATTTCAAATAAAGATACCAAGAGAATTAAGTAAATGTGATAATAGGAGTAAATTAGAAAGTTGCTTAAAATTTCATGCTCAATCTGAATCACGAAATAAAAAATTTGGGTACAGTGTCCCTTTAACATTTACACAGAAATATATAGATACAACGATGGTACCAAGAGGCCTAAGACTTAAAAAGAATTGTACATTTACACTAGAAGACGACCTAAACAAGGAGGGGTATGAAGTCTTAGAAAAAGACTCTTTAGACTTGTTAAAGGTTTTTATTAAATCAAGGAATAGAGCATTAGATAATTTAGGAAAAACTATTAATGAATTTAAAGAGAAACTAACCAAACACGCAGATGATTTGAGACTCAAGGACAAACAAAAAGAAGTGATTGTCAATGTCACAAAAATAAAAAATGAAATACTAGAAAATAAGTGGAAAAAATTCAATAGAGATGAACAAGATTATTCAAATAAACCTGAAGAACAAAATATTCAGGTAAATACCAATACAAATGAGAGGAATTGAGATACACCTCAGAATAAAGAAAACAAAATAGAAACCCTATTTAGGAGAAATAATACAATTATTAATAAACACATTCACCGAGATTACGAGTTTTACATTAAAAGGGGTGCGTTGCTAACGAGCCTTTTTTTTTAACGCTACCTGAAGACAACGCTGGTAGCTGGTAGCCGGTAGCCGGAAAAAGGTGAGCGTAGAGCAAAATTTAGCTCCACATCTCACCTCTATACCAGCGTTGCTTACGGTAGTGGTAAGCTGGCTAAACGTGCTCGTGCACAATTTCCCCATAGGAAACAATGGGGCTGAGCCGGCTGAAAAAAAAACCTAACACCTGCAAAAAAGCAGCGTTCAGCTCCTAACGCAGCCCCATTGATTCCTATGGGGAAAGTGATTTTATGTCCACACCTAACACCCTAACATGAACCCCGAGTCTAAACACCCCTAATCTTACACTTATTAACCCCTAATCTGCCGTCCCTGAAATCATTGTCACCTACATTATAATTATTAACCCCTACTCTGCCGCTCCGGACACCGCCGCCACCTACATTATCCCTATGAACCCCTAATCTGCTGCCCCCAACATCGTCGAGCCCTACATTAATCATACAAACGCAAGACTCGTAATCTAGCCGTTAGATTCTAACAATCATACAAACATAGGATGGAATAACAGAGATCATGCTGTATCTAATACCTCTTATAAACAAAATCAAAACCGTAGAAATGAAATTTATAATAATTATGAAAATCATGACTATAATAGATATCAGCATACAGATTATCCAAGAAATTCAGATTTTAGAAAACAAAGAGGATACAATCATGGAAGCTATGGACAACATAGAGATGATATATGTAATAACAAAGGGAACATTGAAAATAGGGGACATTATGAGGATCAATGGAGAAAAACTGAACATATAAGACCTAATAGAGAGTACTACCATTCTAAACAGACTAGAGACAGATCTAATCATAGATATGGATACAGGCCAAATGTAGAAAACAAATGGAGAAACAATTCACATAATGGAAGATATACTGAACCACAAACAGTTACATTAGAGAATAAATAGATTCTAGAGGAGATTAGAGATGACACTAATGTAGAAAGATCTTTTTTAGAGATAGGCCCAGGCCCAGCACTAGAAGGAACATCATAGGGAACAAATACAGAAACACTGGGAGAGGGGGAATGGATTCAAAAAGGAAAAAGAAGATTAGAGGAAAGAGAGGGAGAGGAAGGAAAACAGGAAACAAAAAGATGGAAGTAATCAATACAGGCGGTATATTTAATTTAAGTAATAATAATTTAAATCAGGAACAAGAAAGGGTATTAAGTAAAGGTCTTTCCTTTGCCCCTACATGCAGGATCAATACATTTAATACATTGATCAATGTCAATCAATATGTCAGAAAACTAACTTTGAAGAGATACTATCTTAAAAATCCAATTGAATGTACACTAAATGTTCCTTATCTTAATACAGGAAAAAAAACAAAAAAAAAAACTAACGATTATAAAGATGTATACACACACACAGATCTTAAAACAAAGTCTAATTTTTTCCCAACATATGAAAAAAGCAAATATTTAGAAATGTTTGATAAAGCAGTAAAAGAGGATTTATACAAATGTAAACCCAAAAATAAACAGAAATATTATCTTACAAAAAAAGGAAAATAGTATGCTTATTGAACTGAAAAACAATCCAGACATCATCATTAAAACAGCGGATAAGGGTGGCGGTCTAGTTATACTGGACACCACCGATTATCTAGAAGAGGCTTATCGCCTCTTAAACGATAAAGAAACATACAAAATACTTAATACTAACCCTATTAGAGACAACAACTCTAGATGAGTTAATATTTAATGTGAAACAAGAAAATATATTGAATGACAAAGAATTAAAGTTTCTAAAAATATCATATCCCATAACTCCAATTTTCTACTTCCTCTCCAAAATTCATAAATCCCTACAAAAAAACCCCCAGGAAGGCCCATTATTTCAGGCATCAATTCATTAACCTCTAATCTCTCACAATATGTGGACACATTTTTACAATCTTATGTCACTACTCTCCCTACATATCTAAAAGATTCTACATCATTCTAAATAGTCTCAAAGAAATAACATGGAAGAAAGATATTTTATTAGTTGCATGTGATGTAAGTGCCCTTTATACTAATATTAAACATAACCTAGTCCTTGAGTCCACTAAATTTTATCTTCACAAAGATGAGACCCTACCGACTATTCAGGCAGATTTCCTTGTACAATGTATTCATTTCATTTTAACTAATAATTATTTCAGTTTCAATGGAAGATACTTCCTTCAAACTAAGGGGACCGCTATGGGTACGAGGTTTGTGCCCATATGGAAAATACAGGACAACTAAAAAAAAGACTTTATAGATGTTATTTGCATACTTAAAATGTTTTAAACAATGTTTTTAATGCTGGAAAAAAAATGTTTTGTGTTTCCTATCCCTTTAATATAATCTTCTTTAAATAAAATAAATAAATAATAATGCAACTCAAGAAATAAATAATGCCCTTTAGCATGTATAATAAATATTTCTGATATACATTTCTAGAGTTTAATATGCCACAATGTTATTGCAGTAGATTTATTATGGAAGCTTCACTCTTGTATGGACATAAAAGAAAAACCCTGCCTCTTATTTGCCACTCTGGTTATAATAAAGATACAATTGATAAAAGTAGTAAACTTGGTCGGCATAAGGGATAGGAAAGTCAAAATTAAACTTGCTGGATTCAGATAGAACATGCAATTTTAAGAAACTTTTAAATTCACTTCTATTTTGAAATGTGCTTCGTTTTCTTGGTATCCCTTGTTGAAAAAGAATATGCACATATCCTACACCAGTGGGAGCTGCTGCTGATTGGTTCCTGCAACCATTTGTCTCTTCTGATTGGCTAACTAGATGTGTTGATCTAGCTGCCAGTAGTGCCAGTAATGCTGTTCAGCACAGGATAACAAGAGAATGAAGCACATTTGATAATATAAGTTAATTGGAAAGTTGTTTAAAATCTTATGTTCTATCCAACTCATGACAAAAAAATGCTGGGGTTTCCTGTCCTTTTAAGGGGGTGACTGCAATGTTGAGATCCATTGGAGTATTTTTCTTTGTTTTATCTAAAACAGGCATTTTAATATATATTAGGTTTATATATTAGGTTTCTTTTTTTCTTTTCATTTTCTTTTTTTATTGTGCTTGTGCATAAAAGCGTTGGGGGTTCTTTTTTATTTTTAAAGAATCCAACTTTATTTATCTTATGCCATATACTTATCAAATGAACACACCATTACAAATAATCAGATTGTTCCATAAAAAAAAAATGTAATAAACAGGGGTGTTTAAAGTAAATGTTAGAAATTACTTTCTCATTAAACCCCACCTCATAAAATCATAACAGATTCTTTAGGCGAAATGTCGAAAAAATTCCTGTTAATAAATAGGGAACACTTTTTAAGGTCTGAAGCATTTTAAATATATTCATATAGGTAATTTAAAGGAGATTAAAATGTTGGGGGATAAGGAAAGTTAACAGTGATGGAAAGGGGGTAATGTGGAAAAAAGACACCTCTGTCAGGAAGCAGAACTAATTTATAGATTTAGGACACTCCATCCCTCTGGTCTCAATAGTGAATCAGATTTGAACATTATACTATGAAGTTTTATTTTTATTTTACTATCATACGCAATTATTAGAAATCGGTCTTCCGGGAGTCAAAATAATATACTGCAATACAGTTACTTAATGCAATATGGCAAGATTAGTTTTTTAAAATATTTATTAAAGATTGATATAATTTTGGAAATAAATAAACCAAATTAATGCACAATATATTTTGCTATATATTTATTATAATCATTATAATGACAAACTGTTTTGTATTTTTATATTAAAGGGACACTCAAGTCAAAATAAACGTTTATGATTCAGACAGAGCAGCAGTTTTAAGAAATTTTCCAATTCACTTCCATTATCAAATTTTGCACAGTCTTTTTATATTCACACTTTCTGGGGAAAGTGTTTCTAACAGATATGTAGGAGTTGTATCAATGGAGGAACAAAGGGTGAAGAAAGAGTTAAGGACTCTGTGTGTGATAAGATCAGATATCTTGACAAATACATATTTGCTGAAATGCGTAGATCACCTGATTGATTTGATCCGATTACCACTGGAGCAGAAAAGCGACAGTCTATTCCTGCTGTGGATTGGCATGAGGATGTATAATTACTTTATGGTGAGCTTCGGGTTTGTTTAACAATTTGGAAAGGACATTGGCTTCAAATAGTGCACTTTAAACTCATCTATATATACCTAGCTAGGTAAGAAGTTGATCGGGAAAAATACATCACGTGATTAGCAATGCCACAGCAATGAGGTACGCCGAGTTCTAGAGCACTGGGATTAGTTGCATGGGACCGTGACATACTAAGGCAACTGTTTGTTTATCGAAATTGAGTGACACATTGATGGTACATAATGTTGTGTTAGTGCGGAAAAAACTATATAAAGATCTATTCAAAGCCATTTGCTTAACCCTTTCAACAGACATTTTATTGGATACCAGCCTGGATGCCATTCTGGTTATCAGTCACATATTTTTATGGATGGTAAACTATTTAACATTATTTTTTATGGAAATATTTGATATTGAGAGATTGTAGACATTTGTTCATTTTTTAAATCTGTATATTAAATATATGTGTCATCAAAATATTAATATATTATTTTCTGAGGGGTTAATAGTGTAGTGGGTTTAGATTGTGTTGGGGTTATGGTGCTTTAGGGGTTAATATTGGAGTATGGTTAGCTTGCATTGTAGCATATGTGGCTTTAGGGGTTAGTAGTGTAGTGGGGTTAGATTGCATCAGGGGTTATGATGCTTTACGGGTTAATAGTATAGGGCTATGTAGAGTTTTTGTTGGATTGGTCTTTTGCATTAAAAGAAAAAGGAATGAAAAATGTATTAATGAATTTCATTACTACATTCTTTTTTTATTATTATAAATCATTAAGGCCTAGATTTGGAGTTTGGCGGTAGATGGGCTGTTAACGCTCCGCGGGCTTTTTTCTGGCCGCACCATAAAATTAACTCTGGTATCGAGAGTTCAAAAAAATGCTGCGTTAGGCTCCAAAAAAGGAGCGTAGAGCATTTTTACCGCAAATGCAACTCTCGATACCAGAGTTGCTTACGGACGCGGCCAGCCTCAAAAACGTGCTCGTGCACGATTCTCCCATAGGAAACAATGGGGCAGTTTGAGCTGAAAAAAAACCTAACACCTGCAAAAAAGCAGCGTTCAGCTCCTAACGCAGCCCCATTGTTTCCTATGGGGAAACACTTCCTACGTCTGCACCTAACACCCTAACATGTACCCCGAGTCTAAACACCCCTAACCTTACACTTATTAACCCCTAATCTGCCGCCCCCGCTATCGCTGACACCTGCATTATATTATTAACCCCTAATCTGCCGCTCCGTAAACCGCCGCAATTTGCATTATCCCTATGTACCCCTAATCTGCTGCCCCTAACACCGCCGACCCCTATATCCTATATTATATTTATTAACCCCTAATCTGCCAACCTCAACGTCGCCGACACCTGCCTACACTTATTAACCCCTAATCTGCCGAGCGGACCGCACCGCTACTATAATAAAGTTATTAACCCCTAACCCGCCTCACTAACCCTATCATAAATAGTATTAACCCCTAATCTGCCCTCCCTAACTTCGCCGACACCTAACTTCAATTATTAACCCCTAATTTGACGACCGGAGCTCATCGCTACTATAATAAATGGATTAACCCCTAAAGCTAAGTCTAACCCTAACACTAACACCCCCCTAACTTAAATATAATTTACATATAATTTAAATCTAACGAAATTAATTAACTCTTATTAAATAAATTATTCCTATTTAAAGCTAAATACTTACCTGTAAAATAAATCCTAATATAGCTACAATATAAATTATAATTATATTATAGCTATTTTAGGATTAATATTTATTTTACAGGTAACTTTGTAATTATTTTAACCAGGTACAATAGCTATTAAATAGTTAAGAACTATTTAATAGTTACCTAGTTAAAATAATAACAAATTTACCTGTAAAATAAATCCTAACCTAAGTTATAATTAAACCTAACCCTACCCTATCAATAAATTAATTAAATAAACTACCTACAATTACCTACAATTAACCTAACACTACACTATCAATAAATAAATTAAATACAATTGCTACAAATAACTACAATTACATAAACTAACTAAAGTACAAAAAATAAAAAAAAAATAAGTTACAAAAAATAAAAAAATATTTACCAACATTAGAAAAATATTACAACAATTTTAAACTAATTACACCTACTCTAAGCCCCCTAATAAAATAACAAAGACCCCCAAAATAAAAAAATGCCCTACCCTATTCTAAATTAATAGAGTTAAAAGCTCTTTTACCTTACCAGCCCTGAACAGGGCCCTTTGCGGGGCATGCCCCAAGAAAATCAGCTCTTTTGCCTGTAAAAAAAAACCATACAATACCCCCCCCCAACATTACAACCCACCACCCACATACCCCTAATCTAACCCAAACCCCCCTTAAATAAACCTAACGCTAAGGCCCTGAAGATCTTCCTACCTTGTCTTCACCATCCAGGTATCACCGATCCGTCCTGGCATCCGGTGCTGAAGAGGTCCAGAAGAGGCTCCAAAGTCTTCCTCCTATCCGGCAAGAAGAGGACATCCGGACCGGCAAACATCTTCTCCAAGCGGCATCTTCGATCTTCTTCCATCCGGTGCGGAGCGGGTCCATCTTGAAGCAGCCGACGCGGATCCTCCTCTTCTTCCATTGTCTCCCGACGAATGACGGTTCCTTTAAGGGACGTCATCCAAGATGGCGTCCCTCGAATTCCGATTGGCTGATAGGATTCTATCAGCCAATCGGAATTAAGGTAGGAATATTCTGATTGGCTGATGGAATCAGCCAATCAGAATCAAGTTCAATCCGATTGGCTGATCCAATCAGCCAATCAGATTGAGCTCGCATTCTATTGGCTGATCGGAACAGCCAATAGAATGCGAGCTCAATCTGATTGGCTGATTGGATCAGCCAATAGGATTGAACTTGATTCTGATTGGCTGATTCCATCAGCCAATCAGAATATTCCTACCTTAATTCCGATTGGCTGATAGAATCCTATCAGCCAATCGGAATTCGAGGGACGCCATCTTGGATGACGTCCCTTAAAGGAACCGTCATTCGTCGGGAGACAACGGAAGAAGAGGATGGATCCGCGTCGGCTGCTTCAAGATGGACCCGCTCCGCACCGGATGGAAGAAGATCGAAGATGCCGCTTGGAGAAGATGTTTGCCGGTCCGGATGTCCTCTTCTTGCCGGATAGGAGGAAGACTTTGGAGCCTCTTCTGGACCTCTTCAGCACCGGATGACAGGACGGATCGGTGATACCTGGATGGTGAAGACAAGGTAGGAAGATCTTCAGGGGCTTAGTGTTAGGTTTATTTAAGGGGGGTTTGGGTTAGATTAGGGGTATGTGGGTGGTGGGTTGTAATGTTGGGGGGGGTATTGTATGTTTTTTTTTACAGGCAAAAGAGCTGATTTTCTTGGGGCATGCCCCGCAAAGGGCCCTGTTCAGGGCTGGTAAGGTAAAAGAGCTTTTACATTTATTAATTTAGAATAGGGTAGGGAATTTTTTATTTTGGGGGTCTTTGTTATTTTATTAGGGGGCTTAGAGTAGGTGTAATTAGTTTAAAATTGTTGTAATATTTTTCTAATGTTGGTAAATATTTTTTTATTTTTTGTAACTTAGTTCTTTTTTATTTTTTGTACTTTAGTTAGTTTATGTAATTGTAGTTATTTGTAGCAATTGTATTTAATTTATTTATTGATAGTGTAGTGTTAGGTTAATTGTAGGTAATTGTAGGTAGTTTATTTAATTAATTTATTGATAGGGTAGTGTTAGGTTTAATTATAACTTAGGTTAGGATTTATTTTACAGGTAATTTTGTTATTATTTTAACTAGGTAACTATTAAATAGTTCTTAACTATTTAATAGCTATTGTACCTGGTTAAAATAATTACAAAGTTGCCTGTAAAATAAATATTAATCCTAAAATAGCTACAATATAATTATAATTTATATTGTAGCTATATTAGGATTTATTTTACAGGTAAGTATTTAGCTTTAAATAGGAATAATTTATTTAATAAGAGTTAATTAATTTCGTTAGATTTAAATTATATTTAAGTTAGGGGGGTGTTAGTGTTAGGGTTAGACTTAGCTTTAGGGGTTAATCCATTTATTATAGTAGCGATGAGCTCCGGTCGTCAGATTAGGGGTTAATAATTGAAGGTAGGTGTCGGCGATGTTAGGGAGGGCAGATTAGGGGTTAATACTATTTATGATAGGGTTAGTGAGGCGGATTAGGGGTTAATTACTTTATTATAGTAGCGCTCAGGTCCGCTCGGCAGATTAGGGGTTAATAAGTGTAGGCAGGTGTCGGCGACGTTGAGGGGGGCAGATTAGGGGTTAATAAATATAATATAGGGGTCGGCGGTGTTAGGGGCAGCAGATTAGGGGTACATAAGTATAACGTAGTTGGCGGTCGGCAGATTAGGGGTTAAAAAATTTTAATCGAGTGGCGGCGATGTGGGGGGACCTCGGTTTAGGGGTACATAGGTAGTTTATGGGTGTTAGTGTACTTTAGGGTACAGTAGTTAAGAGCTTTATGAACCGGCGTTAGCCCAGAAAGCTCTTACTCCTGCTATTTTCGGGCGGCTGGAGTTTTGTCGTTAGAGCTCTAACGCTCACTTCAGAAACAACTCTAAATACCAGCGTTAGAAAGATCCCATTGAAAAAATAGGATACGCAATTGACGTAAGGGGATCTGCGGTATGGAAAAGTCGCGGCTGAAAAGTGAGCGTTAGACCCTTTAATCACTGACTCCAAATACCGGCGGTAGCCTAAAACCAGTGTTAGGAGCCTCTAACGCTGGTTTTCACGGCTACCGCCAAACTCTAAATCTAGCCGTAAGGCTGCCGGTATGGAATGGACAAATTAGGCAATGTACATGTGTAACGTGTAAACGTGATCATTTACATTGCATCTTCAATATAGGTGGCAAAGCTGCTTTGAAAGCATTGCCAGCATTGCCACCCACTGTGATGTATAGTAAAACTCCTCTCAGAGAGACTACCTTCAAACATTGATGTCAGCAGTTTTAAATATTTCACTGTCAATCTTGATCCCTTGATCCGCAATGGATCCCTTTTCAATATAATGCCACATTGTGGATGTTTCAATCATCAGGGCTTAAGACATTTTCTTCCTAATAATCTTCTCAAACTGTTATAAAATTTCTCATATGACATAAATAAATGTAACTCAAAAAAGTGGAGATACATTTATTTCTGTCTTGGATTTTTTCTGTTTTAGCTATCTTAGACTGTCTCCCAGAGATCTTACCTCTCCTGACCAGTTGAATGGGGAACTCCTATTTTAAACAATTTATAATGTAAGAACAGGCAAAGCAGACTCCCAAAGCTTTAAGATCTACAGTGTTTTTGCCAATTTTTCTGCTTTCAGAAAGATGAAAAACAAAACACTCATCAGTATTCTCTACCCGTATAATAGAGATAAGCAATGATTGGGAGAGAGAGAGGGGCTATGATTAACATCAGAATGGGGCACAGTTGTGCAGTAATGTACTAATATTATAGAGGCTTGAGTCCAAAACATCCTGGAAGATTTCAATAGCAGCAAACTTTATTTATACATTATAGGGGGTTGGAGTCAACTGCTGAAGTGGCAATATGTGTCTTGGAGAAGCTCCCGGGCTAATAGATGATAGGGGTTTTTGTTTACATATTTTGCTGCAGCCTGCTTGTTGGTGTTTGCTGTGGGGATAACTTGCCTGCTTCTGATTCAGCTCTAACACAGGCATCACACAGATGATCTTGTGGCTTGTGTTTTTCTCCATATCTGTGAACCTAACGATCTATATACGGACAGAGGGAGAGCTTATTGAGGGCCAAATTGGAAGTTTCTGTTTTTCACAAGCAGTGGTAACTGAGGATTCCATGACCTATTGACACTTTGATCAATACTCTGGGAGTGCCTGATTGAAACCATCTACTTACCTCATACTGATTGAGGGTTCATCAATTAAGTGCACATCTGATTGGGTGTGGAACCCTTCTCTCTGGCACCTACTACTCATGTTTTAAACTAAGGACTTTTTGCACCCACTTATTTCTTTATCTAGATAAAATCTGTATTGATCTATCCATTTTATGTCATGTTCTGTTATGCTTTTTAAATACGCAATTTTCTAGGCTTGATATGCTTGACATGTACATATATTTATTGGTCTGTTTATAAACACATGTTTTTGTATTATTGACATTACCATTGATGTGACTAGGGAAAAATAGTCTCCTGCAATAGTATCCATAAATACTGGTATACATTTTTATAGATTGAGCGCCATCCCTAATCTTCCTATATTTTTACTCATTTGATAAGTTTGAGGGACTTTATTAATTTGATAAGTTTGAGGACTGGCTGCTATAGTTTTAGATTTATCAACATAATATACTGAAATACAATATATCATAGTAGTCTGGTTTCCCTTGCTGGTAGCACTTTTGGGGCTTACCTGTGGACGATTTGCCCCTAGGTATTCTAGATTCTGTTTTATATTTTGTAAAGTATATACATTTACAATTGGAAACTCTATAAGAACTCTTTAAAAATGGGAGGGAATGAGTGGCGCTACTAGAGCTGAGGAATAATGTAGTAAAACAAAGTGTCAATACAAATTCCCATAAAGGGACATATAAAATAAGAACACATTGTAATCAATCAGGAATAAATATTTAATATACACAATTGAAATATAAAACGATATTAAAAAGAAATATATCTATAAAAAATGTGACATGTGTATACAGCATACAAGAGTAATAGTTATGGCCACATCTCTAAATAACAGACACTATATAAATATACAAGGTGTCTTTAAAAACACATGTATAAAGACAATGCTGTAATTCAGATAAGATGTCTGACTAACAGTTATAATGGAGCAATGCATAACATAATCCTAGCTAAAGAAAAATGTATCTGAAATTAGTATCTAGAAACAATGTTTACACATACAGGTCATAACCCTATTGATACTATACAGTAAGGAAATTTAGTGCAAAATATAGTGCTATAGCATAAAACCCACTGAGTATTATATAGGGAGTAGGTTCTTTGAAAAGTTCCAATTGTTAATGTTGGGGTGTTTTAGAATAAAAGATATTGAGCTCCTTAGATGTAAATCAATATTATGTAACACACTGTTGTTGGTATCAAAGGCTGATATAAATTGTAACACTTATAGGTTGGATGGCATCCAGCCAATTCAATGTCGGTATGGATTCCCGTTATATGTGCTGATAATGTTGCGTTATAGATGCTATCACTTCAGTGTAGAATGTAACAGTAGATTTAAGCTATGTATTGATCAAGTCTTTTCAAGTTTGGAAAACAAAGTCACAGAAAAGTACCTGACTGGTCAGTGTCATAGTCTTACCAGACTTCTGAATTGTCTATTGGATCCTCTTTAGCGGACACATTTAGTAGCCAACTTCCCTAGCTGTTTCGTTCACCCTCGCTTGGTGCTGTTAGCGGTAGCGGGAAAAGTTCAGCGTCTTCATTGCCTGTGTTGTCGGCTCAGTCACCTGACCTT
The DNA here is from genome assembly GCF_027579735.1 of Bombina bombina. Lineage (NCBI taxonomy): Eukaryota > Metazoa > Chordata > Amphibia > Anura > Bombinatoridae > Bombina > Bombina bombina. The sequence continues at coordinate 331,342,362 of NC_069501.1, read as the reverse complement.
AGGTAAGCCAATCAGGAAACCGGATAAGAGTTCCTGTTGTAAATTCAAACAATGTAAATTTTCTGATAGCAAAGTTCCATAAGGATTTTAAAACAAATCACTTCTTCAACGCATTTTGGCATACACTGCCTTTATCAAGATGACTTGTTAGGGCTGGTTGGTTTCTATTTATACCAGTGTTACTCATATTGCCATTTTCCATTTTTAAAGGGATATTCCCTCTCTTGAATCTTAAAGGTGTATTGTGATCCAATGTTCGATTATATATCTCCCTATATCAGTAAATGGGTGTTACTGATTACTCAATTTATAACAGTATATATATATAGCACAACAATGTTAGATATTAAAACAATTTGCTATATATTGCACTTATATCATTCTTTTGCAAACTTTTTCAAGCATATTTTTAATCATGTATAATACTGATAAAGACTACATTCAAACTTCTTTACTGGTCATACATACAGATATCTAATAAACACATCCCTATTTGCCCATTATCTATATCCTCATTATATAATTCTCTGAAGTCTTACTCTAGGGTGCTGGATTTAAACTGCTTAAAGCCTCTATTCATTTATAATTTTTCATTTTTAATATTTAATTTTGAATATTTATAATATTGAATATTTAATAATGTCACTATTGGTGGAATCACATACATGTGTCACAAATAATATTTGTAGAATACATAAGGATATGGGAGAAATGAGAAATTAATTATAATGGTTTAAATCTAGTTCTGCATTAAGTCCCCCTGGGGTTAGAGTGGCAGAATTTACAATAAGCTCTGCTTCTGTGTATAATAATTGTTTAATGATATTGCCCCCTCTTTTCATAGTGACCTTCTTTACCCCCCAGTATATTAAACCTTCAAAACTTTGATTATGAATTTCTTTAAAGTGCATAGGTATGAGATGATCTTTAAAAACGTTTTCAATATTATTGAGATGCTGTCTGATTCTGTCTCTCAAAGGTTGTCCCATTTGTCCTACATATTGCTTTTTACATGGATATTGTATTATGTAAACTACATTCGAATCTGTACATTTTATAGTGTCTCTTATTTTCAGTTTTGAAATCAGAGTTAGTTGCCTCAACCAATTTATACCTATTGCTAAACTTGCAAGCTTTACATCTATGTTATGGATAGAACCCCTCTAGTTGGTTACCTTGTACATCTTTTTTCTTGAACTTACTGGGGGCTGAAAAAGATTTTAAATTTTTTGATTTATGATAGATTATCTTGGGTTTGGTTTCTGATATTTCATAGAGGAAAGGATCTTTTTGTATATAGTGCCAGTGTTCATGAATAATTTTCTTGATATATTTAAAATATGAATTGTATTGCGTAATAAATGATGTATCAAAACTCTTCTCTTTCTTATTAGTTTTTTCCTTCTCTTTTTTTTTTTATTTTTTATATATCTTTATTTCCCCAACAACTCAAACAAACAGCCAAGAGGATAAATAGCAAACAAAACAAAAAAGGCGTATACAATAGCATATACATCTCATATATAACATATGCCTCCTAACCATACATCTTCAAATAACTAATTCTGCTTCTCCTCCATTTCTTAATACATAAAATAAAACATACATTGTCAGTTTTTATTCATATTTTCCTATTCCTACATTTCACCTTAGATCAGAATTACTGATCATACCTCATCCAGTCCACCTCTCTGGTCCCAACAGAAAAGAAAAAAAAAAAAAAAAAAAAAAAAAAGGAAAAATTCCCTCACTGACGTCCTCTATCTTATATTTAGAATATTTGGAGGTATTTTACCTCTCAATATCATTTCACTGGTGTACACTGAATAACAAAAGGGCCATATCAATTTTTTCTGAAGATCCTCTGGATAAATTTTAATTAAATCAACCCACTTCTGAAAGAAGCGGGTAATATCCATTTCTTTCTCTGGGTCTATTGCACAATGTTCAATAATCATATAATTATGTACATTATTACAGAATTCTGCGATAGTTGGAGTCTTCCTATCAATCCATTTCTTCAGAATCAAATTCCTTCCTATCATTATCATATAATTGATAAATTCTTTGTTTCTATATCTATTATTCTTTGGCAGTAAGAATATCACTAGCTCTAATCGTATTTGAATATTTTCAGTTATTATTTTCTGTAACCAGTAATTTACCTTCATCCAGAATTGTTTAATTTTGGGGCAGTGCCAGAAATAGTGCAACATCTCGGCCGAAGGGCATTGGCATTTACTACATTTATCTGATCTTGTTACATTCCATCTATGTAACAGTGATGGTGTAAGATAAACTTGATGCAGAATATTCAAATGTGCTTCTCTAAAATTAGCAGCTTTGGCTGCATCCTGTGCACTGTCTATACTGTTCTGAATCATCTCTGTATTCACCTCAGATATTCCTTTAAGATGCCATTTTAAAACTAACTGATTCAGAGCAGACCTTCCTTCTTCCTTCATAATAATATGATGCCATTTCTTTATTGAAGAATTTCCTGCTTTGCATATACCTAAGCCGGCCTCTATTTTATCCCAGCTCTCCTCTGTCTTGCTAACTCTAAAAAGATTTATCAACCCAATGCCTAAGCTACAAATAAGCAAAAAAATCTTTATTCATTAGTCCAAATTCTCTTTTTAAATTTTCAAAAGATTTCATCCTTCTCACCCTTTCTTCTTGCTCTAATGCTTGATATATATAGTTCAACCCTGCTCTTCTCCATCTGTGAAACACTTCAGCTTTCAATAGACATGTGTGATTCGGTTCGGTTCGATTCGGAAATTCGGCAAATTCGGAGATTCGGATCGAACCGAATCTCTGAATTAAAATAGTGCCGAATCTACAGAATAAATCCGAATTACTTCAGATTTATTCGGATTTATTCGGTAGATTTGGATGGCCATGGATTACACTAGTATTGTACAGTATATTAGGTTATATCACTCTGCTATGGGTAACACCTAATGTACAGTACATAATACTAGTCTAATCCCACCTAACACTTACCGAAATTCCGAATTTCCGAACCGAATCGAACTGAATCCAGCCGAATTTATTCGAATCCGAATGAATCCGAAACAAATCCGAACCGAATTAATTCAAATTTTTCCGAATTCGAATCGCTCCGAACCGAAATTAGAAAAAATCAGAATCGATCCGAACCGAACCGAATTTTCTCGCCATGCACATGTCTAGCTTTCAATCCTTCTGGGAATAATGGGTTCCCTGTTATTGTGCAATATTTAGAAAACTCATGAGATATCCCCACTTTTTTACAAAAAAATTGCCAAGCCCTTATTACTGTGGAAACCGTTCTAATTTTTTTACATTCCTTGGAAAGTAATCTATTATCCACATGTAATAATGCTTTTATCACGTAAGGTTTTACCAATGTCTCTTCAAACTGCCTATCTGTAAAATCAGCCATTCTGCCGCTATTTTGACTAGGCACGATATATTATAATCCTGTAAATAGGGGAATGCAAAACCTCCAAAACTCTTTAATTGAGTTAGTTTCCTTAATGAGAATCTTATTCTCTTTTTCCCCCAGAAAAAAGATGTCAACCAACTATTGAATAATTGAACATCCTTTCTTTTAATTATAAGAGGCAAATTTTGAAGTTTATATAAAATTTTTGGAAACAATATCATTTTAACTATATTAATTCTCCCTGTGAGGGACAGTGGTAGATTTCTCCACATTTCTAATAGTCCCCTTATTTTTGCAAAAAGATTCTTATAATTTTCTTTATACCATTCATTTGGGCTCATATTTAGCCATATGCCCAGATATAAAATTGTATTTACAACCGTGAAAATAATTTCTTTTGGTGAGTCCTTAGTTTTCCTTAACCACATCAGATCAGACTTCGACATGTTGACTTTATACCCCGTAAATGAGCTATATCTATCCAGATAATCAATTAGCAGTGGTATGTTCCTCTTTGTATTTCTGATAAATAGAAGAACGTCATCCGCATAGAGCAATATTTTTGTTTCAACTGTATTACATACAGCTCCTTGCAAAATCTGCTTTAATTTAAAAGCCAGCGGTTCAATTGAAAGATTAAACAAGAGGGGGGGATAGAAGGCAGCCCTGCCTTGTTCCTCTTCCGTTAACTCTGGATCTTTATCTTTTTTTTAAGACTAGTACTGTTACTGCTTTTGTAAAATTTTTGGAGACTTAGATATTCTTAATGTAGTAGGCATTAAATAGCTTGGTTAAGATAGGGACTAAATCTTCACATAACATTATATAAAATTCTGCTGGCAACTGATCTGGACCTGGCGCCTTATTATCTACTGTTTTTTAAATTACTGTTTCTACTTCATCCTCAGTAATAGCGTTATTCAAAACTTCCAATTCTTCATCGTTTACTTTAGATAAAACGATATTTTCCCAAAACTCTTTTTTATTCTGCTCGTTAATTGGCCTACCATAATAAAAATCTTGAAACTTATTATAAAAAATTTGAGAGATGTGATCAGGATTTATCACTCTAGTTTGGTCCTGTCTTATAGCTTCTACCTGGGTAGATTTTTAAGGGACCTAATGAGTTTTGCAAGATTTTTGCCCGTCTTATTTCCATATGTCATGAAGTTTGCTTTATTTTTTAAATCTTCTCTATATGCCTTTTGTAAAAAAAATACATCCCTCTCACGTTTCGCATTAATATATTTTTGCCAATTACTTTTAGATGTATCTTGGAGATATCTGTAATACAGGTTAATTAATTGATTAGCTAGCTGAATCTCCCTAGACTTACATTTTTTTTTTTTTTTGAACCGGGACATATAACTAATTACCTCTCCCCTGAGAACAGCTTTCGCTGTTTCCCACAACACTTCAATCTTGTCTGCATAATCTACATTATTTTCTAAAAAATCATTCCATTTCGTTTTAAGCCATGTTCTAAATGCGCTATTCCCCTTCATATGTTTAGGAAAAAAGAAATTATTATTTCTGTGGCCTTTATTCCCTGCTTCTGTAGATATTTTTAGTGTTATTGGGGCATGATCTGATAGTATAACTTCTTTAATATCTGCCATTATTTCTTTTTTCATCAATGATTCCAAGATCAGGAATATATCTATTCTTGACAAAGAAGAAAATCTTTTTGCTAAACACATACTGTATATGCCTTTTCATCAGGGTTTCGGAATCTCCAAATATCACGTAGTTTAATAGTTTTGCATAAATCCCTAAAAAAAAATCCTTCCTTTTTGAGCCTATTGTCGAAGCTTCTATTTTGAGTGCTGAGTCTATCTATTGGAAATTGGGGGGTTAAATTAAAATCTCCTGCCACAACTAAATTATAATCCATATATTCTATTAAGCGTGCTTGAATTCTAGACCAGAAATCAACATCGATTTCATTCGGACCGTAGATGCTACATATCACCAGAACTGCCCCCTTTATTTCTAACTTCAATATCAAGAATTTTGAATTTTCATCTATGGCTGTCTCCAAGACCTTATAATCCAAATTTTTACTGATTAGTATAGCTACTCCTTTATCTCTCTTGGAGCATGGTGTCGCATATACCTCACCAACCCAATTGCTTTTTAATTTACAAATTTCCTTATCTTTTAGCCGAATCTCTTGCAGAAGAGCCACATCAGTATTTAGTTTTTTAAAGTGTTTAATAATTGCTTTTCTTTTTATTGGTGAGGTGATACCCGCCACATTCCAAGATGTTAAAGACACTGTATTACTCATTTTATTTCTACTTTCTTATGGCCATATACTATAAGTGAGATAAGGTCGGCAGGGGATAAACACAAAAAAAAAAAAAAAAAAAAAAAAAAAGAGAAAAAGATTGTTAGGACCAGATCTGGGGGGGACTACAAAAATACAACATTTCCTGTTTATATTAATAACTTTCTCTAACATGTCACTGGCCTTCATCCATAAAAGATATAAAGCAATGTATCTTGCCTGAACTAACATCTTAAATATTCTCCATGTTACTTATTCTTGTAATAACCTGTCTAAGAAAATTTTAGCTTCTTGTACATTCGACATTATTTTAGTGCCTTCCTTATATTCGACTTTTAATATTGCAGGATACACTACATATGCCTTTAATCCTTTCTGAATCAGTTGACCACAAATCTGAGACATGCTCTTTCTTTTAGTGGCTGTTTCTATTGAAAAGTCCTGGAATATCAGGATTTTTGAATCATCAAATATCAAGGGTTCTTTCAATCTTTTGAAGGCCTTCAATAATTGCTACCTTGTCTTGGTAATGTAAAAGCTTTGCTATAACAGGTCTGGGATAAGTTCTATTTGAGGGTCTAGTCTGAAGTTCAGGACTTATATATCCAATCCTGTGAACTCTTTCCACTATTATCTCTCTCGTTAATGACATTTACAGGCATTTTGGAATTTCTCTTGATACTAATTTCTCTAAATCCTCATTTAAGACTTTCTCTGGAACCCCAAGTATTCGGATGTTACTCCGTCTCATCCTATCCTCCATTGAATCTAGCCTTTCCTGAAGCTTTCTAGTTTGTGAGACTAACCTTGTAATAGTTAATTCTTTTTCCCCCAATTGATCCTCCAAATTGGAGATTCTGCTTTCAGCCTCTTCCATTCTAGCATTAAACTGTTTTAAATCGGTAGATATCTCTAAGATATCTTTCCTTATATTTTCAAACTGTGGTAGTATTAGATTCGATAATTGGGAGATAATTAAATGAGATTCAAGACGAAGTCGCCTGTTCCCCTGCTTCTATAATACCACTTTCTGTGATATTTTTATTTTTGTTTCTCTCCCTATTTTTAGCCGCCATCATAGGAAATTTGTCCTTCAGATTATAAACATATTTCTCCATATATTAGAGGGTAAAACTGTGAATAGTGCAAAAAGTGTGTGTATGTGTGAAAAATCTATCAATCAGTGAAACGTGTATATAAAAAAAAGCAAGAAAAAAAAAAGAAAAATAGTGATTTATATGTGTTTGTGTTATTTTGTTGTGGTTTTTTTTTTTTATTATAGGGGAGTGATCTCCAGGGGTGATAGGGAGAGAAAATAAAAAAATTAAAAAAGAAATAAAAAGAAAAAAAAAGTTGTGTGGAAATCTAGATTTTTACAAGAATGACAATCCCTATTACTTCAATCCGGGTGTATAGGACCACTTTAAAGGGAAAGAAGAAAAAAAAAAAAGAGAGAGAAGGGAGAAAAAAAAACAAAAAACAAAACAGAGAGCAAGTAAATAACAGGAGAAGACTTCCGTTGGGGGAGGAGTCGTGCAGGTTTGCTGCATGCCGGTGCTGTGAGAGGAGGCCGATTCCAGCAGCTCCCCGCTCTCTGCCACTTGTCCTGGAAACGTTCCAAGGTGATTGAGTGTGGCGCTCAGCTGGGCCTGGACCCGCACGAGAGTGGAAGTCTACACAAGCCTAATGGTAGCAGCTACTCTCTAGCTGCAGTGTCTTTTAAACTTTCTCTGATTCTCTGAGTTCTATCTTGCCTTACAAGGGCTCCCCCCTCTGCTACAAGTTTCCTCGAAACGAAGCTACCTGGGAATATCTGCTTAATTCCCCCCTGTGATCTTGTGGCAGTACTGCTCGTGTAGCCGCACGTTGTCGCTCCCTGGTGAGTTGTACAAACTATGATACTCTAACTGGATTGATTAAAACAATCTTACCCTGGCCGGTCTATTCTAAGATTTGAACATACCTGTTGGCCCCCGAGAGTCTCTCTGCACTTAGATCCTGCTGCCTGTCTGATCCACTCCAAGGGCTTCCTGGTAAGCTGTAGAGCCGGCGCGTGTATCTGTTTCCTGTGGTCACCTGGTCGGGGGTGTTTCTGGCTGGCGGAGATTGCATGGTGATGCCGCAGAGCGGTGTTGGCTGGATCCGGAGCTGTCTGGGTGAGCTGAAGTGAAAGCGCTGGTAAGCTGTTTGGTTATCACGGTCTCAATTAGATTATCCAAGATACTCCCTGGTGACCGCCAAAGGTGGTCAAAATTCTACTTTCGTGGGGGAGCCTTGACAGCAATTGATATAGGAGCAAGCACAGGAAAAGTGACTACCCTGACAACTGGCGCTTTTGAATATCTGGAGCGGGTAATAGCTTTGTGTTTTTTCTACAAAACGGGGTCCTGTAGTCTTGAAAAGTCCTGAAAAGTCCAGTGCTGGGACTATGATATGGGTCCATGAAATAACCTCGGAACAGGCTCCACTCTGACTTATTATCACAGTACTTGGGACTATGGTACTTGAATATTTCTTTTGTTGGTAATGAGTACCACGCAAGGGCTCTTTTATAGGTCTCGTTGTGTTAATCTTGTTTGCTTAAATGAATGCATTACAGGAGGGGAACTAGATATTAGTGGAGACTCCTTGTCCTATAGATAGTAGAAGGAGGAATAGCAGGAAATTAAAGCATTAAGAGAATGTATTAAAGAGCTATGGTTGATATATAGAGGTTTGTTTACTGGTTGACATTTTCCCCTGCTGCATATTTTAAGTGATAAACAGAGACCTATGTCGATTGTTATAGATAATCTTAAGGCCAGTTCTCTTTCTGTACCAACAACACTGTATTATTTGTCTGTACTAATGTGTTTAAAACTGATTATTACCTTAGCTACCTTGCAAGTAGACCAGATATGTTGCACTGTTAGAGGGGTTTTTTTTTTTGTTTTTTTTTGTTGTTGTTGCTCTAATAGACTTAAGTGCTTGCTTTATTACGGTTTTGAAACAAAGAAGGAGATTTGTGTCTAAATTGTTACTCATATCAAGCTAACGAATTAGTAGATTGAGAGTATAGCTAGAAGTGATCCAATTTTTGGGTGGGTATATGGTCTAATTTTTCTGTGCTGTTTTAGCTACCTGCACAAAATGTGTTTAAAATTGGTCATCACCTTAGCCACTTGACAAGTAGATTAGATATGTTATATTGCTAGAATATTTTTTGTTGCCTTAAAAGATTTAAGTGCTTGATCTATTCCAGTTCTGAAACAAAGAAGGAGATCTGTGTTTAAATTGTTATTTAATATTAAGCTAGCGAATTAGCAGAGTGTTAGTATAGTCAGGAATTGTCTAATCTCTGTTTGGGTATAGGGCCTAATTCGGACAAATAGCGGCGTGGCATCCTGTGGAGGATTTTTTTTTCTCTTCCCTCTTAAAATTCACTTTATTATCTTTTCATTTGGGGTTTGGGGATTATTGGCGGGGATATTAGAAGAATTCACGACACCCCCCTAGGGATCCTTGGGATTGAATACTTATATAAACCAATCATCGGTTGGTGCTTTCACGGCCTAATCCACGTAGTTTAGAATATTCACACAAGCACGTCTCACAATTTATATAATTTTATTTTTTTTTTTTCCACGGGTGGATCACTTTTGATTTTCTGTGCACTACTTTATGGATAAATATCTTTCACAAGGGAAGTCTTCCTCCCCCAGAATGCCAAGTAAAATAAAAGACAAAAGAGCGAAAGCTCCAGAGGCTAATACTGATGATTCTACAGAATTAATAGCTAATACTACTGAAACACATACCTTGATTTCCCAAATATCGGACTTATTTACACCACAATTCAACATGATTAAAAAAGAATTGGGCTCTATTTCTGCAGAAATTATATCCTTATCAGCCGAGGTAAGACAATTCTCTAATCGAATGCAGGAAGCGGAGATTAGGATATCCGACTTAGAAGATCAGGTCAGTACCCAAGATAATATTATTACCCGACAAGATATGAAAATTAATACCCTACAGAGCCGGTTAGACGACATGGAGGATAGGGCAAGAAGGAACAATATAAGAATTGTGGGTCTCCCAGAGGCTTCGGAGTTTGAAGATTTGCTACATTTCACGTCTATGGTATTACCGCAGAGACTGGGAGTCCCACAATCTATGCTTCCTATTGCAATTGAGAGAGCCCATAGGATTGGTCAAAAGAAATCGCTAGAATCAGTGCAGGGTAGAAATAGGACTGCTATATGCAAGGTATTGAATTTCCAAGACAAATTAGAAATAATGAAACTTTACAAAAAATTAAAGGATCCCCTGAGTTTTGGTAACAATAAAGTTATGTTGTTCCAGGATTTTTCAGTGGAAACTTCTCAGAGAAGACGGACGATGGCCCCCTTATGTACGCAAATTATCAATAAAGGAATTCAGGCACGCATGATTTATCCTGCAAAAATTATAGTTGAGTACGGGGGATCGCGTCTGACCTTCTCTGAGGCTGAGGAAGCTAAAGAATTTCTTAAAGACAAATAAATTTGATGAGACAAATATGTGTGCCAGTCTAAGCTGGATAAAATGGCTTATGAGAATTTAAAAATGGTTGGAAATTCAGATTTATGTAGTTATTATAGGTATGCTTTAAAATTTGAGGGGTTAAACTTTAAAAAGTTAAGTTTGCTGTTTTATGATACGCAAGTTAAGAATATTACTTGTTTTTTTTTTTTTGTTTTTTTTTTGTTTTCTCCCTCTTCTTTCCTTCTTCTTCTTCTTTCTCCTATTCTCCTCTCCTTCTTCCTCTTCCTTCTCCGTCGTCAGGTTTAGGTGTTAAGATAATACCTCCCAGTAATTAATGTCACTTAGGATTATTTCTTGGAACGTGGGGGGGATTTCTTCACCCTCCAAGCGTAAACTCATTGTTAAACTTATGACAAGGAAGAACCCAGATATTTCTTTTCTTCAAGAAACTCATCTAGATGAAAAGGCGGCTAATAAGCTTAAGATTAAATGGGTAGGGGAGGTGATAACAAGAGACAACAAGAGAAACTCAAATTTTTTTCAGAGATTCTGTCAGAAATTGCAGATTCATGATGTGTGGCGCGGATTAAACCCGGATATCCAAAGATTTACTTGTGAATCTAAAGCGCACAGAACGTTTTCGCGAATAGATCTCTTTTTGGTGGCAGGTTCAATGCCAAATACTAAATTGGAGGCTGAAATTGGAGATATAATGATCTCCGACCACGCGATAATTATGCTTACCTTGATTACACAAAACGGTTTGGAGGACAGGAATTTTAGATTTATCTATCCTAGATATCTATCTAATGAGCCGAGATTTGTGGCCTGGTTGGAGGAGAGATGGAATGATTATTCTAGTCTGAATGTGGATTATCTTTGTAAAATCAAAACCTTTTGGGAAGCAGGCAAAGCGGTCTTAAGAGGTGAAATAAAGGGATTTTTATATTTAAGGAATAAGAAAATCCACGCTAGGGAGGTACATCTATCTGACCAGGTAAAAAATGCACTTAGGAATTATTGTGGCTCACCTTCTAGAATTAATTGGAATGTCTATTTGACTGCCAAGAAAGAGAGAGATGTTGTTTTGATACAAAAACATCAAGAAGAAGAGGTGAAAATTAACTTGCGTTTCAAGAGTATTCATGGCAGTTCTGCAAAGAGTTTAGCAAGATTAGTTAAAGTGAGGAAACATAAGAATTCCATACCGGTGTTACAGTATAAGGATAAATGCACCTCGGACTCGGAAGAAATCTCTAGAATCTTTCTTGATTTCTATAGACAATTATATTCGGAAGGGGTTTTTAATCGGGATAATGAAATTAATTTTTGGTCTACAATTTCGGTTCCTCAGGTTCAATCAGAAGATTTGGCTATGTTGAATGCTCCCATTTCAGCAGGAGAAATTAGTGGGACGATTTCAAGACTTAAGTTGAATAAAGCTGCAGGCCCGGATGGGTTTCGAGCCGAATTTTATAAAACTTTGTCAGAACCACTTACTCCAATATTAGAAAAGTTATTTAACAGTTATTTTACAGCAGATAATACCCCTTCCTCATTTTTTACAGCCGCTAATATTTCTTTGATTCTTAAAAAAGGGAAAAATCCAAAAGACCCGGCCTCATATAGGCCTATCTCTGTTCTCAATGCGGACTATAAAATTCTTGCGGCTATTTTATCGCATAGATTTGTCCTTTGTCTGGAAAAACTTATTCATCCGGATCAGGTGGGCTTTATGCCGGCCCGATGTTCCTCTAAGAATATTAGAAAATTAATAACCTTGGTGGATTATATCTGGAATGTAGAACGGAGGGGAGAAAGAAGGGACTACAAAAACATAGCGGTTCTTACTTTAGACGCGGTTAAAGCTTTTGATTGTATTTCCTGGAAGCATCTGTTTTCGTCATTGGCTAAATTTGGATTCGCTGGTAACTTTTCCAGTTTTGTGCAAAAAATATATCAAAACCCAGTGTCATATTTATTAATCAATGGTAAGGTTTCTTCTGGGATCTTTTTGCAAAGAGGAACAAGACAAGGTTGTCCGCTTTCACCTCTTCTTTTTAATATAGTATTAGAACCTCTGGCTGTTAAACTACGTCAAATCCTTCCTGGGATTCCATTGGGTAGCCAAAATTTGAAAATATTACTTTATGCAGATGATATCCTTCTTTTTCTTAATAAAGTGTCTGATACAATTCCGAACGTGATCTATGTGATAAATCAATTTAGCTCATTTGCAGGTTATAAGATCAATATGGAAAAAAGTGAATTGATGTGGTTAGGGGAGCCGAATAGGGTTCATCCCCCTACTATTTTTCATAATGTGGAGGCGGTCCGATATCTTGGATTAGAGATCAATAGAAATCCAAAATTGTGGTATCAGGCTAATTTTGAAGGTTTGTTTCAGAAAATCCAAGAGGATCTTAAAATATGGGTAACATTTCCTTTATCATTTACGACAGCGGTTAATCTTATTAAAACGATAATTTTCCCAAAAATCCTTTATTATCTTCAAAACCTACCTCTCTTGATCTCCAATAAAGATCTTAAAAAATTGACAGCCAGTTTCTCAAAATTTATTTGGAAATCCAAAAAACAGACTTACACAAAAATACACCAGTGCTGGTTTGGCATTCCCCAATATCCAGCTCTATAATTATGCAGCTTTAAGCAAGTTTGTTTTTGATTGGATCTCGCAAGTGGAGCAGTTTACTGCCTTTGACATTGAATCTTTCATGGTTAAACCTTGGTCATTAAAAGCCCTTATACACTGTCCCCCGCAGTCTCTCCCGGTGGAGGTATCGTCACTGATGTCTTTTAGGAATTTAATTATAGCTTGGGATAAAATCTGCAGACTGCTGAAAATTGATCCTTCCTTTTCGGAATATCTACCAATTAGGGGGAATCCACTATTTCCCCCGGGTATTGATCAGAAATCTTTCTATGACTGGCAGGTTAAGGGATTAGAATATGTCCAACAATTGGTTAATGATGATTTTCAGATGCTTTCATGGGATACTATTAGGGAACAATTTTCTCTTTCTAGGTGGCAGCGGTTCGCTTATTTTCAGGTTCGGCATTTTGTTAATGCTCAAGATTGGTTGGCAAGCAGAGTGAGCGATTGGACTGAGATTAAGGGCTGCATCAGGAAATTCATATTGGGCGACTGTTCAATTTCCCTGGTCTATGATATTATGCTGACGAAGCAAGGTATACTGATAGGGTATAAAATAATCAACCCCTGGCGTCCACATATTACGTCCATTGATTCTGAGAAGGTCAGTGATAGCCTTGCAGGAGTTGCTAAACTCATGGTACCGGTTACATGGAAAGAATCCCATTTAAATAATTCTTATCTTTCGCCAGACCGTCTGGCTAAGTTCTATCCACATAAAAGTTATTCCTGTGAACATTGTGCCTTTAACCGGGCTGACCTCCGCCACATGTTATGGACCTGCCCTAAAATATTTCAGCTATGGATGAAAGTTCAATTTTGGTATAATCGAGTGTTTAATGCTACTATTTTGCTGTCGTTTCAGGATATAGTGTTACTCTTCTATGAAATAAAAAGAGGGGATAGATTGAATACTCTTAATACAATTATACTCACAGTTAGATATAATATTTTTAAAAATTGGATGGTGAAGAGGGCCCCCACTTTGTCCAAAGTTCTAAGAGATATACAAGCACAGATTATCTTTGAATCTTTCCATATACAATTTGTTTCTGAGAGGAAAATTCGAATTTTTTTTGAACGATTGGGCGGTGGTTATAAAGACATTTCCTTGTGGCTCACAGAGACAGATCCTGAGACCATTTCTGGCTTCAGTAAGTTTTGCAGAATTGGTTATACATGGGGTTTTTCCAGATTCGTGGTTAAGAAATAGGAACGAGGTTGGATAATCCTTATTTCGCAATGATAGTTATGATAGGTAAATTTTTCCTGGTGTCTTGGGATTTGGGGAGGGGGGGAGGAGAGGTTATGCCCCTTTTTTTTTCTCTATTTCTTTCTTCTTCTTTGTTTATTTGTGGTTTTTTTGGTTGTTTATTTTTTTTTTTTAATGTATTGAGTAGGAAAAAAAATGGTGGAAAAAGGGATTAGTCATTCCAGAATAGCCCCCCTCAAGAGTCATCTAAAGACAAGAATAGGATTTTTGTTACAAAAATATGAAGGAAAAGGAAAAAAAGGGGAAAAAACTCTTCTATGAGTGATGATTTATTTTTGAGCTATGTGGATTTTGTTAGACGCTACTGATCCGTGGAGGATATTTTGCATGTTATTTCATATTCACTGCTTATGTATAGGAGGACTATTCTTGTGTATATTGTTTTTTTTTTGTTATTGTTGATTATGTGGCTAATAAAGAAAAGTTTAAAAAAAAAAAAAAATAACAGGAGAAATTCAAAGTCCAGATCAAGTCATACTCATTCGACTAATACATTAATCTTTAAACAAGAGAAATCCACTCTTCCTTTTAACTTATAATTGTTGTTACAGTATGTCCCAACAAACCCAGCAATTTGATTTCTTAAGTCTTCTTAAATCTTCTATTTAATAAGTATTTAGGGCCTTTCAATAACAACTTCAACCGTTTACAGAGTCATGTTTACTCAGCTCCTGTTTAAATGGAAGTTACAGACAGTATCCCTCCTCAGATACCTCCTATTCTCCTTTAAGTGAGAATACAGTTCTTTCATCCAGACAAGGGACTAAACTTTTAATTTAACCCAAATAAAACACTTATTCATATTTCCAGGTAACTTTGTCTCTGATTTTACATTGAGTTCACACAGAGAGGCACTAAATCTTCTTCATTACAGACTCCTTCACTGGGGTAATCATAAGATTACTGATGATATTATTCCACAAGTTCCCCAGCCTTATGGGTCATATAATGAATCCCCATATATTCTCATGCAACCCTCCACAACTGGAAACTCACATCTGGAGACTCACACTTCTCATCTCAATTTTTCAGGATACCACAAGACCAGATTTTTTTGCTTATCAATAGAGCTTTACTTAGATACAGAGGCAGGCTTCTTCACTGGGAAAGTGCTTAGTCGGCCATAGATCTAGCTATAAATCCACATTCACACCTACCCCAGACTTCAAAGCCATTTAACATGTCCTCTACGGGGAACCCCCTATCAAGCAATATCTCTTTATTACAGATTTCTTCACTGGGGTATTATAACAATTGCTGACAGTTTAATTGCTCAATTTCCCCAGACTTACAGATCATATAATAATTCCACTGATATTCTCATGCATCTCTCCACAGCCGGAGACTCACATTCATTTCTCACTTCAGATTTTTCAGAACATAACCAAGACAGAATTTTTACTTGTCAGAAAAGCTTTAACTTAGGTATAGAGACAGGCTTCTTCACTGGGATAGTGTATTAACAGTCAATAAGAAAAAGTCACAGCTAAAAATCCTCATTCACACTTACCCCAGGCTTCCAAACCAATTAACCTGCTTTCTGCAAAAGAGCCCCTGTCAGGCATCCAGCCAATGTAGAATAAATACAGTTCAGTGGCACTTATCTTTTTGTTGTTTTCCAGGCTCTCCTCTCCCCAGCTTTTATGATTATGTCCACAGCATGAAAGGATTCAGCTAGTGACTATTCGTCCAACAGAAAACAGGGTATCCGCTACGATACCTGCTTGTCACGGATGTATTGCTTCCCGGGGAGAGACTCACTCTCGCACTGATGTCACCATCTTACTGCTTGTTCATTAAGTGCTTCCCAAAAGAAGATTTTTCGCCAGCACACTGGCCTTGCAGCCCGGTCCTGTTCTTTCCTAGGCTAGTGAGTTCAAGCAGCATGGTTTTTCCCGGCCTGCTATGGCCTAGGGTCTGCTATGCGGTGTTCATGATGCATAGGCTGGAGCAGTTACACTTCACGCTCTCTATGGCCTAGATTTGGAGTTTGGCGGTAAAAGGGCTGTTAACGCTCCGCGGGCTTTTTTCTGGCCGCACCATAAAATTAACTCTGGTATCGAGAGTTCAAACAAATGCTGCGTTAGGCTCCAAAAAAGGAGCGTAGAGCATTTTTACCGCAAATGCAACTCTCGATACCAGAGTTGCTTACGGACGCGGCCAGCCTCAAAAACGTGCTCGTGCACGATTCCCCCATAGGAAACAATGGGGCTGTTTGAGCTTAAAAAAAACCTAACACCTGCAAAAAAGCAGCGTTCAGCTCCTAATGCAGCCCCATTGTTTCCTATGGGGAAACACTTCCTACGTCTGCACCTAACACCCTAACATGAACCCCGAGTCTAAACACCCCTAACCTTACACTTATTAACCCCTAATCTGCCGCCCCTGCTATCGCTGACCCCTGCATATTTTTTTTAACCCCTAATCTGCCGCTCCGTAAACCGCCGCAACCTACGTTATCCCTATGTACCCCTAATCTGCTGCCCTAACATCGCCGACCCCTATATTATATTTATTAACCCCTAATCTGCCCCCCTCAACGTCGCCGACACCTGCCTACACTTATTAACCCCTAATCTGCCGAGCGGACCTGAGCGCTACTATAATAAAGTTATTAACCCCTAATCCGCCTCACTAACCCTATCATAAATAGTATTAACCCCTAATCTGCCCTCCCTAACATCGCCAACACCTACCTTCAATTATTAACCCCTAATCTGCCGAGCGGAGCTCACCGCTATTCTAATAAATGTATTAACCCCTAAAGCTAAGTCTAACCCTAACACTAACACCCCCCTAACTTAAATATAATTTACATCTAACGAAATAAATTAACTCTTATTAAATAAATTATTCCTATTTAAAGCTAAATACTTACCTGTAAAATAAATCCTAATATAGCTACAATATAAATTATAATTATATTATAGCTATTTTAGGATTAATATTTATTTTACAGGCAACTTGGTATTTATTTTAACCAGGTACAATAGCTATTAAATAGTTAAGAACTATTTAATAGCTAAAATAGTTAAAATAATAACAAATTTACCTGTAAAATAAATCCTAACCTAAGATATAATTAAACCTAACACTACCCTATCAATAAAATAATTAAATAAACTACCTACAATTACCTACAATTAACCTAACACTACACTATCAATAAATTAATTAAACACAATTGCTACAAATAAATACAATTAAATAAACTAGCTAAAGTACCAAAAATAAAAAAGAACTAAGTTACAAAAAAAAAAAATATTTACAAACATAAGAAAAATATTACAACAATTTTAAACTAATTACACCTACTCTAAGCCCCCTAATAAAATAACAAAGCCCCCCAAAATAAAAAAATTCCCTACCCTATTCTAAATTAAAAAAGTTACAAGCTCTTTTACCTTACCAGCCCTGAACAGGGCCCTTTGCGGGGCATGCCCCAAGAATTTCAGCTCTTTTGCCTGTAAAAGAATAAATACAATACCCCCCCCCCAACATTACAACCCACCACCCACATACCCCTAATCTAACCCAAACCCCCCTTAAATAAACCTAACACTAAGCCCCTGAAGATCTTCCTACCTTGTCTTCACCATCCAGGTATCACCGATCCGTCCTGGCTCCAACATCTTCATCCAACCCAAGCGGGGGTTGGCGATCCATAATCCGGTGCTGAAGAGGTCCAGAAGAGGCTCCAAAGTCTTCCTCCTATCCGGCAAGAAGAGGACATCCGGACCGGCAAACATCTTCTCCAAGCGGCATCTTCGATCTTCTTCCATCCGGAGCGAAGCGGCAGGATCCTGAAGACCTCCAGCGCGGAACATCCATCCGGACCGACGACTGAACGACGAATGACTGTTCCTTTAAGGGACGTCATCCAAGATGGCGTCCCTCGAATTCCGATTGGCTGATAGGATTCTATCAGCCAATCGGAATTAAGGTAGGAATTTTCTGATTGGCTGATGGAATCAGCCAATCAGAATCAAGTTCAATCCGATTGGCTGATCCAATCAGCCAATCAGATTGAGCTCGCATTCTATTGGCTGTTCCGATCAGCCAATAGAATGCGATCTCAATCTGATTGGCTGATTGGATCAGCCAATCGGATTGAACTTGATTCTGATTGGCTGATTCCATCAGCCAATCAGAAAATTCCTACCTTAATTCCGATTGGCTGATAGAATCCTATCAGCCAATCGGAATTCGAGGGACGCCATCTTGGATGACGTCCCTTAAAGGAACAGTCATTCGTCGTTCAGTCGTCGGTCCGGATGGATGTTCCGCGCTGGAGGTCTTCAGGATCCTGCCGCTTCGCTCCGGATGGAAGAAGATCGAAGATGCCTCTTGGAGAAGATGTTTGCCGGTCCGGATGTCCTCTTCTTGCCGGATAGGAGGAAGACTTTGGAGCCTCTTCTGGACCTCTTCAGCGCCGGATTATGGATCGCCAACCCCCGCTTGGGTTGGATGAAGATGTTGGAGCCAGGACGGATCGGTGATACCTGGATGGTGAAGACAAGGTAGGAAGATCTTCAGGGGCTTAGTGTTAGGTTTATTTAAGGGGGGTTTGGGTTAGATTAGGGGTATGTGGGTGGTGGGTTGTAATGTTGGGGGGGGGGGTATTGTATTTATTCTTTTACAGGCAAAAGAGCTGAAATTCTTGGGGCATGCCCCGCAAAGGGCCCTGTTCAGGGCTGGTAAGGTAAAAGAGCTTGTAACTTTTTTAATTTAGAATAGGGTAGGGAATTTTTTATTTTGGGGGGCTTTGTTATTTTATTAGGGGGCTTAGAGTAGGTGTAATTAGTTTAAAATTGTTGTAATATTTTTCTTATGTTTGTAAATATTTTTTTATTTTTTGTAACTTAGTTCTTTTTTATTTTTTGTACTTTAGATAGTTTATTTAATTGTATTTATTTGTAGCAATTGTGTAATTAATTTATTGATAGTGTAGTGTTAGGTTAATTGTAGGTAATTGTAGGTAGTTTATTTAATTATTTTATTGATAGGGTAGTGTTAAGTTTAATTATATCTTAGGTTAGGATTTATTTTACAGGTAAATTTGTTATTATTTTAACTAGGTAACTATTAAATAGTTCTTAACTATTTAATAGCTATTGTACATGGTTAAAATAATTACAAAGTTGCCTGTAAAATAAATATTAATCCTAAAATAGCTATAATATAATTATAATTTATATTGTAGCTATATTAGGATTTATTTTACAGGTAAGTATTTAGCTTTAAATAGGAATAATTTATTTAATAAGAGTTAATTTATTTCGTTAGATTTAAATTATATTTAACTTAGGGGGGTGTTAGTGTTAGGGTTAGACTTAGCTTTAGGGGTTAATACATTTATTAGAATAGCGGTGAGCTCCGGTCGGCAGATTAGGGGTTAATAATTGAAGTTAGGTGTCGGCGATGTTAAGGAGGGCAGATTAGGGGGTTAATACTATTTATGATAGGGTTAGTGAGGCGGGTTAGGGGTTAATAACTTTATTATAGTAGCGCTCAGGTCCGCTCGGCAGATTAGGGGTTAATAAGTGTAGGCAGGTGTCGGCGACGTTGAGGGGGGCAGATTAGGGGTTAATAAATATAATATAGGGGTCGGCGGTGTTAGGGGTAGCAGATTAGGGGTACATAGGGATAACGTAGGTGGCGGCGCTTTGCGGTCGGAAGATTAGGGGTTAATTATTTTAAGTAGCTGGCGGCGATGTTGTGGGGGGCAGGTTAGGGGTTAATAAATGTAATACAGGGGTCGGCGGGGTTAGGGGCAGCAGATTAGGGGTACATAAGTATAACGTAGGTGGCGGTCGGCAGATTAGGGGTTAAAAATTTTAATCGAGTGGCGGCGATGTGGGGAGAGCTCGGTTTAGGGGTACATAGGTAGTTTATGGGTGTTAGTGTACTTTAGGGTACAGTAGTTAAGAGCTTTATGAACCGGCGTTAGCCAGAAAGCTCTTAACTCCTGCTATTTTCAGGCGGCTGGAATTTTGTCGTTAGAGCTCTAACGCTCACTTCAGAAACGACTCTAAATACCGGCGTTAGGAAGATCCCATTGAAAATATAGGCTACGCAAATGGCGTAGGGGGATCTGCGGTATGGAAAAGTCGCGGCTGAAAAGTGAGCGTTAGACCCTTTAATCACTGACTCCAAATACCAGCGGGCAGCCAAAACCAGCTTTAGGAGCCTCTAACGCTGGTTTTGACGGCTACCGCCGAACTCCAAATCTAGGCCTATGTCAGCCCGCCCACCGGAAGTTTTTCCTTATCTTTTTAATAATATTTCCCTTTCAATTAATTCTGCACTTTTTAGAGCTTCAGTTACTAATTCCTCATTATACCCCTTTCAAGAAAACGATCTTTAAGTGTATTTGCTTGTATAGCAAAATCATTAATATCTGAACAATTGACCTTTGGGAACATTCATTTTCCATTGGTCATAATAGCAGCTGTTAAAATAAATGTAATTATTAGAATAAAAAAAAGGTTTTGGTCTTGATTTCATTATCTATTATTTCTACAGTAATATCTAAAAAAATAATCTGTTGTCTATATGTGTCCATATGAAAATATTTTTGATAGCCTGTCACTAAGCACCCACACTATACTATACTGTTTTACCCCCTAAACTGCCGCTCCCGGAGCCCCCCGCACCTAAATAAAGTTATTACCCCCTAAACTGCCGCTCCTGGACCCCACCGCAACTATAATAAATGTATTAACCCCTAAACCGCCGCTCCCGCACCCCACCGCCACCTACATTATACCTATTAACCCCTATCCTGCCCCCCACTACACCGCCGCCACCTATATTCAAGTTATTAACCCCTATCCTGCAGATCCTGGACCTCGCCAAAATTAAATAAATTGTTTAACCCCTAAACCGCCGCACCCTGAGCCCACCGCCACCTACATTAAAGTTATTAACCCCTATCCTGCCCCCCACTACACCGCCACAACCTACAGTAAACTCATTAACCCCTAAACTGCCTCTCCCGGACCCCGCCGCCACCTTTATTAAACTTATTAACCCCTAAACCTAAGTCTAACACTAACACTAACACCCCCCTAACTTTAATATTATTTTAATAAATCTAAATAAAACTTACTATTATTAACTAAATTATTCCTATTTAAAAATAAATACCTATAAAATAAACCCTAATCTAGCTACAATATAACTAATAATTATATTGTAGCTATTTTAGGATTTATTTTTATCTGATTGAAGTTCAATCTGATTGGCTGATTCAATAGTGGCGGCGATGTCTGGTCGGAAGATTAGGGGTTAATAAGTGTAGGTAAGGTAGGGGCGACATTGGGGGGGGGCAAATTAGGGGTTAATAAATATTACTCAGGTGTCGGCGATGTTAGGTGCAGCAGATTAGGGGCACATAGGGATAATGTAGGTTGCGGTGATGTGTCCGGTCGGCAGATTAGGGGTTAAAAAAAAATATTATAGTGGTGGCGATATGGGGGGGCCTCGGTTTAGAAGTACATAGGTAGTTTATGGGTGTTAGTGTACTTTAGAGCACAGTAGTTAAGAGCTTTATAAACCGGCATTAGCTCATAAAGCTCTTAACTCCTGACTTTTTTCTGCGGCTGGAGTCTTGTCGGTAGAGGGTCTACCGCTCACTTCAGCCAAGACTCTAAATACCGGCGTTAGGAAGATCCCATTGAAAAGATAGGATACGCGATTGGTGTAAGGGGATCTGCGGTATGGAAAAGTCGTGGCTGGAAAGTGAGCGTTAGACCCTTTCCTGGCTGACTCTAAATACCAACGGGCGGTAAAAAGCAGCGTTAGGACCCCTTAACGCTGGTTTTGACGGCTAACGCATAACTCTAAATCTAGGCGTTAGTTAATAATAGTAATATTTATTTAGATTTATTAAAATAATATTTAAGTTGGGCGTGGGGTTAGGGTTAGTGTTAGACTTAGGTTTAGGGGTTAATAATTTTAATATAGGTGGCGGCGGGGTCCGGAAGAGGCGGTTAAGGGGGTAATAAATTTATTTAGTTGCAACGGTGTAGGGGGGGACAGATTAGAGGTGTTTCGACTCGGGTACATGTTAGGGTGTTAGGTGCAGACGTTTCCCATAGGAATAGGGATATCGGGCAGCAGCGAACTTGAGCTTTCCGCTATGGTCAGACTCCCATTGATTCCTATGGGATCCGCCGCCTCCAGGGCGGTGGATTGAAATCCAGGTACGCTGGCCCGGAATAGTGGCGAGAGCGTACCTGGTAGTAGTTTGATAACTACCAAAAGTAGTCAGATTGTGCCGAACTTGCGTTCGGAACATCTGTAGTGACGTAAGAATCGATCTTTGTCGGACTGAGTCCGGCGGATCGAAGCTTATTTCACTAGATTCTACTTTTGCCAGGTAGTAGGGGTTGATAACTAAGGCGAATCAGCCTCGCCACAAATACGCTGCAGAATTCCAGCGTATTTGCGGTTGACGGTTTGATAACTAGAGGCCAGTGTCTGTAAGTGCATCATCACCCCATGGGGAGGAGGAAAGGGAGCCCCAGAACACAGAGCAGACACAGGGGAGGCAGTGCAGTCAGAGTTGGAGGATCACATGGAGTGGCAGTATCTAATGAGATTTAGGTAAGTGTTATAACCACCCCTAGACTGACAAGCACATTTTATTATTTTCATATATAAATATACATTAAAGGGACAGTCAACACAAGAATTTTTGTTGTTTTAAAAGATAGATAATCCCTTAATTACCCATTCCCCAGTTTTGCATAACCAACACAGTTATAATAATACACGTTTTACCTCTGTAATTACCTTGTATCTAGTCCTCTCCAGACTGCCCCCTTATTTCAGTTCTTTTGATAGACTTGCATTTTAGCCAATCAGTGCTCAATCCTCGGTAAATTCATGTGCATGAGCTCAATGTTATCTATATGAAACACATGAATTAACGCACCCTAGTTGTGAAAAACTGTCAAAATGCATTTAGATTAGAGGTGGCCTTCAAGTTCTAAGAAATTAGCATATGAACCTCTTGGGTTTAGCTTTCAACTAAGAATACCAAGTGAACAAAGCAAAATTGGTGATAAAAGTAAATGGGAGAGTTGTTTAAAATTGCATGCCCTATTTGAATCATGAAAGGTTTTTTTGGACTTGACTGTCCCTTTAAACATGTGATCCTTAGGAGTAACAAAGATGACAGATGAGCATTTTACCCACAACTGCACATCCACCTCCAATAATTTACAAGAGCAAAGAGGGAGAGCATGACCTTTAGAGCTCTGGTTAACAGTTTTGCAAAACAAAAAAAACACAAAAAATACATTACAAAGTACAGTCATACTCAGAATTGCATCACCTTATAAAAATTATTTTAAAAAAATATTGCACAAAAAAGTTCTAAGGGCTCAAAGGTATTAGGTCTCAGATGTTAGAAAAAAAGACAGGCAAAATGCTTTAACATAGAGATACATATATATATATATATATATATATATATATATAAGCACAGGATAGTGCACTCCCACTCGCCAAAGTCCCAAGACCAGGGTGCATAAATCTTCAAACAAAGCTCTATAAATATGCACTCGCTGGATTTAAAACACAACACTCTTTATTATGTATGTTACGGGTTAGTAAGAAATCCGCTTAATCCTAGGATTACCCGGGTAAAACGGACATTACCCAAGCAACTGTGGGTAAAGCCAGATGTAAAAGCCGATCCTCTGGCATTTACCCCAAGTAAACCTTGGGGAATGAGGTTTACAAGTGGGGCTTTGCCCCCTTTGAACCCCCCAGGTGGAGGCAAAACAGATAGTACTCTGAGGGGATTTATGATCATACATCAGGCTTTACCCACAGCTGATTGGGTAATGTCTGTTTTACCCGGGTAATCCTAGGACTACCAAATATCTGACTTATATATGTCTATATATGTTTTTATGTATTTATATGTGTATATATGTATTTGCAGACATATATACACATATAAAAACATAAATACATATGTAAACATATATAGACATATATATAAGGACATTGGAGCCCTTTGCAGTTAAGTAGATGAAATCATGAAAACACATTTTTATGCAATATTCATATTTAATAATGGTTTTAACTATGTATTTACTGTTAATATTTCACATTCCAATGTTCTGCATACAGCAGAATACTTTCTGAGGGGACGATTTATCATGGGCAGAATGTCCCCTGATGCCCCTGTTTCCGCGCGAGCCTTCAGGCTCGCCGGAAACAGCAGTTATGAAGCAGCAGTCTTAAGACCACTGCTCCTTAATTGGTCCACTGCCTCTGAGGCTGCAGAAATCGTGTATGACCGGGTTGATTGACACCCCTTGCTAGCAAATCTGCAGGGGGCGGCATTGCACAAGAAGTTCACTAGAACTGCTTGTGCAATGTTAAATGCCAACAGTGTATGCTGTCGGCATTCAGCAAAGTCTGGCGGACATGATATGCTACATTGTATCATGTCTGCCAGACTTTGATAAATTCCTATATATGTCTGTATATATCTATACCTCACTATAATCATGTATATATATCCCATCAGATATATGTAGAAATATGTATTTATGAATAAAAAGAACATATTCTGCTATGTGAAGAACATTGAAATGTGAAATATTAATATTTTTGTATTGGGTTAACGCATTTGAGAAAAATGCAATATTGTCAGTTTGGCTTTTTACATACATCGGGATAACGCGAGAGGGAAAAAAGTTTACTTTCAACTTGCAATATGAAAGACAACCCGACATGTGCAAAAAGGTTAAATAGTGCTCCACTTGTAATCTGGACCTAAATTGGGAAATCATACACTTTTGCATGTATAGTGTTAATATTTATTTCAAAGAATAAATGTTATTATAAATGTACCTGAAAATTTAGATGAATTGCCCCTGGGTGAGATTGCACATTTTCCACCAGTGTTTTGTTTCTAACTAAATCTGTGTACCAGCTGCACAAAGGTCACATTATTCTACCTTTGGCTAAACAGAATAAATAACATTTTGCAGCTAACAGTTGTAGCAGGTCTATTAGAAACCTGTTTCTTTCTTTAGCTACGTGGCCAAAATGAAACAAATAACCAAACTGACTTTACATTAAACAAATTTATTACAGTAAAAAGAAATTAAAATAATATTTTGTTAGCACCGTCAAATAATCTCTATGTGTTTTGTTTAGAAAAACATGGAAAATCTAAATAACCCTTTATATATACAAAAATACACTGGTGAATAACATATTTTCTGATGTTTATCTAAAAGTTAATTTCTTCTCTAAAGTTAAAATTCTATTTTTTTTTTATTTTTTTTTAAACAGGTCTCATGTTTGAAACAGTATATTTTTAATGGAGATTTTGCATTAATACAAACCTATTTTTATTTTTTTATAGTTAAAATGAAGATTGTGAATTACAAAATAATTAATGTTATTTACTTTATTAAAAATCAAGATCCAGTTCGGTGCTATTTACCAGGACCTAATATTATTATTTTTTTGTTAGATTCTTTAAATATTTTAAAGGCTATTTTCTTTCTTTTTTCTATCTGTATTCATTTTTTTTATACTTGAACCAGTTGGTGTCATAAAATTGTGCCACGCTTAAGTATGCAAATCCATGTGAAATGAATTTGGATTATAGGTTGGCTTCAGGTTGTTTGTGTCACCTATATTTAAAAGGAAGCTCCATCTGGAGTATGGCTCTCTCTGCTTTTCCTTGCCAGAACCTGGCATTACAAGACATTTTTATCAAGTCTCCTCATATCACTTTTCCGTTTGATTTTACATTTATTTTGTTTCTTGAATGAAGACAAAACAGCATTACAGACCAATACTTCCCTCTAGTGAGTGATTTAGGTCTGAAGAAATACGAGAGCTTAACATAATGTTTGTTTTCATGGATCAGTGATGCCAAATTCCTCTTTAGAATGAAAGTAATCATTAAATGAATTTTAAATGTTTCTAAAAATAAATATTCGGTGGCACCGAGCACATGTTTTGACAATATATGTGTATTGTTTTAGGATAAATGAGGTTTCTGGCATTTATAAATTAATGTAAATTTAATAATACCCTTGGGAAAAGAAGCTATTATTCTTAAAATGCGATCAATACAATACATTGCTTGTGAAAATACCAGACATAGTTTTATATTGTGCTAAATAGATCAGAATACTGGGATTTGTTGATTTCCGTAAAAATAATGGATCCATAGCATTATTGTCATTATTGTCATCTGTCAGAGGGTAAGACATAAGCATTTAATCATTCATCTTCTCAATAGCCATTCTTTAAACTATATAGCATAAGTTGTCAAATGAATAATACTAAAATTAATTTAGCAAATATGACATTGATGTGTAAGTGCACTGTATGGATTTACCAAAACTTATTTGAGTAATATCAAATTAAAACAGTTTTTTAGGTTTGTGTGCATGTATGTGTGTATGTATGTGTGTGTGTATGTATGTGTGTGTGTATCTATGTGTGTGTGTGCGTATGTTGGTTTGTGTATAGGTTTTTATGTTTTTGTGGGGGTTTGGAGTATCTAGAAGTTGTACAATATGCTAAATTTAAGTAGATAAAGGGTTATTTTAATCAAAGCCAGATTTCAGGGTTGTCCCATACTGAGAAACTAGTGCTAACCCCATATATCCATAAAGCTTGTATACCTAGGGGCAGAGCAATGGTAATAGAGGTAGTGAACCATAGTGTTACTAGGGCCGATCCAAGCCTCAGAAACCACTAGATTCTTCTACTGTTGAATGTGTTGCTGTACTTATTTATTTTAAACTAGTCCTAAAGCCCATTCACACGGGCCATTGTTTGCAGTACAGCGGTCCCACCCCCTGCGCTCTCTCCTTCCCCCTCTCTTTTGCTCTCTCCATCCCCCTCTCTTTTGCTCTCTCTCCCCTCTCTTTTGCACTCTCCCCCCCTCTCTTTTGCGCTCTCTCTCTCCATCTCTTTTGCCCTCTTTCTCCCCCCCTTTTTTGCGCTCTCTCTCCCCCCTCTCTTTTGCGCTCTCTCTCCCCCCTCTCTTTTGCTCTCTCCCTCCCCCTCTCTTTTGCTCTCTCTCTCCCCCCTCTCTTTTGCTCTCTCTCTCCCCCCCATCTCTTTCTCTCTCTCTCCCCCCTCTCTCTCTCTCCCCTCTCTCTCTCTCCCCCCTCTCTCTCTCTCTCTCTCTCTCCCCCCTCTCTCTCTCTCTCGCTCCCCCCCCCCTCTCTCTCTCCTCCCCCCCCTCTCTCTCTCTCCCCCTTCTCTCTCTCTCCTCCCTCTCTCTATCTCTCTCCCCCTCTCTCTCTCTCCCCCCTCTCCCTCTCTCGCTCTCTCTCCCTCCCCTCTCTCTCCCCCTCTCTCTCCCCCTCTCTTTCCCCCCTCTATCTCTCTCCCCTCTCTGTCTCTCTCCACTCTATCGCGTGACAGTGCCTGGCCACACACCCTTCACGCCCGACCACGCCCCCTTCACGGTCATTCATGTCCGGCCATGCCCCCTTCACATTGGCCATGCCCCTGCCCGGCCACGCCCACTTCTGCCGCAGATCAGTTAGGGACTCAAAGGCCAGGTTTTTTTGTCCTTGTGCTGTCTCTACTGCGCAGGACAGCTTCAGACAAACACACTTGGCCTTTTATATTATAGGATGTCTAGCTCCTATGCAGGTAATAAGTCCTGTAAAACGTTGTCTCCTTATTTACCTATCCTTTAGATCACCACACACTATGTAACAAAATTTTTAAAAAAAAATCAGCAAAAGGAAAAAATTAAGTGATATGGAAGCAAAGCACCCACTGAGGTAAATGGGTCTATTTCTTAAATAATGATAGCTACTGAAATGTTCTCAAGTGCTTGAGGAATGTGGAAACAGTAGATAGGTAATGTTTCACATGGCCAAGTCATATAGTTTTATATAAAACACTGAAGAAACCTGTGTATCTAGAAAACAGGGACATTCTAGGTTTGAAAGAATTGTAATTCATACACCATTACTTTTGTAAACATTTAGTCCCCAGAAGAATAGTCCAAGAAACAGCATAGTCCATAATGTTTGGTTTTCATGTGTAATATTTCTGAATAAAGACGGCCTACAGGGGGACATGTTGATAGTTTTCGGATATAATAATGACAAAATGGTAGCTTGAGATTGTGGGACATAACAACCCAACCAGTAAAGTACTTCAAAGGTAAATTAATAAATATTATGTTTGAAGGGAACACAAGACAACTGTGAAAGTTTTATTAAGCCTTCCTAAAAAAGGACATAATACCCATATTGTAAATCACTTGAAAGTGATGCAGCATAACTATAATAGCAGACAAGAAGATATCACCTGAACTTCTCTGTAAAAACATGAATATATTTTACCTTAAATTTTCTTTACCTAATTAATGTAATTGCTCTGTGATCCAGAGCTACTCTTTTTGCTGTCATCTGTTTGGTGAGGGGAAAAAACAGCCAATTAGCTTCATCAGGGCCTAGTTCACACTTTGCTTTACTGTGATCTCAATTTCACTGAAATCTTGTTAGATTTCATAGTAAACTTGCTTTAATTTTAACCGAGGAAGAAAATAAAGTGACTGTACTGCACATGCCAGATGCACGCTCCCTTGCAAGTCCTGCAATATGATGTGGCTACTGAGGACATTTTGAGGTAAAAAATATTCATTTTTGTATACATAGAGATGTTCAACTGATATTTTATAGTCATCTTTTTACTTTCAAGTGATTCAACATTTGGGTATCATGTCCCATTAAAAATGAAAATAGGGGGACTTCCGGGCGGCGGCCATCTTAGTGGTCGCACTGAGCATCAGCTCCTTCAAGCTCTCTTTAAAAAACACTAATTTTGAGTTCCAGAAGTGAATATACTCTTTTCAAAATAGTGCAGAAAGTTAGCTGTTGGGCATCCTAAACTGAGATTTATAGGGTCTTGGATTGTGACGTGGCTTGAAAGCCCTCAGTACTGGACTTTTATTCTTGAGGGCTTCTCCTATACCTGAAGCCTTAACATTGTCCCCAATCTCACTGTGCCTGAGTGTGCAGCCCTTCATCTATAACTAGTTCCAGAGAGCTATCTACTTAACTCACCTCACAATACAGAGGGAATCACCTACCCAAATAAAGCTGCTGCACAGAGCCTCCGTAGCGACCTGTCTAGACTATTCGCCGAAAATGGAGGGCCTGAGAAGATGGGAATCCCAAATGACCCGGCATATAGCAGACTACTTCTGGGCCTTGGAGAGGGATCTGTGTAGCCTACTCATGAATGCCCCACACATCGATGTGGCAACAGTGGAATCCAATACTAAGCTGCATAGAGAACCGGATGATGGTCCTATAACTAGCGACGTAGGGGCTATCAATCCAGAGATTCCCAACAGCAGAGGCCCTAAAGATCCCAAAACTACTGCATCTAAACCACCCCCGCCTACCTCAAATCTCCAGGTGGAAAGATCTATGGCCCCAGGAGACATGTCCGACACTGTAGAGCAGGGCACAGCAAGTGAATATGGCACAGCTATACCGGAGCCCTGGGCGGATGCTGCATCGGATCCAAGAGAGGAGTCGATTCCCATCCACGTACCCAGTAACAGAGTTACAGCCGCTGGGGGACAGTGGAACAGCAGCGGATCCACAGGGCTAGAGCGGCCGCACCTGAGGAGGGGGACCGTTCCGGCTCACGTATCTCGGGTCCCGATTTCATCTAGAGACAGGGTGAGAGAGAATTGTTGCTCCGGCTATGACAACCGGAGATATCTGGTAACGGGAGGTAAGATGGGTGCCATATACTCAAATGGACACTTATCTATTCTTGAACTCCATAACTCCCTGCACTCGTCATGGACACTAGTCAAATCAGGAGTGGGCTAAATTGTAAGCAGTTAGTGTACCGAGCTTTGTCGGCTCCGGTGGACTCATTTCATTTTGGACTGCAGGCTGGTAGCAAGACTAACATATTTCAAGTACAAAACTGTTTGTTTTTTAGAGCTCTTTCGATATTGAATGCAAAAGATATGTCAGTTATTTCGATCTGCTCCTACTATGCTCTATATGTAGTAATGGTTTTGAGTCGCTTTTAACTAAGTCACTGCACTGCTCATAGAGGTGTACATCTCCCTCCCTCCTCGCTATGTTTTTATTCAAAATAGCATGTTAAGATCCATCTACCCGACACATACACTTGCCCTGTATTTACATATGCTGCTACCCAGTTTGCTCCGCTTATATGATATGTGGGGGTAACCTTATAGAACGCCAATTGCTTTCCAAAATGTTACTAACATGCAGATTCCGTTATCCAACATGAGGCGAGTAGGGGTGCACACATAGGTACGTATGTACGGGAGTACGTGTGAATGTGGGTATATGTGCTAATACACAAGGCCTTCTTCCCCTGTACTGCCCTAGCAAACTGATCCCACTGCACCTAGGATCCTCTGACACACTAGTTATGCTTACCATACTATAAGACCGGGTGTTGGCTATATTGCCCTGTTAGCACTGCAGGAGATGAGACGCTTATACCCTATAAATAATTCACCCCATAAATTATATATTGACTTGCTAATGCCACCACATACCAGATCTGACCCTGTACATTGGTTGGTGTGGCTAGATGGCCACCAATCTATCCTAATTTACCCAGATTTGTTAATGAAGACTCCATGTCTGATGCCTAAATTTGAGGTTGCTGGTGGGTTCTGGAAATGTAAGAATTACTAATATGAAGCTCTCTACAGTACTTTGGGAGGGTCAAATTCCTAGGAAAGTTATTTTTACACGCTATGCTAATGATAGTACCGATTCTCCCCAATCACAACTATACATATTTAATATTGTTTTAGGTTCTGTAACAATTGTTCAGTGTAATGTTTTTTTATGTACATATATAAAAATTGAAAAATGAGTTCAGTCATCTGGGACCCAAGAGTGGTCTCCTTTGATCAAAGGTAACCTCCTGTGATTTTGTTTGATACTTCTGCGGCCCAAGAGTGGCCTCTTGTGTTTCTTAGGAGGTGCGCTCATCACTTGGCATACTGCTAGTATATTATTCTCTTTAAACTTATTTTTTGATGTATTCATTGTCAGCTTGACACTGTCTTATTATTTTATGCAAACAATGTGTTGCTTTCATTTGTCACTGTTTGATATTTATGTATGCTTTATTTTGAACCTCCAATAAAAATCATTAAAAAAAAAAAAAAATATGAAAATAATTATTCAAAAACATTTTCAAATACAGAAGTATGTCAGTATTTTAAAAATGTTATGCCATATACAGCATTTGAATGGAGGCCTCTTGCTCAGAGAAATGTCCCTTCTAAAAGACAGAACTTAACATCACAACAGCTGTCATCAGATCGAGCTGAAGATCCCTCAGATGATGAAGATTGATAAGTATATTTTTCATTACTGAATGTTCCTTGTTATCATGCTCTGTAGGGGGGTGTTTTGTTTATTCCCTAGTTGTATAATTGTGGGAAGAAAGAAATGTTTTGTTTCAGGTCTAGAGACGTTTAGCCCCACTCAAGGAAATGTAGCAGGGCCATGGACATTTTATAAGAGACTCTTTGCCCTGGTTATCAAAATCCTGATCTGGTACTAACTGTGAAAATGTTTGAGTTATATATTTCCTTTGAAATGTTTATAATTATCTTTTATCATCTCTGCCAATCGGTGCAAGCACTGGTGAGCCTTACTTAGTAGGCCTAGGCAAGGACATGTTACAGGGCCATGGACATATGATTAGAGACTCTTTACCCCAGTTATCATTATCCTGACTTGTTGCTAACAACGAAAATGATTGAGTTCTATGTTTCTTTTGCAATGTTTATGGTTATCGTTTATCATCTTTGATGCTGGTTGCAAGTATTGTTATGTCTTCTTTAGAAGGCCATGTTTACTTTATATTGTGTGTACCTGTAGAATTGAAGCATGTAACACCCAACAAATTAACATAGTTAAACAGACGATAAGACATACTTTATTGCGCTCTAGGGTTTCTGCCAAATGTCAAGACCTGAATTGGCGTACTCCACCCTCCCAGATACTTATACCTAGTTGTATCGGATCTCAAGCCACTAAGCCCTGCAGACATGTTTGTGCCCTGTAGGCACACTTACTAGATGCTGACAGAGATACAAAGGAAACCGGTTAAACTAGCAGCGCTTAAGTTTACTGTTAGGGATCCTAGGTAATTGGCACATCAAGGTTTAATATGTGGATCACAACGCGTCAGGTCTTACTTTCGCACCCACCAGACACCTTTTCCCCTTGGCAAGCAAGGGAGTAAGAGATCCACTCAAAAGTCAGGAACAAATGAACATGACACTAGAAGAATCATAGTCACATATCCAAAATATCTCTCCGTTGTAGACATAGTGAGTCTGACCCTAGCAATAAGAAAAGATCAATACGCTATTAGTTAGGCTATACTTACATACAATTGACGTTAGATGATTCACCAGGCTATATTTGATGTCTGACATATCAAGAGAAGATATTTAGTTCTTCACCTCTTTGCTCTAACCTACCTAGCCTGGAATTGAGGTTGAGAGCCACCACACATTAGTTATACTTTGAGAGACACCTCACCCCGCCCTGCGGGAAAATGAGAACTCTCAGACACACTATGAAAGCCGTTTCTAGCCTAGGTTTTTAAAATACCAAACTGTCATGCACTGACAAAGGGTCCTACTAACCTCTTTGGGCTTTATGTTCTTTATATCAGTTAATTATTATCTTGATATATCTGTTTTTGTACTTTTAAGCATAGATTAGTTAAACCATAGGTGGATATCAATAAGTAAGGTGTTTGACTAGAGCAGAAATGTCTAAACCAGACAGCAAAGAAAACATTGTATGCCAATTTATGTTTGAAAAGTTCTTGTTACAACCAGTTATGTCTTAGGGACCATCACAGCACCATACCAACTTATCTTGTTGTTGCGACCAGATAAAGTTAATAAGATCATTAAGACATTATGATAGCTTGTCTAATATTCCTTCTCCCTCTCACTGACATGTACACTTCCAACCAGGTACAGACAGACCCCACCCAAAGTCCACATGCCACCTCTCCCCATGACTAACTTGACAACACTAACCCACATAGACACGTCTTGAGGGAGACATATAGAATAGGGCTTGCCTATTTGAGACATGTGGCGTTTTACTACGTGGTCTGGTACGACTTGGCTTTCTCTCCTGTCTATAATCACAGAAACAAATTAGAGATATAGAAAAGAAATAGAGAAAGAGAGGGAGAAGACATAGGAATAAAAGAAAATCCTATTTAATAACACCCCCTTTCCCCCCTACCTACGAACTTTGCCTCGGTCCGGACCTCATCCCCCTCCTTTTTTTCTTTTCCCTTTCCTTTTGGACACCAGTTTGTACGGTCGTTAAGACTGTATCTCTCCACCCCCCCCCCAAGGGTAACACCATAGCTTACCGAAAGTAAGCAAAAGAACACAGATTCAATCGCACTCACTAAGTGACTTATTATTCATATCCTCATAATTGAGGGTCGGACAACAACAACCAAACCACACTAGTACTAACTCTCTAACCCTCCCCTCCCCCCCCCCTCTCTCTTTTTTTTTTTTTGTGGCAATGAACCCCGGCCTCAAATTTGTCTCCCTCAACGCGAAGGGACTTAACTCGCCAGCAAAGCGAAGCATGATGCAATCGTACTTAAGGAAGCTGCGATGTGATGTATCCTTTTTACAGGAGACACACTGGGCTTCAACTAACACCCCAGTTCTGAAATCTAAGCACTATCCGGTGGTCCTCAACTCGACTTACCATGAGAAGAGCAGAGGTGTATCAATTTGTATCAGTGCAGCGGTGGCATTTCAACAATTACATATGGAAACGGACCCAGAAGGGAGGTTTCTATTAGTGATTTGCAAACTCAATTCACACCTCTACACTCTTGTAAACATATATGCCCCCAATCAGGGTCAGATAACTTTCCTGCGCACAATGTTGCATTTTATAGATGGCCTGAAACAAGGCACTCTGATATTACTTTAATTTAGTCTGGGACCCCTACACAGACAAAAAAATCCCGAATGATAATGTTTTGGATAGCTACTCTAAATCCACGGCCCCTAAATTTCAAAACCTCATATACCAGTCCGCGCTTTACGATGTGTGGAGGGCATGTCACCCAGAATCAAGAGACTATACGTACTTCTCGCCCCCTCACCGGTCGTATTCGAGGTTAGACTACTTCTTTGTTGACTCCTGGTCTATGAACAACATCACAAATTCTAGAATATGCAGTTGCCCATGGTCAGATCACGATGCTGTCGTAATGTCAATTGACATGGAGAGATCCGCATTGATCAGGCCGTCATGGAAACTTCCGAAGTTCTTGTGGGAAGATGCATCCTTTGTCCCAGAACTGGTAGACAAGATAGAGGAATTCTTGGAGTCCAATGGACCTAGTCAGACCTCGCATCAAATTAGGTGGGCAGCCTTAAAGGCATATATCAGGGGATTCTGTATTGCAAAGGCATCTAGTATTAAAAAAAAGTGGGGGGCACCACTAGGCAAACTAACCTGCAACCTGAGGATGAGAGAAAGACAAAATAAATTGGCTCCCACAGCTAGCTTATCCGCTGAGATTCTGAATTTAAAATCACAAATTAAAAGCCTGGAAGTGGAAAAATTTAAACGAGCCCTCTCGCGATTCAAAATGGTTATGTACTCCAAAAGCAATAAAGCGGGCTCGATGCTAGCGAATAAATTGAAACAGAGACTGGCGTGCTCCCGGATACCGTACCTTGTCCTCGGGGGACAAAAAGTACATGCCCCTGATGACATAGGGAAGGCCTTCGCAGACTTCTACGAGCGCCTCTATAACATTGACTCTCACGAGAGGCCTGAAGGGGTGCCTCCTCAGGCCATCTCCTCCTTTTTGGAGAAATTAAAGTTACCTACGCTCTCGGAAGAGGATAAAGATAAACTAGTTGAACCTATTACTGAGATAGAGATTGGACTGGCATTTAAGCAGTGTCACACTTACAATGAAATTGGGTCGGAAGGACGGATATTAAAAGAATACCTTGAAGCGACTATCGTCGTGATACCTAAGCCATCCCAATGCAGCAATTTCCACCCTATCTCACTCATTAACGTGGACACAAAATTATACTCTAAAATTCTCACGGACAGGCTGTCCCCCTTGCTACCGTCGCTGATCGATACAGACCAAATTGGCTTTGTTAACGGTCAGCAGGGCCCAGACAATACGAGACGTTTGATATCTATCTTCTCCGAGGCAAGGAGACAGGACACCCCCCTTCTGGCCCTGTCACTAGACGCCGATAAGGCGTTTGACAGGGTCAGATGGGAGTATATGTGGAGGGTCTTGGAGACGTTCGGTTTCCCACCCGAAGCTATAACCATGATCAGAGTCTTATACTCCAGTCCAAGTGCTAGGGTGAGAGGGTTGGGCTTTTGCTCTCCCCCCTTTGACATCTCCAATGGAACCAGGCAGGGCTGCCCACTGTCCCCCCTTGCTATTTGGGCCCCTGTCAGGAAAAAATTGCGTTATACGCAGATGATGTCACTCTCTTTCTCACGAACCCTTTACGCTCAGTTCCGGCAGTCTTCACCACCCTAGAACAGTTTAGTCTTTTGAGCTACTATAAGATAAACATGTCGAAAACAGAGGCATATAGTATCAATATACCTGGTGAGCAGCTCTTGAACCTACGGGAAACGTATGATTTCCACTGGTCCACAACGTCTATCAAACATCTATGTATCCATTTAAGTGCGAACCTGGATGACATTTTATCTTTAAACTTCGATGCTCTAATTACTGAACTACAGTCTTTAACACACAGATGGGATTTTAAGGAAATCTCTTGGATGGGATATATAGCTATGGTGAAAATGTCGCTACTCCCTAAGGCGCTGTACCTATTTCGATGTATCCCGTTGAATATTCCGCACGACACCTTACAGCAAATCCATCGGCTCTTTTCTAAATATGTCTGGGGGAAAAAGACACCCCGGATTGGCTACAAAACCATGCAGAGAGAGTTCTCTGGAGGTGGAGTGGCTTTCCCAAACATATTTCTTTATTATGAAGCTGCCAGACTATCGCAGATCACAGCCTGGGGCCCTGCTAGAGAGAAACCAAAATGGTTCAAACTTGAGGAATCACACCTACCTGAAGGTTTGGATCTTCCGAGTGTTCTGTGTGTTCACAGACACAAACAACTAGTTGATAGGGTTACTAACCCCATAGTACAGCAAAACATTAAAATGTGGCACGAGCTCAGACATCACACAAAGATTGCCCCACACCCCTCGCCGATCCACCAGATGAGGGGTCTTCTATGGGACCTCCCTAGCATCCATGTTGAATTCTGGATACAACATAATCTAGAACTGGTGAAGCATCTGTTCTCCAATGGTAAGCTTATGACAGTCCACCAAGTACTCGACTTACTAAGAGGTTCTCCCCTATGGCTTTACTTCGAATGCTGTAGGATACTTAGTTTGCTCCGCTCCTGGAAATTTGGGACTCGTGATCTCAGACCCCATTCTAAATGGGAGGAGAGATGGCTGCATGAGATGGGGACAGTAAAACCTCTCACATTCCACTACAAAGCCATGCTACAAGATCATTCGGTGGGCCTTCCGAGCCAAATTAAAATGTGGTGTAGGGAGTTGGCCTTATACATTTCAGACATGGAGCTGAAGGATGCGATCCAACTGACAGAAAAAAACGATTCATTGCATAACAATTTTTGAAAGCTACATGAAACTTTTGCTACAATGGTGCAAAGTGCCTACCAAACTGTCGAAAATGTTTCCTAGCGTATCCCCAGAATGTTGGAGACTATGCGGAGGGGAAGGCTCCAACTCCCATGTGTGGTGGTCGTGCCCAAAGATCTGAGATCTCTGGGGGGATGTTGAGACGCTCTTGCACTCTATGAATCTGACTACACAATTGATGCCGAGCTTGGCCCTCTTCCATATCCTGGATAAAGCCCTCCCTAAATGTAGCAAGCAACTGGTGATCTATGTGATGGCAGCCACTAAGCTTTGTATTGCTAGAGCATGGAAGCAGGTCGCTCCGCCCACAATCTCGGATGTTTGCGAGGTAATACAATACTTGGCTAACATGGAGAAATTTGCTTACGGTTCGCTGGAACGGATTGAGTACTATTGGGCAATATAGGAAGACTGGATTCAGATCCAGTAGATCCGAATGCTCCCTCATGCTACGGTTCTTTTCCCCAGACAACTGGGTCCGGGGACACTGCGCACAAGTTGCTACAACTCCCTTTTTTTTTTTTCTCTCCCTCCCTCCTATTCCCTACAATACCCTTGCCGCTATCACTCTCTCTTCTCTGTTACCTCTTACCCTACCCTCCTTTTTTACCTGGACTTCCCCACCACCTCCCATGAGATGACTCCTCTGCCCTTTCCCCTTCGGCCTATCCCTCCCACACAACACCTCTGAATAATCAAGATGAACTAGAGACCGACTTGACACTTGAGATATGTGGTTATATTTGTCACTTACAACCTTTTTACTACAGAAGCTAGATTTATGGTCCATTATTTGAGATCCCTATGAAACCTGAGGATGTTTCTTAGCAAATATCTAGAAATATACATTTTGTTAACAGTATACTTGGATGTTTATCACTCAGAAATGTGTCTAGATGCCATTTGTCAAACCTATGTATTGACTCTGATGTCCTTATGGAAAATGTTTTTTTTTCCTTTTTGTTTATTGACTGTATGTACTTTTGGTTCTCAATAAAATAAAAAAATTAAAATAAAAAAAAAAAAATGTTATGCCATAAAGCAAGTAGCATAAAAATAGTCATGGGAATAGTGGCAATTAGCAAGTTTATACAATGGGCCCCATTTATTAATTCACAAAAAGATTTAATAAAAAAAACTTTTTCCATTTATAAGGTTTATCAATCCTTTTTTATGAAGCAACTGAAAATGAGCTGGAATTATGGATTTGGAGGTTAGGTTGGTAAGGTAAAAAACAGACTAGAAAAGTTAAGAAGGGCTACTTTTTCTGCCTCATTGAGAGAATCCGATATTAGGATCTTACATAGAGATTATATTACACCTAAAGACATTTTTAAATGGTCTTGGATTAAATGAGGGGAGTTGCTCTAAATGTCAGTCGACTACCACTAATATTTTACATAATTTTTGGGAATGACTCAGGATTAACCAGTTTTTTGGTAGGAATTCATTTTTTGATTTACAGTGAATTTAAAATTATTTTGCAGCTTAAAAAGTTTTTATTTTTTATTTTTTTTTGTGGAAAGGAATCCAGTCTACCCATAATGCAACTCTTATTCTAATCACAAGGAAATGCATTTTAAAACATTGGGTGAAGAGGACAGCTTACTCCTTCCCTTAATTTTTTGAGACCCTAAAACAGCAAATGTTTATAAAGCAATTAGATGTGAGAATGGCCGTTAAGACCCAGTAGGCCTCCTTCCTCTGTAAATAGGAAAGTCTAATTAAAAAAATAACTACTCACACCACTTTTGCAATTTTTTGCCTGACCTTTTTTTTTTTCTCCCTGTCTCCCCTCCCACTGATATATTTAACCACTTGACCACTGGCTATTTGTGTAAAACTAAACATTACATTATTTTGTACACCAGAACTAATTATACGTTTTCTGTGATTCATCTGTTTAGTTTATGTTTAAATATTAAAATGGAAAATGTCTAAAGTTTTACAAAGACAATCTCACCACTCTGAGGATGGAACAATTGAAATGGACAAAGATTTGCTATTCTCATTTATCGAGATTTAAATCTTATGAATGTCATGTGTTCCATCACTGTAACATTGTAATTGGAAATGGGATAAAATATGTATATGTGTGTTAATTATTGACAAGCATAATTAATTGTATCATTTGATTAATCTTTTATTTGAACTGTATACTATCTTTCCAATAAAATAAAAAAATATTTATTGTTAATATTTAAGGATAGTAGCTGAGATGAAAATTTGCTTGATGTGAACCCACATAGGTAAAAAAAAAAGTTAGTGTAGAGACCTAAAAAAAGAGAAATATATGTGAAAATGTGGACAAGTAGATTTGATTGGGAAACAGTAGACATATATGATGATTTCTATTGCCAGTGTGTGTATACGATTCCATAGTATAGTAATATAGTTTTTATGAGTGATGTTGTTACATGACATTTTTGTACTTGCTGGAGTGTATTAAAACATTTACAAATAGCTAATTTGCTTTACATTAATTTTGTCATTTGTAATAGCTGTTTTTATAGTTGAACACTCTGCTTATACTTAACATTTCAATTCTGCAATAGTGGCTACAGAAAAGTTATGTAAGCCAAAGAAAGCTGCAGAATTCATCCTCCCAGTGGGAGGATGGAAGAAAGAGACCTGAATCAGCTTTATATGCAATGATGTTTAATCTGCTGCCTACCTGAATACATTGTCCCTTTAATGGTTTTTGCCAATAAATACAAATTAATTTGCAAATTGCTAAACCAGTATAAAAAAACTTGATAACCTTCATATTGCAAGCTTTTCAAATACATATGTGGCATGATAACACTCCCTAAACAAAATTCAGTGGAGATATTCCAATCAATCAGAAAGTTCTTTACAACAGCTTTTTTCCAGCATTTTGGACTTTTTCACATCTTGGTTGTTTGCCCTGCTTTTCTTTAATGTTAAATAAAAGTGCTCGTGCTCATGCTCATTTTAGATGTTATAATTATACAATACCTATTTTTTATTTGGAATTTAATTGATTGAAATGCTGATTGTTTGCAACTGTGTGTTTGTACTTTCTTCAAGTGTGTTTGCATTTGTGTGCATGAATGTGCATTTCTATAGGCTAGATTAAGAGTGGAGCTCTATTTTATGGTCCCGCTAGTGCCTTGGATAGGTAGCGTATTACAAATTGAAAGTAAACTGCTTTCACATGAGTGCCAACCCGACACGCGCAAAATTGGAATACTGTGAGCATGTTAACTTATTTACCCCATAGACTTAAATGGAGCCTGAAAAGTGGGGGGAAAAAACTAACACTTAACAAGTTGTGCAAACCAAATTGCATTTTCTCAAGTACGCTAACCTGACATGAAATATTAATATTTCACATTACAATATTCTTCACATAGCAGAATATGTTATAATTATTCATATATACATAATATATATATATATATATACAGTGTGTGTATATATATATATATATATATATATATATCAAAATAACAAGAGTATTGCATTAAGCAATGATACTTTTTTTTTTGGACTAACTAAACATTTATAAGATGAAAAGCTTACGGAAGAATGTCTTCCTATTTCTAGTCTGAAGCAATACTGACCAATTTGATGGAATTTACAGGTTATATATTAAAACACAGGCTAAAAAGACAGAAAGTGTTACAGAGGTCTGAATGCAGGGGGAGGAAGGGGTGTTGTAAAATCATGATGGGGGTTTAGGAGACAGAGGCAGACAGTGTCCAGTAAAGGATAACAGACAGGGGAAATATATGGTTATACACAAAGCATATACTGACATAAAGTTATCAACATAGAATCAATATGTATAAAAATGTGAAATATATATATGTGTGTGTGCGATGTTGGTGTATATATATATATATATATATATATATATATATATATATATATATATATTCACAGTTAAACACATTATTAAATATGAATATTGCATAAATATGTCTGTGTATGTATACATATGCATTTATGTGTTTATAGGTGTATATATGTCTGTAAATATATATATATATATATATATATATATATATATCGCATAAATTAAGGCACTTTGCCGGGTTTAATTAGGATAAAGTTTTATTCCTTATGAAGTAACATTTCAGAGTTTTACCACCGTTTTCAAGAATCAATGCTATACACAGCCTTAAATACCCCTTCACCTTAATCACCTAGTGCACAGCACTTAGCACGCATCATCAGACAGTGCCCGTATCTTAGCAACCAACAACAAACAACCTTAAGCGAACACCTTTCACTACAACTAATAATGAACGTGTAAAACTAACTTATTTAAAAGCAATTGAATTGCTGCAATATTACACCTATTAGCGCTAATAAGGTAACAATACAATAATATATGTCTCCAGCACAGCAAATTCTACAGTACTTTGTATACTAAACTGCATTACTAACTCAGGACTAATATGTACAGGATATAACCTCCATAATATACCGAAAACATCCACACATTTCCTAAGTCCAGTATTCTAATTTCTAGAAACAGATACATATGGCACCCGGCGAGTGCCTTCCTTTTTGCGATATGTTGGATCTGTGAATTATGCAGGATCTCTTTGATGTGCACCCCGGTGGTTCAAAGGTTACCGTGAGCACTAGGCTATGCTATGAAGACTATTGATTTATTTGCCTACAGTACCCGGCCATTTAGTACAAAGTACTGTTTAGTAACTTTTCTGCCTTTTTTGTATTGCTGGAATATTGATAACAGTATGTCACAAGCAGAGCTAGCATTTGATGAAGAATTTAGCGATAAAAGACTAACAGACACTGCGATCCCAAGAGCGAAAGTGTTTCATTTTT
This sequence comes from Bombina bombina, assembly GCF_027579735.1. NCBI lineage: Eukaryota > Metazoa > Chordata > Amphibia > Anura > Bombinatoridae > Bombina > Bombina bombina. Next base: position 331,300,560 of record NC_069501.1, on the reverse strand, counting down.
CTGATGAGGACGCAGCTAATATATTGTTTGAGTCATTTGATACAGATTTACAAGATAAACCTGCTACTCATATTTTATTACACCTACTAAGTTATTAAAGAAGGATAAAGATCTTGAATTGCATGGGAAATATCTTTCTGAATATTACCGTAAACATTACATCCCAAAGGGCTTCAGAGTGAGAAATGTACCGACCATTGGCAAAAAATAACCCTCTGTTTTGCGAGAAATGGTGTCATATATTGAATAAGTGCTCCTTAGATCTTATCTTATTGGTGATACAGGAAGTGAGGAGATTACTTACTATTAGCAAGAGTGAAATAGATCAATATAAGGAGGAGAATGTACCAACACTAGTTGAGAAAGGTGAAAGTGATTTGGAAAACAAAATTAAGGCGCAGCTTGATCAATATCAGAAGGAATTAACTGACTTTAAATATAGGAAATTTGAAGCTGTATTAGAAGACTACCGGGAAAAAGGTGTCTATAAATGGTTGTTGAAACCTGAGGAAAGACAGAGGTGGAGAGAGTATCGCCCTAGGCCGTATAGAGCTAGGAGACCCCAGAATTTAACTACTGTGGACTCCTCAGGATCGGGTACTGACTCTGATAACAGGGCCTCCAGACTAACAGTGCTGCATATGAAGAGAGAGGGGTGATAACCCGTTCAAAAAACTGGGGAGGCGCCCGCACCCACGGAGAAGTCAGTATAAGAGGCAGACCGCCGCGCCAGAGGAGAAGATGAAAGGAGACAGCATAGTGATTAACATCAGTAGTAGGGTTTTGACACTGGATGTTACAAAAAGGTTTTTCATATGTGTCAACAGATCTTACAGATGAATTTGACTTGCATATAGATATATTGCGTTTCCAAAGGACTAGTGGGGATTCTTGCCAATTTAAAAGAAAGAGCACATTTGACCCAAATAGGCAGAACAGCACCATTAAGACTTTCACTAATAAGCTTGAAAAAGACTTTAAGGATTCAATACATACCCAACAACAGAAAGTAGGGTTTAATTTAACCAGAAGTGAGAGGGAGGCACTAAAGGCTTTAACTAAAGATGAATCGATTGTCATAAGAAGGGCTGACAAGGGTGGTGCTGTGGTCGTTCTGGACTATGAATATTATCGGAAAGAAATATTACAACAGCTCAATGAAAAAGATACCTATAGGACACTACCCAGCAACCCTACTACTAAGTTCAAGGAACGGATTGATGACCTATTAAAAGAGGCATTTGCTATGGAGTGGATTGATAAACATATATTTGAATTTTTTACTAAGGATTATCCGAAGGTTCCTGTTTTTTACACACTTCCCAAGATCCATAAGAATCTAAGTGAACCACCGGGACGACCAATAGTTGCTGCTACAGACTCACTCCTTCAACCACTGGCAGTATACATGGATAGTATACTACAACCAATAGTGCAACACATGTTGAGTTACCTGAAGGACTCAAGCGATGTCATTAAATTGCTGAAAAATATAGGACCAGTGAGGGATGAGGATATACTTGTGACATTGGACGTTACAAGTCTTTATACGGTCATCCCACATGGGGAACGTATAGAGTCCATTAAGAGACATCTTCTGAAATACCCCTATGTGGGACCCCCAATTTGGTTCATAATTGAGCTTCTGGAAAGCTGTCTTAAAATGAATTTCTTCCACTTCGAGTGAACATATTATTTACAGTTGACAGGAACAGCGATTGGGTCGAATGTGGCCCCATCATATGTGAACCTCTTTATGGATGAATTTGAGAGCAATAACAACCATATCTTCAGAAATCCTAATGTCTTAACTTACAGAAGATATATAGATGACCTCTTCGTTATATGGAGGGGAGACGCTAAATTGCTTCAGGAGTGGTTTGATGCGTTGAACATAGTAAATCGATCCTTAAAGTTCAAGATGAGCTGGAACAGGGAAACCATAGAGTTTCTGGATCTGAGGATATATAAAGAGGATGGAATCTTGCAAACCACTCTATACACTAAGCCAACGGACAGAAACTCATTGCTTGAAGCATCTAGCTGTCACCCACCTGCGCTTAAAAAGGCACTCCCTAAATCGCAATTTATGCGGGTTAAAAGAAATAACACTCTGGAAAAGAATCTCAGCGTTCAGCTTAAGGAGATGAAACGGAATTTCATCGAGAGAGTTAACTGCCCTTAATGAGCCGTTACAAGCAATACAGAGGATGAGTACTAGTCAGAGGAATGTTGATAGTAAGAAAAGGCTGACATTTACAACTACCTATGCAGCGGATAAGAACGGATTTAATGGGATCTTGAGACGAAATTGGGAAATCCTGCAGAGTGATGATGCACTCCCCTTTAAGGATATGATGACACAGAGAATAGGGTACAAAAAAGGTAAATCCCTTAAGGACAATCTGCAATTGACGGACTCTGCACACTGTTATTCTAAAAACTGGCTAAGCAGACAGGCACTGAAACCAGGATGTTTTAAGTGTAGCGGTTGTACCACCTGCAATGGGAAGTCAGCAGGGAAATACTTTAACCACCCAAGGTATAATAAGAAATATTTTCATAAACACAGGGTGACCTGCATGACCCCTTATATAGTGTATATGCTCCACTGTCCTTGCAGCCTATTCTATGTAGGTAAGACCTAACCATAGAAGCACCAGTAGACAAGCCATCAAAAATGGAGAATCAAATCAACCAGTGGCTAGGCACTTCCAACAACAAGGGCATAGTGTGGCTGACCTGCGAAACACGATAATTGATCATATTCCGGAGATGAGCAGAGGTGGCTACAGGAACAGTTTGTTACTCCAAAGAGAGACAAGGTGGACCTTCGAGCTGAACACTATAATAAGGACTGAACACTAAACTTGAGTGGCATAGTTTCCTATAATCTCTGCATGAGATAGTTATACCCAGTATCTTGTATCTGTATTTTATGTTTATTTGGTGATGTGTTGTCTTTTTATGATTTTTTTTATATTTTTTTATTTTTGACTTTGTTCTTTGTGTGTCCTTTTTTGTGTCTGTCTTTCGTTGGTTTGTTTTTTTATTGTTTTTTTGTTTATTTTATGTTTTTAGTCTGGTTTATGTGATGTCTTTTCATGGTGTTTTTTTTTTATATTTTTTATTTTTGACTTTGTTCTTTGTGTGTCCTTTTTTGTGGCTGTCTTTCATTGGTTTGTTTTTATTGTTTTTTGTGGTTTGTTTATTTTATGTTTTTAGTCTGGTTTATGATTGTATTGGTTGTATTGTCAGGTAGTTTTCTGTTTGTTTTGTTATATGTATGATGCTGGGATGAGTTAAGGCTGTGGTACTGAGGTTTGGCATGACAAAGAGATTTCATGTCATCCTTTGATGCAGGACAGCCGAGATTAGCAATCCTTTGAGTGCCGTATGTATCTGTTTCTAGAAATTAGAATACTGGACTTAGGAAATGTGTGGATGTTTTCGGTATATTATGGAGGTTATATCCTGTACATATTAGTCCTAAGTTAATAATGCAGTTTAGTATACAAAGTACTGTAGAATTTGCTGTGCTGGATACATATATTATTGTATTTAGTTACCTTATTAGCGCTAATAGGTGTAATATTGCAGCAATTCAATTAGTTGTAGTGAAAGGTGTTCACTTAAGGTTGTTTGTTGTTGGTTGCTAAGATACGGGCACTGTCTGATGATGCCTGCTAAGTGTTGTGCAACACCTGCACTAGGTGATTAAGGTGAAGGGGTATTTAAGGCTGTGTATAGCATTGATTCTTGTTGTCGGTTTGAAAACGGAGGTAAAACTCTGAAATGTTACTTCATAAGGAATAAAACTTTATCCTTATTAAACCCGGCGAGTGCCTTCCTTTTTGTGATATGTTGGATCTGTGAATTATGCAGGATCTCTTTGATGTGCACCCGGTGGTTCAAAGGTTACCGTGAGTACTAGGCCATGCATAAAAAAAAAAAAAGTATATATATATATATATATATATATATATATACACTGTATATATATATACACATATAAATACATATGAACACGCATATATACATCTACATATTTAGACATGTAAATATATATATATATATATATATATATAAATATATATACTGTATATATATATATATATTTATAAAAATAGTTAAATTAATCAGGAGCGCTAAAAAGCTGTGTCTGATAAAAGGTAATAAAAAATGTCATAATAAGCTATAAGGGCACAAAGATATGAGGTCTCAAGTGTTTTAACATTATATATATATATATATAAATATATATAGATATAATAGAAACTAATAAGCGCAGGGTGTGATCACTAAACTCCTGAGTTACCTAAGGGTCCCTTTCAAAGGTGTGGAAAATCAACAAAAATAGTTAAATTAATCAGGAGCGCTAAAAAGCTGAAAGTGATTATCTAATGGTATTAATAAAGTGCCAAGTGTATGTGTAAAAGATTAATTGTGAAAATATTAATAAAGTGCAAAGAATTAGAAATTAAATGCTTTCAAATAGGTGAAGTTTAATTGATAGTTGTTTATCTGAAATATATTATAAAGTGAATGAGTGTAGCTATAAATCCAGACAGGTATATGTCTACTAGCATATGCCTCTATGGATTACTCAAAATATAAAGTGAAATGGTCCTCTGGCCAAATGTTTACAAAAATCAGTCTGTAATTTACAAACTGTGTGTGGTGTTTAAAGAGTGCTTTAAGCTAAAATTAGGCGAAGGAAAACAGTGTCTTCATTGGTTATTAAAATTGTAAATAATAAATCTATAAATACAGATTCAAATACTTAAATAGTGCAATGTGAGATAAAAACACAGATTATCTACAGTTAATAAAAAAGTTTCAAAACATTCGGATTGCATGTAATGGTGATGGTAATAAAGCACAATGAATAAGAAGTTAGGCTCTCCCTAAAATTTAATCAGTTATAAACAAGTGCAAACACATCTTATTATTACTAAAAACGGACGTCTCCGTGTAACATTAAAGTTAAAATTAAGGTTGCCACCACATATCAAAAAAGAGAGATTGGCTTTATAAACAAAAAATTCCGGATATCCAATTGAACAGTCTGTATTATAAACGGGAAATCTTATCTTACCCGTAATCAGTCCACGAAATCAGTTTGGAGGGGGAATTTTTCTGACTTACCCCCAAACAATTCAGCCGTCAGTCCCGTAGATAGAAAATTACCGCCGTAGCGGAGTGACGTCACTTTTTTATAGGCGCTGTCCGCAGAGTGCAATCTGATTGGTCCTTAGGTGGGCAGTGTCAGATTTCTCACTGCCGTGATCCTTTTGAATGGAGTATCCGCTCTTAAGTGCCAACGAGCACGCAGGATACTGATTAGATCATCCGTTGTAAGGGGACAATAGTCTCAGCGGTGTGTAGGTACTACAGTCTTACCTTACTTTAAAAATAAAACCGGTCTGATGCACATAGTATCCAAATGTGCAGTAGATGTAGAATCTTTTATTTCAAAAGTGCTGGTGCCTATATGGAAAGTGCTGGTGCTATTCCACAGATTGTGTTAACCAGTTATTAACCAAGGCAGTATTTATGAAATAAAAAGTTTTTTGAAAGCAGAATATCAATTCAAACTGCAAATGTAGCAACAAAGTTCAACAAAGATCATAGGCAACTAACATCAACGCGTTTCTCCCTGTGCAACTATCAATTAAACTTCACCTATTTGAAAGCATTTAATTTCTAATTCTTTGCACTTTATTAATATTTTCACAATTAATCTTTTACACATACACTTGGCACTTTATTAATACCATTAGATAATCACTTTCAGCTTTTTAGCGCTCCTGATTAATTTAACTATTTTTGTTGATTTTCCACACCTTTGAAAGGGACCCTTAGGTAACTCAGGAGTTTAGTGATCACACCCTGCGCTTATTAGTTTCTATTATATCTATATATATTTATATATATATATAATGTTAAAACACTTGAGACCTCATATCTTTGTGCCCTTATAGCTTATTATGACATTTTTTATTACCTTTTATCAGACACTGTTATTATGAGTGTAACTGTACTTTTAAATGTATTTTTTATTTGTTTCGTGCAACTTTTTTACCAGAGCTCTGAAGTCACGCAGAAGAAAAGTAAATTCAATTGTGCTCAAGCTACTTCCGTCATGCGCAAAGAGCCTCGATAAACCCTTTTTCGCTTGCATACAACAGTTAGCACACCACTCGTAATCTAGCACTATGTGTTTAAGTTGTGTGCAACAGTGTTTACTTTCATGTTGACAAGTGTGTTTGTGGATGTGCACATTGATAAGATCATTTGTGTGTGTGTGTGTGTGTGCGCGTGTGTGTATTTGCATATATACTTGCTAAAATTCCCACAAACCTTGATACTGGTCTTGTCTATCTATCTATCTATCTATCTATCTATCTATCTAGAGTGACATGCACAAACACAATGCACACATACTTCAAAGTGACAAGTCACACTACATGCACAAAGTCTTAAAGGGATAACTCACCTCACATTCAGGGAAAGGGATAGGCACACACACAGGATGCACACAGTCAATGTGCATTCCCTTTAAAAGGGATAATTCAAACTACACATTTATATTTTTAATGGTACAGATGTCGGCAGTGAACACAGCCTTCAAGGAAAAGCACATCCAGCATACACATAGCTTAATGGGACAAATTACAGTATGAACAAGAATGCATAAAGCCTAAAATGGACAGATCACCTTAAATTCATACAACTCACACCATGCACACACAGTCTTAAAGAGTTAGGCACACAGATAGCAGAAACAACATTTAAATAGACATTTCATTCCACATGCACAACCAAACATAAGCTTAAAGGGACAAATCGCAGTTTGAACAGAAAAAAAAACACTACAGATAGGCTTAAATTGATGAGGACAGCTCATGCCATATGCACTGAAAACACACAACACACACAGATTTTGAACCACTTCAGGACGGACCTATCCATTTAAGTTGAACGTGAACAAAAAAAAAGGAAAATGAAGTACATGATCATCAAAAATGTTGCTGATGGGGATCTGTCTGAGTTGCTAGTCGGGTCAACCACCATCTGTTTTTAGAATGCAGCAGGACGCTACAGAAGTTAAGATGTGAGGCGTGTAAGCTCAGTGCTTTTAGGATGACATGGAACGTTCCAATTGCATCATCTGGTTAAAGAGACAACTCACAACACAAGCACAAAGCATTTCAGGGACAGCTCATCTCATAATCCACATTCCCTTTAAAAGGGAAAACTCACACCATTTAAACAGTGTTAATGGTACAGGCACACATTTACCTGAATTTAAGGTTCTGCATAGAAATGTGTATTGTCGTTTTTAAAATGGACTCCATTTATGAAACTGTGTGGGGCAGCTTCAGTGTCATTGCAGTGCAGGCTTGCATATATGACCACAGCTATTTTAACCCCAATGGCCAAGACTATCGGTCTCCCCAGAGGAGACTCCAGGTTATTGTGAATTTTTGGGACCATATACAATACTGGAATTCTTGGATGTTCTGTCGTTAAATACTTCCTTAGTTCCTCTGTGATGTAATTTTCCTTTTTGGCCTTATTCAATACTTGATCAATTTGTTGCTTGACTACCAATGAGGGTTGCCAAAAAGAGATGTATAGGTACCCATGTCAACCAAAAGTAAGTGGGAAGCTCTTAAAAGTTTAAAGGAGAATAAGAATATCATAATTCGCAAAGCTGGTAAAGGGGGAGCCCTCGTTATAATGAATTATAAAGACTATCGGAGGGAAACTATACAACAACTGAGTGACATGGGTACCTATACATCTCTTTCTGGAAACCCTACGTGGGTATTCAAGCAACAAATTGATCAAGTATTGAATAAGGCCAAAAAGGAAAATGACATTACAGAAGAGCTATGGAAGTATTTAACGACAGAGCATCCAAGAATTCCAGTATTGTATACGGTCCCAAAAATTCTCAAAAACGTGCAGTCTCCTATGGGAAGACCGATAGTCTCAGCCATTGGCTCATTATTACAGCCGATTGCAATATATTTTGATACAATATAGCAACCCATGGTACATAACATGGATACTTTTACGCTAGACTCATCTGCTATGATAAGAATATTGAACAATAGGAACATTGAATAGGACACACTGCTAGTAACCTTAGATATTACTAGCCTATATACTGTTATCCCGCATGGGGAGGGTGTGAATACCATAAGAAGACAACTGAGGAGATACCCATATATAGGACTGTCTGAGGAAATGGTTTTGGAGCTACTGCAAATGTGCCTGGAGTTGAATTATTTCAGGTTTGAACAGAAGTATTAATTACAAATAGCTGGAACAGCAATAGGGTCGAATGTGGCCCCGGCATATGCAAACTTATGCATGGCTGACTTCAAAACCAGGGGCACACAGGTATTTAAGGACAACAGGGTCATAATGTTCAAAAGGTACATAGATGACCTGTTCATACTGTGGAAAGGAATGGAAGAAGCACTGGATATCTGGTTTCTCAAGGTAAACTCGATACATACCACCCTAAAGTTCAAAAAGGAAAAAGACCAACAACATATAGACTTCCTACCTAGACCTCAGGGTGTACAAAAAGGATAAAAAACTAAAGATCACCTTATATTGTAAAGCTACGGATAAAAACTCCTCACTCCATGCAGAGAGCTGTCATCCTCTGGCACTAAAGAAAGCATTGCCAACATCACAGATGAAGAGGGTCATCCAAAATGAATAAAGAGAAACAGCTACAGGAACTAGAACAATAATTCAGTATGAGAGAATACAGCAAGAAAATACTAAAGTAAAGCAGAAATAGAGTTAAGGATGACGCACAATATTCACTATTATTGGATAAAAAGATGGGGAAAGAAGCTGAAGATCCTCTAACTATTGCTTTAACCTACACCTTAGGAGATGAAAGAACAGCAGCCACATTTTGCAAGTACTGGCCAATATTGGAAACAGATAAGAATCTCCCATTCAAGGGACAAAGACTGTGGTTATTAATTAAAAGGTCTCCATTGTTTCCAAACAGTTTATTAGGAATCAATATATGTTAATAATAAGGGAAAGATTTACAGGTATATATACACATCTATTTTACAGCAAAACAGTCCAAATAATTAATACAGGGCAACTCTACTACAACCCCAGTTTGTGCAACACTACTAAAATAATCATAGAAATATACTTAGCCACATTCTCCAGTGTGTCCACCATCAGCCATCTTTTCAGCAGGAACAGGATAATAAAAAGAGAGAGAGGTTTTGGTGTTCCACTTTTTTATACCCCAATTCAATAGGGAGTGGTTTATCAAATGCCACTCAAAGGCTATTGGGAGTGTCCTACTTAGACAAACACTAGGCCAAAGAACTAATTGAATATGTGAATTGCCAGGTATACAATCTGTGAGCTATATTTTAATATTCCAGTGATATAATGTCACCACATTCCCTCCCTTTTTTTTCTCCTATGTTGCCCCGTTATCTAGTTATACCCACTAGTACAGAAGAACACAGTGGGAGCGAAAACCTGTCAGGGAAAATTCTCCCACCATCCCTTCGGAATCATTCCCTCAGTGATAAGAGCTCTTCTGTACTTTCCTAGGACTGTCAATTCCTAGTTTAACTTTATACAATTAATTTTAAAAAATGCACACAATATTATACATAGACACAAATTCCTATGAAAAACCCCATTAGCAACATTTATACAATGGTCTTAAAATTGAGAAAAATTAAGACTTCATGTATGAGTGTGTGAGTGTGGGTACACTAGATGGATATGTGTGTAGTAAAATCTTTCGGCTAGATTTAGAGTTGGGTGGTAGCCGTCAAAACCAGCGTTAGAGGCTCCTAACGCTGGATTTTACCACCCTCTGGTATTTGGAGGCAGTCAGGAAAGGGTCTAACGCTCACTTTGCAGCCGCAACATTTCCATACCGCAGATCCCCCTACGCCATTTGCGTGTCCTATCTTTTCAATGGGATCTTTCTAACGCCGGTATTTAGAGTCGTGGCTGAAGTGAGCGTTAGAAATCTAATGACAAAACTCCAGCCGCAAAAAAAAGTCAGTAGTTAAGAGCTTTCTGGGCTAACGCCGGTTTATAATGCTCTTAACTACTGTGCTCTAAAGTACACTAACACCCATAAACTACCTATGTACCCCTAAACCGAGGTCCCCCCACATCGCCACCACTCTACTAAAAAATTTTAACCCCTAATCTGCCGACCGCACACTGCTGCCACCTACGTTATCCCTATGAACCCCTAATCTGCTGCCCCTAACACCGCCGACCCCTATATTATATTTATTAACCCCTAATATGCCGCCCCCAACGTCGCCGCTACCTACCTACACTTATTAACCCCTAATCTGCCGACCGGACCGCGCCGCTATTATAATAAAGTTATTAACCCCTAATCTGCCTCACTCCCGCCTCAATAACCCTATAATAAATAGTATTAACCCCTAATCTGCCCTCCCTAACATCGCTGACACCTAACTTCAAGTATTAACCCCTAATCTGCCGATCGGAGCTCACCGCTACTCTAATAAATTTTTTAACCCCTAAAGCTAATTCTAACCCTAACCCTAACACCCCCCTAAGTTAAATATAATTTTATTCTAACGAAATAAATTAACTCTTATTAAATAAATTATTCCTATTTAAAGCTAAATACTTAAAATAAACCCTAATATAGCTACAATATAAATTATAATTATATTGTAACTATTTTAGGATTAATATTTATTTTACAGGCAACTTTGTATTTATTTTAACCAGGTACAATAGCTATTAAATAGTTAAAATAATTACAAAATTACCTGTAAAATAAATCCTAACCTAAGCTACAATTAAACCTAACACTACACTATCAATAAATATACTTCATCCTGATGATGGACTTCTTCAGCGCCCGCTTGGATCAAGACTTCAGCCCGATGATGGATTTCTTCAGCCGCAGCTTGGATCCAGACTTCAGCCCGAGGATGGACGTCACTCTTCAGCCCCCCGCTTGGGCTTGGATCAAGACATCGGAGGCTCTTCTGGACAGATCGGTACCCGGTGTGGTGAAGACAAGGTAGGGAGATCTTCAGGGGCTTAGTGTTAAGTTTATTTAAGGGTTTTTTGGGTTAGATTAGGGGTATGTCGGTGGTGGGTTGTAATGTTGGGGGGTATTGTATGTTTTTTTTTTTACAGGCAAAAGAGCTGAATTCTTTGGGGCATGCCTCGCAAAGGGCCCTTTTCAGGGCTGGTAAGGTAAAAGAGCTTTTCTATTTTAATTTTAGAATAGGGTAGGGCATTTTTTTTATTTTGGGGGGCTTTGTTATTTTATTAGGGGGCCTAGAGTAGGTGTAATTAGTTTAAAATTGTTGTAATATTTTTCTAATGTTTGTAAATATTTTTTTTATTTTTTGTAACTTAGTTCTTTTTTATTTTTTGTACTTTAGTTAGTTTATTTAATTGTATTTATTTGTAGGTATTGTATTTTAATTAATTTATTGATAGTGTAGTGTTAGGTTTAATTGTAGATAATTGTAGGTATTTTATTTAAGTAATTTATTGATAGTGTGGTGTTAGGTTTAATTGTAGATAATTGTAGGTATTTTATTTAATTAATTTATTGATAGTGTAGTGTTAGGTTTAATTGTAACTTAGGTTAGGATTTATTTTACAGGTAATTTTGTAATTATTTTAACTAGGTAACTATTAAATAGTTATTAACTATTTAATAGCTATTGTACCTGGTTAATAAAATTACAAAGTTGCCTGTAAAATAAATATTAATCCTAAAATAGCTACAATATAATTATAATTTATATTGTAGCTATATTAGGGTTTATTTTACAGGTAAGTATTTAGCTTTAAATAGGAATAATTTATTTAATGATAGTTAATTTATTTCGTTAGATTTAATTTATATTTAAGTTAGGGAGGGTGTTAGGGTTAGAGTTAGACTTAGCTTTAGGGGTTAATACATTTATTATAGTAGCGGTGAGATCCGGACGGCAGATTAGGGGTTAATTATTGTAGGTAGGTGGAGGCAACATTGTAGGGGGCAGATTAGGGGTTAATAAATATAATATAGGGGTCGGCGGTGTTAGGGGCAGCAGATTAGGGGTACATAGGTATAATGTAGCTGGCGGCGGTGTACGGAGCGGCAGATTGGGGGTTAATAATAATATGCAGGTGTCAGCGATAGCGGGGGCGGCAGATTAGGGGTTAATAAATATAACATAGTGGTCGGCGATGTTAGGGGCAGCAGATTAGGGGTACATAGGGATAACGTAGCTGGCGGCGGTATACAGAGTGGCAGATTAGGGGTTAAAAAAATATGCAGGTGTCAGCGATAGCGGGGGCGACAGATTAGGGGTTAATAAGTGTAAGGTTAGGGGTGTTTAGACTCGGGGTACATGTTAGAGTGTTAGGTGCAGACGTAGGAAGTGTTTCCCCATAGAAAACAATGGTGCTGCGTTAGGAGCTGAACGCTGCTTTTTTGCAGGTGTTAGGTTTTTTTTCAACTCAAATGGCCCCATTGTTTTCTATGGGGGAATCGTGCACGAGCTCGTTTTTGAAGCTGGCCGCTTCCGTAAGCAACGCTGGTATTTAGAGTTGCAGTGGCGGTAAATTATGCTCTACGCTCCCATTTTGGAGCCTAACGCAGCCATTCTGTGAACTCTAAATATCAGCGGTATTTAAAAGGTGCGGGGGAAAAAAAGCACGCATAGCTAACGCACCCCTTTGGCCGCAGAACTCTAAATCTAGCCGCTAATTAATAAAGTGTGAATTTTGCCTGTAAATCAAAAGTTAGAATGGTTCACTAAAGTTCTTTGTTGTCATCTTTTGGCATATGGTCCTTGTTTTTGGCATCTGGTCCTTGCTTTTGCTTTACCAATCGTCTCTCTCTTCGAACCACTTTGGGGTTTTTTCCCAGACCCTCAAAAGAATGAAAAGAGATTAAAAATAGGTATATATTTTCTTCACACTACAACACTCCATCTGCAGTAGAAACCACATTCACAGTTATTAACTTCAAGTTGTGATGTGTCGCTATCATTGCATCATCCCACTCACCCGCTTACTTAAACTTATGTTGCTTGCCCCTATTTGAGTATTTACTCCTCTATGCCATATATTATTTTGGCCTAATACACCATTTTACATCTCCATTGTGATACATTTTATACTTATTTAATTTGTCCAATGACACCATAATAGATTCTTGGTTAGATCAGTCCTGATGACACCTGAAAAACAACAATCTATAATATGTGTTATTGGGAAAAGCTGGAAGGAAGGGTGAGAAGCCTTCTATCTTCATTGGTTTTCTTCCTGCAAAATAAGACTTCAGACAATTACATGGAAATTTTCTTGCATGTGGCCTCCCAAAAGTAATTACAATGGAGATATCTGTTGTTTGTGTTTTTAGGAAAAAAAATATGCATCAATTAACTATGCATTCTAAAAATTGGCATATTTAAAACTTAATAATAAAAGCACTTAAAGTACACATTACATGATACGAATGCACTGCAAACAAATATGCTTATATACAAAAAATAATGATTTCATTTGAGCACTCCAGCTCTGTCAGCTGTTTCTTTAGAAACACAATTTCATCTCTCATTCTCCTGTTTTGTTGTTTGAGTTCCCAATAACTTAAGTTGGCCTTATTGCTTATCTCATTTGGCCTCAGCCTCCAATTGTTATACTTATTTTCTCCTCTGTTAATATCGCCATTTAAATTCCTGTCTCTCCAGTCTCCTGTATTTGATCCTCTACTATTCTGATATCCCCAAAAATTCCTTCTGTTACCCTTCTCTGATTCTTGCCTGTGAATATTCAGATTGTTCTCCATGGATTATTTCACTGCAGAAATTGCATTAATGGTATATGGGTGATAATTTCACCACTTCTCAGCTCTAGTGAGCACCATTTCTAAGTTTTTGAAGTTTGGATCATACAGCTTTACAAACTCCTGACACATTCTAGGGAGAGCTTCAAGTTCCCTCTGTATGTGAGCTGGTGACCCCCAGACCATTTGGGTCTGTGGCTGGCACAGCACACACCAGAATAAAAATATTTTTGCTACTTCAAATGGCCCATCTAGAGGTCTCATAGTAATTTCACTAATCTCTTTTTCTAGACTAGTAAAATTGAAAAAGGTTTTAACTATTCTCCCAGCCTGATCAGATATGCTTGAGTTAAATCATAATAACCTGTTGACATAGGGGCCCATGGCATCTTGAAGCAAATCTGTCCCTTCCTGCATGCTCATACATATTTTTATGGCTTTTTCAGACCCATTGTGAAACCAATGTCAAACGTTAAAGCAGTTTGTGGGGATTGTGCCCCACCATTTCTTAAAAAGATCCTCATCTGCTACAGTCATTGGCCTAGTCTGACTTGAAAAACCTGTAGGAACTTTCAGGGTGTTAAAATACTCAGATATTATTACTGGGGCAATTGGAACAGAACTTCAGTTTTTAGTGGGACCCAGTGGTATATTATCTTGTTTTATCACTTGTTTTGGCTGTCTACTTTGCGACAGTAAGTGATTACAATTTGCATTGTTCCCAGAAATATTACTAATTTTTTTTTTTCTTGTTCAAATTTCATCTGTAACTCAGTAATTTTATTTGAGTATTTGTTTCTGCTGTGTTCTGTTAATTTTTATTGACGTTGTAATTTACTGATCGGTATGGTGTTAGGTAAAGCAGAAAGCTTAATACAATTTCTGTCAGACTGTATTTTATCTAACTTTAATTTAAGATCTTTATTTTGCTCTGTCAAGTCTCCAATAATGTTTGTTAGTCCCCTTATTGTTAAAATAACTGCCTGTGCTATTATACATTTTCTTTTATTATTATTAATCTTATTAATAGATACTACCTGTTTCAGTATCTCTAAGAAACTTTCAGAGTTGGGGTTCTTCGCTTCTGGGAGGAGGAATGGACCATTATATTTATGGATATAGTTTTTAAAGTAGTTACAAACCTCTTGTGAAATAAAGTTTTTCACAGGCATTTTTAGCAGATCACAGGTAACACCCGAAAAGAGAAAAAAAAAATTAAAAAAAAATGTAGTTCTCTTTTAAAAGTTGTTTAAACCATCAATAATAATAACCTAAATAATTGAAGGAGATAAAAGGGGAACAAATAAATAAGTGAACAAAGTAAAGCAAGGAAGCATTTTACTGATATTTTCCCAAAACAATTAGCTAAAGCAATGGAAGCATACAGTGTTAAATTGAGGAAAAACTATAATAATATTTTAAATTTTGATTGTTTAGAAGAGGGGGGGGTCAGATTAATCTAAACTTATATTTTAAGCAAAGCAAATAAAGGTTATGTATAACTGCATTGAAGTTTAAAACTTTTGGTTTAAGGTAGTTTCAAATAGTGTTTATAGAACTTTTTGAAATGCTAATTTCAACTCTAGCTTGGTTCCATTATCTACTTCAAACACAGTAAATTTTATATATATAAAAAAAAAAAAGATTTTTCTAAAAAATGCAAATTTTAACTTTTTGTTACTCAAACAAACGTTACACCTTGTTTTGTATTCCTTAACAACCTAATTAAAAAGCTGACTGCAATGTAACAATACCCACAAAAGAGCAACATATATACCTTGTATTTTTACTGCCCACTATTGTATTTTAAATGCAAATTTTAACTGTATTTTTGGTTTCAGTCTCTGCTCCAAACACAGGATATATAAAATAGTAAACAAGAAGCTTCTACCAATGGTTGTTTAAGAATGCATTTTTTTTTTTAACTTTGTTACCCAAAGGTTACACCTTGTGTTGTATTCAATACAAACTTAATTAAAAAATCTGAACCATCTGCTCACAAATATTCAAACAATGCAATAAGAATTGAGAAACACAAGAGAAATTGAAAAACAGAGGGAAAAAGAAAATAAATAAAAAAATAAAGAGAATAGAAAGTCTTAAATCACTTTTAACTGCTACTTAAGCTTAGCATATACCCCAAGAGTTAAGCTATTTGTTTTCAAACAAAGTTTCAAAAATAAATAATGAATTAGAGTTGTTTATGCTTTAAACTGCTGATGGCTTAGCATATTCTCCAAGTTAAACTTTATTTTCCTAACTTTAAATTCTACAAAATATCAATACAATCTGAAACATTTTCTCACAAAATTGAACATTCAAACAAAACCAAATTTGAATTGTACTAGACTATATATTTTAAGTTCAAATCCCAAGCAAATTTAAACAAACACAAATTACAGAATAAAAATTCAAGATTTAAAATAAAAAAACAAACAAATAGAAACTGGATAAGTAATATTTAGAGGTAAATCACTATATATAGCAGAAGTCAATAATTTTTAACAGACTAGGACATAGTCCTCTCAGCAGACAACCGTCTTATTTATAAAGTAACAGAGTACTGTAAATCTTTCTTTTTGTAAAATAAAAAATAAATAAAAAAAGAACAAAAAAAACCCAAACATTTAGATGGGACCAAAACAACAAGTAAATATAATGGGGCCTATTTATCAAAGGTCTTGCGGACCTGATCCGACAGTGCGGATGAGGTCCGCAAGACCTCGCTGAATGCGGCGAGCAATACACTTTCCGTATTCAGCATTGCACCAGCAGCTTACAAGAGCTGCTGGTGCAACCCCGCCCCCTGCAGACTCGTGGCCAATGGGCCGCCAGCAGGGGGTGTCAATCAACCCGATCGTACTCAATCGGGTTGAATTCTGGCGATTCCTGTCCGCCTGCTCACGGACAGGAATTCACTGCTGTGAATCATATTTTGGCATTTGACAAAGGTATTTAAGAATCCCGAAACATTATGCCGCTTTTTATTTTTATAAAAATAAAGGTTACATTTGTATGCAAGTCCAGAGAGTGCCTATCTTTCTTCTGCTACTATTCTGCTTTTTTTTTATGTGCACCCTGGCAGTTATACATGAAAAGGACTGTGCTTATCCTGCTGGGACATTGATATATATATATATATATATATATATATATATATATATATATATATATATAAAATAGTTGTTTATCCCTGCAGAAGTAGGACTCAACCTTGAGCAATTGCTGATAAGTTACGCTTTAATATGTTGTTTTTAATAAACTGATCATGTGTTATAGGATCCAGATAGCCTGCATGCATGGTGGCGTCCCGTAACTATGGCAACAGTTCCACACCTGTCGGAACACACGAGGGCAGTGAAGCCATGATGTCACTTCTAGAATGCCAGCAGCAACGGCGAGACCTGGATCCCAAGGTGGCGGGTATAAAGAAAGTACGTTTTACACTGTGTTTGTAATTTTGTCTGAGGACAGGGGCAACCCCGATATGTTACAGGTTATAATAAACTAATTATTTTGATTAAGACTCAGTTAGAGCTACTCTTTGCATCCAGAACTTGTATTGTCTATTTGGTATGCACCCTGGGCAGAGGAGTGCTTTTTCATCTCTACTAAGACTATATATATATATATATATATATATATATATATATATATATAATCTATAGTAGCAATAAGGGATGCATTCTCAGGGTTTTTTTTCAATGCAGGTCAAACTTTAATTGTCTTGGGGTAAAATTACAACCCCTTCATCAGAACAATAAACATGGTGAAATACAACATTTATATAGGGCACAACAAATTGTACATACCCCCACTCTCAAAACACTCTGTGGTGCCCAAATAACACTCAATGTGAGCTTGGAATAAATAATTATTTCTATTAATATTTATATAAATATTTTTATCAGATAGTCTCTATATGAGGGTAACTGTTTATTTCAATGTACTGTATTTATGCTGTGTTTGGTGTAACTTTTATTTTATCCCTAACCCAACGTGCATTACAATCGATTGCACTCAAGCAAATGTGTTTACTTTCAACTTTTTTAACGCGCCTATGGTATCTCAATATTGCATGCTCGCCAATGAAACGGGCCTCTTGTAATCTAGCCCTTAATATTTTATTAGTGGTAAAATGTGTTTTTTATTATCAGAATTTGAATTGTATTGGAGTCCAGGGACAAAATCCTTCATGGGTATTTTATTCTCTTTGCTGTTCCGCTGTCAGGATTAATGAAGAATAGGAGTCCAGTAGCGGAATATAGCTAGTACGTACGGTAGACAACACAGGAGTGTGTGGTACAGAAGGAAAATCCAAAAGCAAGGTTAAATGTTTCAAGGTCAGGGCAGGTAGCAAAGGTTCATAAACAGAAAACAAGGGAAAAATTTCAGGTAACTAAGATTCATACACAGGACTTAACTCAAGGATAGCTCTTTAATAACTGGGCACTGAGTTCACTGAACAGCAGTGCTTTATAGGGTTGCTAAATGAGTGACAGCTTGTACGGGGTGTGGTGTTGGCTTTAAATCTCTCATACCTCCTGTGCAATGCTGTTTGTCCAATGCTGCATTGCTGCTATTAGGTGGAGTGCTTGTGCAACCTCTACAGTAGTCTAGGTACTCATCACAGTTGCTGCAGTTTGAAGGGAAGATAAATAATGTTGCCCCAATACTGAGGTACATTCCAGTACTTATCTCTACTACCCCCTCTGGGAGTGTAATTTCTTCTCCTGGATATGTTTACATAACTTTTACATAGTGAATACCTAGGGCTAGATTTATCAAAGCTGAGGCATACAAGGGCACGTATACGCGCCCCTGTACGCCTCAGCTCGCCTGTGGCGGGGCGAAACTACCCACAGGTAATCAACATTGCACATGAGCGCAATTTTGCAATCCCGCCACCCTGCCCGCGCACAGCCAATCATGCGTGGGCAGGAGTCCTCGGTCGGACTCGACCTCGGAGATTGAATTTCGCCACCTTAGAGGTGGCGAAGAGCTTAGGGAGGCAGCGGTCTGGTGACCGCTGCTTGATAAATTACGGCGAGCAAGTTCTTGTGAGAACTTGCAGCCGTAGGGGCTTGATAAATCGAGCCCTTAAAGGGACATTAAACCCAAAAATGTTCTTTCATGATTCAGATAGAGAACACAATTTTTAAAACGTTTCCAATTTACTTACATTTTCAAATTTATTTCATTCTCACGTTATTCTTTGTTGAAGAGATACCTAGGTAGGTAGCGTGCACATGCCTGAAGCACTACATGACAGGAAATAGTGCTGCCATCTAGTGCTCCTACTAATGTATAACATTGTTGAAAAACTGCTGCCGTATAGAGCTGCAGACACGTGCACACTCTTGAGCTTACATTTCTGCTTTTCAAATAAGGATAACAAGAAAACGAAGAAAATATGATAATAGAAGTAAATTGGAAAGTCGTTTAAAATTGTATGTTCTATCTAAATCATTTAAGAAAAAAAATGGGGTTTATGTCCCTTTAAAGGGACATAATACTCATATTCTAAATTACTTTAAAAAATCACATTAACATCTATATGTAAAAAAGGAAGATATTTTACCTCAAAATGTCTTCAGCTCACCAGAATAAGTTTTGTGTAAAAACTTACCTTTCAGTTACTGCCCAGCTGCAGGTTTAAAAAATAATAAGAAGAAATAAATGAACAGCAGCCAATCAGCATCAGGAGTGCTGAGATCATGAACTGTTTTACTGTGATCTCATGAGATTTCATAGTAAACTTCCCTAAAATTAATAGGGAAATAACATGTGTGTGCATGAGGCATGCTCCCTTGCAAGTCCCGGGACAGGCATACTGACTGGCTGCTTAAAATCCTTTACAACTGGGTGTGAATACTTAGGACATTTTGAGGTAAAATATCTTTCTTTTTTACATATAGATGTTTAAATGATATTTTACAGCTATGCTGCATCACTTTCAAGTGTTTCAACATTTTAATATCATGTCCCTTTAAGTACAGAAATGTTCAGTATACACGATAACATAACTGGCATAAAACAGCTCTTTTAAATGACAAAATAAGATATAGACACTATTTGTAACTATTTTAATACACCCCAGCAGGTAAAATAGATAATTGTGAGCACATTAAAAGGGAGAAAAAATTTACAGTACACTGACCCTTTAAATTTTATTTTGAGTTAAAATAAATGCAGTATGTCATGAACAGATACGCAAATGTTTTTGTAGCTATAAGTCATTATGAGTGAAAATTAAACAAACTACTTGTTTGAGATTAGGTGTCTGTATATGTTAAATAGTTGTCAGGGCTTAATAAAAATAGCCTTAGAGATGTTCTTGAACTAATCACGGTTCTGAATTTGCCATAGGAGAATTTAAAATGGAATTTTTGATGTGAAATGTATTTTTTTTTCCAGGTTCTGACCTGACAATTAAACAACTTTTCACAAAACTTTGACTTTTATATGAGTCTCTACTCTGTGTTATTGAGATCTTTGAACAAGTCCTGAGGATATGAAACTGATATTGCTCATTATACAACTGTTCTAGTGAAAGGTGCTGTCGTATAAACTTATTTCAAGCCTTCAGAATGCTTCTTTTATGTAGCTTAAGAGACGGATTGTTTCATATTTGCTTTCTGTTTGAGATAGCTGTGCATTGCACCACTTAGGGCCAGATTACAAGTGGAGTGCAAAATATTGCTTTAGCTAAAGCGATATTTGTACTCCCCTTTGTAATACCAGCGCATGCAAATGTGGGCTGGTATTACAAGTTATGTGCAATGCAAACGCATGGAAGCATTGCACTCATTAGGGCACGCTTCCAAAGGCTCCAATGGAAGCCTCGTTCTCATGTCGTGAGACACAGCATGAGAACTAGCTCAGCAAAGTGGGTAAGTCATGCAGAGATGGGCAGCAGATCTTAAATATATATGTATATGAATATGCACATATATATTTATGTGGTACAAAAAATCCCAGCACTTGAGACTTAGAATAGTTTATTCAACTGATAACTATAAACAGCATTAAACTCATTTGCCTACTCCTCTTCACACAAACCCCATGGGGTTTGTGTGAAGAGGATTATGTGAATAAGTTTAATGCTGTTTATAGTTGTCAGTTGAATAAACTATTCTAAGTCTCAAGTGCTGGGATTTTTTGTGCCATATATTAATTAGGGTGGTTAGACTAGACCATATACCGGGCATGAGCACATTGTCAGTAGTTAATGAAGTTCAATCTGGTATCCACTGGCTTCTGTTTTCTCTGAAACAGATCCTTAAAATTACATGCTTTTTCACATTGTTGGCGAATCAATGGCTAAGGGTAACCTCTTTTCAAGAAACATAGAGACATTTCTTCCAGTTGGGTCTTCTTGTAGGTTTCTTCTGTGTTGTTGCGTATTACTTGGAGGAGCTGAGAGCAACTAACCCCAGTTTTTTGGACTCTAGGGTGAAAATTTGAAAAGTGCAATAAAGAATTTTTATCTTTAGGCTTATTGAATAAGGTAGTATTCAACTGATAACACCTATCTGTTTCTACTTTGTAGACCTTCACATCCAAGAAATGTACTCTAGGTCACATTCCAATTTGAATCGTACTGTTGATTCCAACTCATTCAAATTATGAAACCACAGGTACAGAGCATCATTACCCCCTCTCTAAATAAAGAAAATGTTGTCAATATAACAATGATAAAACCTGATGGAGTCCTGACACTGGGGAAGAATATGTTCGCATTCATACATTGCCATATAAATATCTCAAAGAGAAATCAATTTTTCTCCAGACAGAACTCCATCAGGTGTATCAAAAATTCAATGGGAGGACCTTTGTTGTATTCATTATCAATCTGGATTCTACGAATAATTTTCAATCCATGTCTATGTAAAATTATAGTATATAAACATCCATAGTAATCAAAAGATTAATGGACTGTATATCCTCCAATGTTGTAATTGGGGAAATGAGTTCAGAGGAATTACGAAGATAAGAAGAAGTGGCTTGCACTACTGGTAGTAAATAGTAATCGATAAACTCTGCCAGTGGTTGAAATAATGACCCCCTGGCCAATACAATCGGTTGACCAGGGGGGTTATCCAATGATTTTTGTACCTTCAGTAAAAGGTACAGTATGGGACAAATTGCCTTACTGACCGTAAAAAAATTACAAGTGTCATCATCAATTATACCTGCATTGTAAGATAAGCTCAAAAAGTCATCAACTTGCTTCATGAAGGTGTTTATGGGATTAAAAGTATGTTTACGGTATGGTGCTATCCTCAACTAGAGTTTTTAAAGCACTGCGTTCCGGTTCCGTAGTACAAATGATATTGGTGTCACATCGGTCTGTAGACATGCACTAACTATATACAAAATAAAACAAAACACTCATTGACACATAGAACAGTTCTATGTGGCAATGATTGTTTTGTTTTATAAACTCTACTTATACACATAAGCCATTCAAGGTTAGTAACAACTTTGAGCCAGTGAATACACATATGACTATTAAGACATTTACTCAGATGTGTAATAATGATGTCCTAAATGAGAAGGTAAAAAGTACAACTTGGGATAATCTAACACCACCGGAACGCAGTGCTTTAAAAAATCTAGTTGAGGATAGCACCATAGTAATTCACCCTGCAGATAAGGGCGACGCAATAGTGGTGTTAGATTATTCCGTATACCAGACTGAGGCTATGTGCCAACTTGATGCCCAAACGTACCATAACCGTAAACTTACTTTTAATCCCACCAACACTTTCAAGAAACAAGTTGATGACTTTTTGAGCTCATCGTACAATACAGGTATAATTGATGACACTTGTAATTTTTTTACGTTCAATAAGCCAATTTGTCCCATACTGTACCAATTACAGAGGGTACACAAATCTTTGAATAACCCCCCTGGTCGACCGATTGTATCGGCCAGGGGGTCATTATTTCAACCACTGGCAGAGTTTATCAATTACTATTTACAACCAGTAGTGCAAGCCACTTCTTATCTTCGTGATTCCTCTCAACTCATTTCCAGATTACAACATTGGAGGATATACAGTCCACTGATCTTTTGGTTACTATGGATGTTGTTAATCTATATAATATAATTCCACATAGACATGGATTGGAAATGATTCAGAGAATCCTGATTGATAATGAAAACTATACAGGTCCTCCTATTGAAATTTTGATACACCTGAGGGAGTTCTGCTTGGAGAAGAACTTCTTTCGCTCTGAGAATAATTATTATTTACAGACATTAGGCATGGCAATGGGGTTGAACAATATTTATATGGCAATGTATGAATGCGAAAAAATTCTTCCCCACTGTCAGGACTCCATCAGGATTTATTGTTGTTATATTGACAAAATTTTCTTTATTTGGAGAGGGGGTAATGATGCTCTGTACCAGTGGTTTCATAATTTGAATGAGTTGGAATCAACAGTACGATTCAAATTGGAATGTGACCTAGATAGTGTACATTTCTTGTATGCGAAGGTCTACAAAGTAGAAACAGATAGGTGTTATCAGCTGAATACTATCTTATTCAATAAGCCTAAAGATAAAAATTCTTTATTGCACTTTTCAAGTTTTTACCCTAAATTAAAAAAACTGGGCTTAGTTTCTTTCAGCTCCTCCGAGATATATGCAACAACACCAAAGAGACCTACAAGAAGACCCAACTGGAAGAAATGTCTCTATGTTTCTTCAAAAGAGGTTAAACCCAGCCATTGATTCGCCAACAATGTGAAAAAGCATATAATTTGACACAGAAGGTTCTGTTTCAGAGAAAACAGAAGCCAGTGGATACCAGATTGAACTTCATTACAACTCACATGCCAGCCTCTGGGGCCATACAAAAGATGTAAACTTTAGTGATGTCGCAAATAGTTCGCCAGCGAATAGTTCCTGGCAAACATAGCATGTTCGTGTTCGCCGCAGCGGGCGAACATATGCGATGTTCGATCCACCCCCTATTATTCATCATTGAGTAAACTTTGACCCTTTACCTCACAGTCAGCAGACACATTACAGCCAATCAGCAGCAGACCCTCCCTCCCAGACCCTCCCACCTCCTGGACAGCATCCATTTTAGATTCATTTGGAAGCTGCATTCTTAGTGAGAGGAGGGACAGTGTAGCTGCTGCTGATTTAATAGGGAAATTGATAGCTAGGCTAGTGTATTCAGTGTCCACTACAGTCCTGAAGGACTCATCTGATCTCTGCTGTAAGGACAGCACCCTAAAAAGCCCTTTTTAGGGCTAGAACATCAGTCTGCTTTTTTTCCTGTGTAATCTAATTGCAGTTGCCTGCCTGCCAGCATGTGTGTCAGGCTCACAGCGTATACTGTGCCCACTTGCCCACTTGTGCCACCACTCATATCTGGTGTAACAGTAGTGTAGATTTAAAAAAACAACACTTTTTTGACTGTGTTAAATAATAGCAGTCAGTTTCCTTCACACGTGTGCGTTTCAGGGCCCGCCTGCCAGGGCACAGTGTCACCCCAGTGCAACTCATATCTGGTGTAACAGTAGTGTAGATTTAAAAAAAACAAAAAACACTTTTTTGACTGTGTTAAATAATAGCAGTCAGTTTCCTTCACACGTGTGCGTTTCAGGGCCTGCCTGCCAGGGCACAGTGTCACCCCAGTGCAACTCATATCTGGTGTAACAGTAGTGTAGATTTAAAAAAAACAACACTTTTTTGACTGTGTTAAATAATAGGGCAGTCAGTTTCCTTCACACGTGTGCGTTTCAGTGCCTGCCTGCCAGGGCACAGTGTCACCCCAGTGCAACTCATATCTGGTGTAACAGTAGTGTAGTTTAAAAAAAAAAAAACACTTTTTGACTGTGTTAAATAATAGCAGTCAGTTTCCTTCACACATGTGCGTTTCAGTGCCTGCCTGCCAGGGCACAGTGTCACCCCAGTGCAACTCATATCTGGTGTAACAGTAGTGTAGATTTAAAAAAACTATACTTTTTTGACTGTGTTAAATAATAGCAGTCAGTTTCCTTCACACGTGTGCGGAAACTTAATTATAGCCCTCGGATTGTAAGGGCTTTATTTATAATATCTCTGTCACTGCTGACTATAATTTATAAAGTCCTAATCTGAGATTTAGGAATTATATGGGAATTCGATCCTTCAACCTAATTTATGGCTAGATTACAAGTTTTTGTCTGTAAGGCTGTGCATTGCTAACGAGCCATTTTTTTTTACTGCTCACTTAAGCCAACGCTGGTATTACAGGTTTTCTTCAAACCGGCGTTAGCCTCAGAAAAGTGAGCGTTGAGCAAAATTTAGCTTCACATCTCACTGTAATACCAGCGCTGCTTACGGTAGCGGTAAAATGGCAAAACATGCTCATGCACAATTTCCCCATAGGAAATAATGGGGCTGAGCTGGCTGAAAAAAACCTAACACCTGCAAAAAAGCAGCGTTCAGCTCCTAACGCAGCCCCATTATTTCTAAGGGGAGATTATTTTTAACCCTACATTATAGTTATTAACCCCTAATCTGCCCCCCCAACGTTGTTGCAACTATATTAAATTTATTAACCCCTAATCTGCCGCCGCCAACATCGCCGCCACTATAATAAATTTATTAACCCCTAAGCCTAAGTCTAACCCTAACCTTAACACCCCCCTTAAATACATCTAAATAAATTTACTACAATTAAATAAATTATTCCTATTTAAAACTAAATACTTACCGATAAAATAAACCCTAAGCTAGCTACAATATAACTAATAATTACATTGTAGCTAATTTAGGATTTATATTTAATTTTACAGGCAACTTTGTATTTATTTTAGCTGGGTAGAATAGTTATTAAATAGTTATTAACTATTTAATAACTTCCTTGTTAAAATATGTACAAATATTCCTGTAAAATAAATCCTAACCTAAATTACAATTACACCTAACACTACACTATCATTAAATTAATTAAATAAATTACCTACAATTACCTACAATTAACTACAATTAAAATAAATAAACTAAAGTACAAAAAACCCCCCACTAAATTACAGAAAATAAAAAAAGAATTAGAATTTTTTTAAACTAATTACACCTAATCTAATCCCCCTAATAAAATAAAAAAAGCCCCCCAAAATAATTAAATTCCCTACCCTATACTAAATTACAAATAGCCCTTAAAAGGGCCTTTTGCGGGGCATTGTCCCAAAGTAATCAGCTCTTTTACCTGTAAAAAAAAATACAATTCCCCCCCAAACATTAAAACCCACCACCCACACACCCAACTCCCTAACACTATCCCCTTGACGATCACCCTACCTTTAGCCATCTTCACCCAGCCGGGCACAAGTGGACGTCCAGAGGGTCCGAAGTCTTCATCCGATCCGGCCAGAAGAGGACATCCACACCTCTTCATCCAGGCGGCATCTTCTATCTTCTTCCATTCGGAGCGGAGCGAGTCCATCTTGAAGACATCCGACGCGGAGCATCCTCTTCCATCCGACAGCGACTGAAGAATGAAGGTTCCTTTAAGTGATGACATCCAAGATGGCGTCCCTTCAATTAGGATTCTATCAGCCAATCGGAATTAAGGGAGGAAAAATCTGATCGGCTGATGTAATCAGCCAATAAGATTGATCTTGCATTCTATTGGCTGTTCCAATCAGCCAATAGAATGCAAGCTCAATCCTATTGGCTGATTGGATCAGCCAATAGGATTTTTCCTACCTTAATTCCGATTGGCTGATAGGATTCTATCAGCCAATCGGAATTGAAGGGACGCCATCTTGGATGATGTCACTTAAAGGAACTTTCATTCTTCAGTCGCCGTCGGATGGAAGAGGATGCTCCGCATCGGATGTCTTCAAGATGGACCCGCTCCGTTCCGGATGGAAGAAGATAGAAGATGCCGCCTGGATAAAGACTTCTGCCGGTCTGTATGTCCTCTTCTGGTCGGATCGGATGAAGACTTTGGACCCTCTGGACGTCCACTTGTGCCCGGCTGGGTGAAGACGGCTCAAGGTAGGGTGATCTTCAAGGGGGTAGTGTTAGGTTTTATTAAGGGGGGATTGGGTGGGTTTTAGAGTAGGGTAGGTGTGGGTGGTGAGTTTTAATATTGGGGGGTATTGTATTTTTTTTAACAGGTAAAAGAGCTGATTACTTTGGGGCAATGCCCAGCAAAAGGCCCTTTTAAGGTCTATTTGTAATTTAGTATAGGGTAGGAAATTTTATTATTTTGGGGGGCTTTTTTATTTTATTAGGGGGATTAGATTAGGTGTAATTAGTTTAAAAAAATTGTAATTCTTTTTTTATTTTAGTCTTCATCCAAGCGGCATCCATCCGGAGCGAAGCGGCAGCATCCTGAAGACCTCCACCGCGGAACATCCATCCTGGCCGACGACTGAACGACGAATGACGGTTCCTTTAAATGACGTCATCCAAGATGGCGTCCCTCGAATTCCGATTGGCTGATAGGATTCTATCAGCCAATCGGAATTAAGGTAGGAATATTCTGATTGGCTGATGGAATCAGCCAATCAGAATCAAGTTCAATCCGATTGGCTTATCCAATCAGCCAATCAGATTGAGCTTGCATTCTATTGGCTGATCGGAACAGCCAATAGAATGCGAGCTCAATCTGATTGGCTGATCGGATCAGCCAATCGGATTGAACTTGATTCTGATTGGCTGATTCCATCAGCCAATCAGAATATTCCTACCTTAATTCCGATTGGCTGATAGAATCCTATCAGCCAATCGGAATTCGAGGGACGCCATCTTGGATGACGTCATTTAAAGGAACCGTCATTCGTCGTTCAGTCGTCGGCCAGGATGGATGTTCCGCAGTGGAGGTCTTCAGGATGCTGCCGCTTCGCTCCGGATGGATGCCGCTTGGATGAAGACTTCAATCGGATGGAAGACCTCTTCTGGCCCGCTTGGATGAAGACTTCAGCCGGATCATGGACCTCTTCAGCCCCCCGCTTGGGCTTGGATCAGGACATCGGAGGAGCTCTTCTGGACCGATCGGTGAACCTGGTATGGTGAAGACAAGGTAGGATGATCTTCAGGGGCTTAGTGTTAGGTTTATTTAAGGGGGGTTTGGGTTAGATTAGGGGTATGTGGGTGGTGGGTTGTAATGTTGGGGGGCTTGGGTATTGTATGTTTTTTTTTTACAGGCAAAAGAGCTGTATTTCTTGGGGCATGCCCCGCAAAGGGCCCTGTTCAGGGCTGGTAAGGTAAAAGAGCTTTGAACTTTAGTAATTTAGAATAGGATAGGGCATTTTTTTATTTTGGGGGGCTTTGCTATTTTATTAGGGGGCTTAGAGTAGGTGTAATTAGTTTAAAATTGTTGTAATATTTTTCTTATGTTTGTAAATATTTTTTTATTTTTTGTAACTTAGTTCTTTTTTATTTTTTGTACTTTAGCTAGTTTATTTAATTGTATTTATTTGTAGCAATTGTATTTAATTAATTTATTGATAGTGTAGTGTTAGGTTAATTGTAGGTAATTGTAGGTAGTTTATTTAATTAATTTATTGATAGTCTAGTGTTAGGCTTATTTGTAACTTAGGTTAGGATTTCTTTTACAGGTAAATTTGTAATTATTTTAACTATTTTAGCTATTAAATAGTTCTTAACTATTTAATAGCTATTGTACCTGGTTAAAATAAATACAAAGTTACCTGTAAAATAAATATAAATCCTAAAATAGCTATAATATAATTATAATTTATATTGTAGCTATATTAGGATTTATTTTACAGGTAAGTATTTAGCTTTAAATTGGAATAATTTATTTAATAAGAGTTAATTAATTTCGTTAGATTTAAATTATATTTAACTTAGGGGGGTGTTAGTATTAGGGTTAGACTTAGCTTTAGGGGTTAATACATTTATTAGAATAGCGGCGAGATTCGGTCGGCAGATTAGGGGTTAATAATTGAAGTTAGGTGTCGGCGATGTTAGGGAGGGCAGATTAGGGGTTAATACTATTTATGATAGGGTTAGTGAGGCGGATTAGGGGTTAATAACTTTATTATAGTAGCGCTCAGGTCCGGTCGGCAGATTAGGGGTTAATAAGTGTAGGCAGGTGGAGGCGACGTTGTGGGGGGCAGATTAGGGGTTAATAAATATAATATAGGGGTCGGCGGTGTTAGGGGCAGCAGATTAGGGGTACATAAGGATAACGTAGGTGGCGGCGCTTTGCGGTCGGCAGATTAGGGGTTAATAAGTGTAGGCAGGTGGAGGCAACGTTGAGGGGGGCAGATTAGGGGTTAATAAATATAATACAGGGGTCGGCGGTGTTAGGGGCAGCAGATTATGGGTACATAAGGATAACGTAGGTGGCGGCGCTTTGCGGTCGGCAGATTAGGGGTTAATAAGTGTAGGCAGGTGGAGGCGACGTTGAGGGGGGCAGATTAGGGGTTAATAAATATAATACAGGGGTCGGCGGTGTTAGGGGCAGCAGATTAGGGGTACATAAGGATAGCGTAGGTGGCGGTCGGCAGATTAGGGGTTAAAAAAATTTTTTCGAGTGTCGGCGATGTGGGGGGACCTCGGTTTAGGGGTACATAGGTAGTTTATGGGTGTTAGTGTACTTTAGAGTACAGTAGTTAAGAGCTTTATAAACCGGCGTTAGCCCAGAAAGCTCTTAACTACTGACTTTTTTCCTGCGGCTGGAGTTTTGTCGTTAGATGTCTAACGCTCACTTCAGACACGACTCTAAATACCGGAGTTATAAAAATCCCATTGAAAAGATAGGATACGCAATTTACGTAAGGGGATCTGCGGTATGGAAAAGTCGCGGCTGGAAAGTGAGCGTTAGACCCTATTTTGAGTGACTCCAAATACCGGCGGTAGCCTAAAACCAGCGTTAGGAGCCTCTAACGCTGGTTTTCACGGCTACCGCCAAACTCTAAATCTAGGCCTAAGTTAGCTATAATGTAATTATTAGTTATATTGTAGCTAGCTTAGGGTTTATTTTATCGGTAAGTATTTAGTTTTAAATATGAATAATTTATTTAATTGTAGTAAATTTATTTAGATGTATTTAAATTATATTTAAGTTAGGGGGGTGTTAGGGTTAGGGTTAGACTTAGGTTTAGGGGTTAATACATTTATTATAGTGGCAGCAACATTGGCGGCAGCAGATTAGGGGTTAATAAATTTAATATAGTTGCAGCAACGTGAGGGGGGGCAGATTAGGGGTTAATAAATATAATGTAGGGTTCGGCGATGTTGGGGGCAGTAGATAAGGGGTTCATAAGTATAATGTAGGTGGCGGCGGTGTCCAGAGCGGCAGATTAGGGGTTAAACATTTTATTTAAGTGTTTCCGATGTGGGAGGCGGCTCGGTTTAGGGGTTAATAGGTAGTTTATGTGTGTTAGTGTACTTTTTAGAACTTTAGTTAAGAGCTTTATGTTCCGGCGTTAGCCCATAAAACTCTTAACTACTGACTTTTAAATGCGGTAGGAGTCTGGACAGGTGAGGGTCTACCATTCACTTCTTTAGGCGATCGTAATACCGGCTTTAGGAAAATCCCATTAAAAAGATAGGATACGCAATTGACGTAAGGGGATATGCGGTAAGCTAAAATCGCGGGAAAAAAGTGAGCGGTACACCTGTACCTGCCTGACTCGTAATACCAGCGGGCATTAAAAAGCAGTGTTGGGACCCCTCAACGCTGCTTTTTAAGGCTAACACAAGACTCGTAATCTAGCCGTTAGTGTTTTTAATATTAGCTTAAGCTATTGTATGTGTGCAGTTTTTTCATGTTTTTCATTAAAGGTTTAAGTATGAATGAATGATATTTATAATTTAAATGTTAATTATTATCTTTAGGGCAGAGGTATAAATAGATACACGGATATGAGCTTACTATATACAATTGTATAATCTATTACAATTACTTTGTTAGTTGTGTTCTGTTTTCTGCTCTATATCTGTGACAGGTAACCAATTCTAATATATTAAGATTTATCTTATTTGTTATCATATATTGGTCTCCTGTTAATTAATACTCTAGCCCTCCCCCACCCTTTACTATAATCTAACCTAAGACTAAAAGTGGTGGTGACAGGGGGAAAGCCCTTTTGGGTTGTGAGTCTAAATGGATATACATTCTGAATACACTGATGCCTAAAGGACTAAACACAATGATCGACTACAGCTGTTTCTATAAATAAGACTGTGGGTCTCTTCATATATAAGAAATTTCTACCATATCCTTTGAGATATGTTGTTTATTCTCTTTGCCCTTAGATTTGTTGTCAGTGTATCTGTACACAAGTTGTTTTATTCAAAGTATGTAGGGTCCATGGCAATGATTTGCATGTGATTATAGCATATACCTTTGAGATAACTGTTCTATGTGGTAATGAGTGTTTTGTTTTATTTTTATAAAGTTAGTGCATGTCTACAGACCAATGCAACACCAATTAAAATACTTACTACAATCTATCTATCAGTTTGTTGCCATGTCATCATGGTTACGGCCATTGGTGATGATGCATATTCTCCTGCGCAATGAGATGATGCTTCTTTTGCACACAAACAAAGTCGGGTGTATTGCTTCAGGAATGTTAGTCACAGTCACCATTACTACGGCAGCACTATGATGATATAGGTACGCCAGCCATGCCCGGAGATGCAGCGTGTTTAAATAGTTTTCCCGGGTCTGAGACATGATTTAGTTAACATTTAGGGGTATTTATAAGGGTGCATTTGATGTATAGTGTATGCTTGCTTTTTCCATGTGAACAATGCTCTTGTGTAGAGCCGAAACGTTATGGAGTAAAAGATGTTTACAAAGAATCCTGTGTGTCTACTTTATTTGGAAATCCAATAGGATCCACATCAGGTCCTGATTTCTTTCATGTAATTAGCAAGAGTCCATGAGCTAGTGACGTATGGGATATACATTCCTACCAGGAGGGGCAAAGTTTCCCAAACCTTAAAATGCCTATAAATACACCCCTCACCACACCCACAAATCAGTTTTACAAACTTTGCCTCCTATGGAGGTGGTGAAGTAAGTTTGTACTAGATTCTACGTTGATATGCGCTCCGCAGCAGGTTGGAGCCCGGTTTTCCTCTCAGCGTGCAGTGAATGTCAGAGGGATGTGAGGAGAGTATTGCCTATTTGAATGCAATGATCTCCTTCTACGGGGTCTATTTCATAGGTTCTCTGTTATCGGTCGTAGAGATTCATCTCTTACCTCCCTTTTCAGATCAACGATATACTCTTATATATATATACCATTACCTCTGCTAATTTTCGTTTCAGTACTGGTTTGGATTTCTACAACATGTAGATGAGTGTCCTGGGGTAAGTAAGTAAGCTTATTTTCTGTGACATTCTAAGCTATGGTTAGGCACTTTTTTTATAAAGTTCTAAATATATGTATTCAAACATTTATTTGCCTTGACTCAGGATGTTCAACATTCCTTATTTTCAGACAGTCAGTTTCATATTTGGGATAATGCATTTGAATCAATCATTTTTTCTTACCTTAAAAAATTTGACTTTTTCCCTGTGGGCTGTTAGGCTCGCGGGGGCTGAAAATGCTTCATTTTATTGCGTCATTCTTGGCGCGGACTTTTTTGGCGCAAAAATTTTTTTTCTGTTTCCGGCGTCATACGTGTCGCCGGAAGTTGCGTCATTTTTTTGACGTTTTTTTGCGTCAAAAGTGTCGGCGTTCCGGATGTGGCGTCATTTTTGGCGCCAAAAGCATTTAGGCGCCAAATAATGTGGGCGTCTTATTTGGCGCTAAAAAATTGGGCGTCATTTTTGTCTCCACATTATTTAAGTCTCATTATTTATTGCTTCTGGTTGCTAGAAGCTTGTTCACTGGCATTTTTTCCCATTCCTGAAACTGTCATTTAAGGAATTTGATCAATTTTGCTTTATATATTGTTTTTTCTATTACATATTGCAAGATGTTCCACGTTGCAACTGAGTCAGAAGATACTTCAGGAAAATCGCTGCCCGGTGCTGGAGCTACCAAGCTAAGTGTATCTGCTATAAACTTTTGGTATCTGTTTCTCCAGCTGTTGTTTGTATTGCATGTCATGACAAACTTATTAATGCAGATAAAATTTCCTTTAGTACTGTTACATTACCTGTTGCTGTTCCGTCAACATTTAATTTTCAGAGTGTTCCTGATAACATAAGAGATTTTATTTTTAAATCCATTAAGAAGGCTATGTCTGTTATTTCTCCTTCTAGTATACATAAAAGTCTTTTAAAACTTCTCTTTTTTCAGATGAATTTTTAAATGAACATCATCATTCTGATACTGATAATGGTTCTTCTGGTTCAGAGGTTTCTGTCTCAGAGGTTGATGCTGATAAATCTTCGTATTTGTTCAAGATGGAATTTATTCGTTCTTTACTTAAAGAAGTATTAATTGCATTAGATATAGAGGATTCTGGTCCTCTTGATACTAAATCTAAACGTTTAAATAAGGTTTTTAAATCTCCTGTAGTTATTCCAGAAGTGTTTTCTCTCCCTGATGCTATTTCTGAAGTAATTTCCAGGGAATGGAATAATTTGGGTAATTCATTTACTCCTTCTAAAACGTTTTAAGCAATTATATCCTGTGCCATCTGACAGATTAGAGTTTTTGGGACAAAATCCCTAAGGTTAATGGGGCTGTCTCTACTCCTGCTATATTTTTAGCGGATGTTGCTGCAGCTTCAACTTTTTGGTTAGAAGCTTTAGCGCAACAAGTAACAGATCATAATTTTATAGCATTATTATTATTCTATAACATGCTAATAATTTTATTTGTGATACCATCTTTTGATATCATTAGAGTTGATGTCAGGTATATGTCTCTAGCTATTTTAGCTAGAAGAGCTTTATGGCTTAAAACTTGGAATGCTGATATGTCTTCTAAGTCAACTTTGCTTTCCCTTTCTTTCCAGGGTAATAAATTATTCGGTTCTCAGTTGGATTCTATTATCTCAACTGTTACTGGAGGGAAGGGAACTTTTTTACCAAAGGATAAAAAATCTAAGGTAAATTTAGGTCTAATAATCGTTTTCGTTCCTTTCCTCACAACAAGGAACAAAAGCCTGATCCTTCATCCTCAGGAGCGGTATCAGTTTGGAAGCCATTTCCAGTTTGGAATATATCCAAGCCTTATAGAAACCCAAAGCCAGCTCCTAAGTACCCATGAAGGTGCGGCCCTCATTCCAGCTCAGCTGGTATGGGGCAGATTACGTTTTCTTCAAAGAAATTTGGATCAATTCCGTTCACAATCTCTGGTTTCAGAACATTGTTTCAGAAAGGTACAGAATTGGCTTCAAGTTAAGGCCTCCTGCAAAGAGATTTTTTTCTTTCCCGTGTCCCAGTTAACCCAGCAAAGGCTCAGCATTTCTGAAATGTGTTTCAGATCTAGAGTTGGCTGGAGTAATTATGCCAGTTCCAGTTCTGGAACAGGGGCTGGGGTTTTATTCTATCTCTTCATTGTACCAAAGAAGGTCAATTCCTTCAGACCAGTTCCGGATCTATCAATATTGAATCGTTATGTAAGGATACCAACATTCAAGATGGTAACTGTAGGACTATCCTGCCTTTTGTTTAGCAAGGGCATTATATGTCTACAATAGATTTACAGGATGCATATCTGCATATTCCGATTCATCCAGATCACTTTTAGTTTCTGAGATTCTCTTTTTAGACAAGCATTACCAGTTTTGTGGCTCTACCGTTTGGCCTAGCATCAGCTCCAAGAATTTTTTCAAAGTTTCTCGGTGCCCTTCTGTCTGTAATCAGAGAACAGGGTTTTGGTATTTCCTTATTTTGGACGATATCTTGGTATTTGCTCAGTCTTCACATTTTCGCAGAATCTCATACGAATCGACTTGTGTTGTTTCTTCAAGATCATGGTTGGAGGATCAATTTACAAAAAGTCCATTGATTCCTCAGACAAGGGTAACCTTTTTTAGGTTTCCAGATAGATTCAGTGTCTATGACTCTGTCCTTGTCAGACAAGAGAAGTTTAACATTGATATCAGCTTGTCAAAACCTTCACTCACAATCATTCCCTTTGGTAGCCTTATGCATGGAAATTTTAGGTCTTAGGACTGCCGCATTGGATGCGATCTCCTTTGCTCGTTTTCACATGCGACCTCTTCAGCTCTGTATGCTGAACCAATGGTGCAGGGATTACACAAAGATATCTCAATTAATATCTTTAAACCGATTATACGACACTCTCTGACGTGGTGGACAGATCACCATCGTTTAGTTCAGGGGGCTTCTTTGTTCTTCCGACCTGGACTATAATCTCAACAGATGCAAGTCTGACAGGTTGGGGAGCTGTGTGGGGGTCTCTGATGGCACAAAGGGTTTGGGAATCTCAGGAGGTGAGATTACCGATCAATATTTTGGAACTCCGTGCAATTTTCAGAGCTCTTCAGTCTTGGCCTCTTCTGAAGAGAGAGTTGTTCATTTGTTTTCAGATAGACAATGTCACAACTGTGGCATACATCAATCATCAAGGAGGGACTCACAGTCCTCTGGCTATGAAAGAAGTATCTTGAATTTTGGTTTGGGCGGAATCCAGCTCCTGTCTAATCTCTGCGGTTCATATCCCAGGTATAGACAATTGGGAAGCGGATTATCTCAGTCGCCAAACGTTGCATCCGGGCGAATGGTCTCTTCACCCAGAGGTATTTCTTCTGATTGTTCAAATGTGGGAACTCCCAGAAATAGATCTGATGGCTTCTCATCTAAACAAGAAACTTCCCTGGTATCTGTCCAGATCCCGGGATCCTCGGGCGGAGGCAGTGGATGCATTATCACTTCCTTGGAAGTATCATCCTGCCTATATCTTTCCGCCTCTAGTTCTTCTTCCAAGAGTATTCTCCAAGATTCTAAGGAATGCTTGTTTGTCCTGCTGGTAGCTCCAGCATGGCCTCACAGGTTTTGGTATGCGGATCTTGTCCGGATGGCCTCTTGCCAGCTGTGGACTCTTCCGTTAAGACCAGACTTTCTGTCGCAAGGTCCTTTCTTCCATCAGGATCTCAAATCCTTAAATTTTAAGGTATGGAGTTTGAACGCTTGATTCTTGGTCAAAGAGGTTTCTCTGACTCTGTGATTAATACTATGTGACAGACTCGTAAATCTGTATCTAGAGAGATATATTATAGAGTCTGGAAGACTTATATTTCTTAGTGTCTTTCTCATCATTTTTCTTGGCATTCTTTTTGAATACCGAGAATTTTACAGTTTCTTCAGGATGGTTTAGATAAAGGTTTGTCCGCAAGTTCCTTGAATGGACAAATCTCTGCTCTTTCTGTTCTTTTTCACAGAAAGATTGCTAATCTTCCTGATATTCATTGTTTTGTACAAGCTTTGGTTCGTATAAAACCTGTCATTAAGTCAATTTCTCCTCCTTGGAGTTTGAATTTGGTTCTGGGGGCTCTTCAAGCTCCTCCTTTTGAACCCATGTATTCTTTGGTCATTAAATTACTTTCTTGGAAACTTTTGTTTCTTTTGGCCATCTCTTCTGCCAGAAGAGTCTCTGAATTATCTGCTCTTTCTTGTGAGTCTCCTTTTCTGATTTTTCATCAGGATAAGGCGGTGCTGCAAACTTCTTTTGAATTTTTTACCTAAGGTTGTGAATTCTAACAACATTAGTAGAGAAATTGTGGTTCCTTCATTATGTCCTAATCCTATGAATTCTAAGGAGAAATCATTGCATTCTTTGGATGCTGTTAGAGCTTTGTATTATTATGTTGAAGCTACTAAGTCTTTCCGAAAGACTTCTAGTCTATTTGTCATCTTTTCCGGTTCTAGAAAAGGCCAGAAAGCTTCTGCCATTTCTTTGGCATCTTGGTTGAAATCTTTATTTCATCATGCCTATGTCGAGTCGGGTAAAACTTCGCCTCGAAGGATTACAGCTCATTCTACTAGGTCAGTTTCTACTTCCTGGGCGTTTAGGAATGAAGCTTCGGTTGATCAGATTTGCAAAGCAGCAACTTGGTCCTCTTTGCATACTTTTACTAAATTCTACAATTTTTGATGTGTTTTCTTCTTCTGAAGCAGTTTTTGGTAGAAAAGTACTTCAGGCAGTGGTTTCAGTTTGAATCTTCTGCTTAGGTTTTCATTAAACTTTATTTTGGGTGTGGATTATTTTCAGCAGGAATTGGCTGTCTTTATTTTATCCCTCCCTCTCTAGTGACTCTTGCGTGGAAAGATCCACATCTTGGGTAGTCATTATCCCATACGTCACTAGCTCATGGACTCTTGCTAATTACATGAAAGAAAACATAATTTATGTAAGAACTTACCTGATAAATTCATTTCTTTCATATTAGCAAGAGTCCATGAGGCCCACCCTTTTTTGTGGTGGTTATGATTTTTTTGTATAAAGCACAATTATTCCAATTCCTTATTTTTTATGCTTTCGCACTTTTTTCTTATCACCCCACTTCTTGGCTATTCGTTAAACTGATTTGTGGGTGTGGTGAGGGGTGTATTTATAGGCATTTTAAGGTTTGGGAAACTTTGCCCCTCCTGGTAGGAATGTATATCCCATATGTCACTAGCTTATGGACTCTTGCTAATATGAAAGAAATGAATTTATCAGGTAAGTTCTTACATAAATTATGTTTTTCAGTGGAGTGTGAATATTCGTTTGTTTGTAGTGCACCGTGCTGTTGGATATTGGATCGTTTGTGCTGATCTTTTTCTATATTATATATATATATTAAGAACATGGGTTGTGAAATATAAATAAGTTGTGTTGGGTTGAGGGCACTTGGTCTTATGCGGTGTTGGGTTGAGGTGCGAGTCTTAAGTGTTAGGTAGTTTTTCATAACACATTCCATCGAAGTCTATGAGGCGAAAGCATTAGCATGATCACAATATCCAAAGTCCTGAAGTTAGCATGCAACAGATTTCACTTGCATGCAAAGAGTTTACTTTCAACTTTTAATACGCATACTAACCTGTGCACATTAAAAGTTTACTTCTAATGTTGTATGTGCATGAACGAAGGCACGCCACTTGTAATATGGCCCTAAGTGTACTGGTAAATGTACTTGAATGTTCTGATATGCATGTTTTATGATGTTGCTATAAAAAAAGAAATTAAACCCTGTCTCTGACACCTAATCATGCTACAATAGTTCCCCATATGATTGATGCTGGACTCCATAGTAAGCAATGGGGCAGGAAGAGTCAAGACAGAAGCTCACACAGTAAGACCCATCTCCATGTTCTTTCAGGGTATTGACTCTTCATCTGAGCACAATGGTGCAACAATCACATATAACTGAAACATAAAAGGGAGCATTGTTACTTATTTTTAAACATATTTTTATAAAAGTATAAAGGATCATAATGAATGTTTGAGAGGAAGACAAGTGACCGGAGAAGGAGGGAAGACTTAGTCAAGTGGTGAGAGGGTATTAAAGAAAATAACATTACAAATATTTATAATAAAAAATGACACTCCAGTATATGAAAAATAAAACAGAAATTACAAATTCCCAGATGTAACTAAACTTATCAAATAGATACCTGTTTATTTTCAATGTCCTCAAGGGTTATTCGTGCTATAAGAAAAAGAAAACATAGGTGTTTGCTTATGTCCTGTTCCCAGAGTCTCCTTTAGAGCTTATTTAATCTTAAAGCAGGAAAGCATTACATAAACTATAACCAGAGCGTGCTTTTAGCTTCAAAGTCACACTGAAAGCAGCAAGGACATCTCATGCTGTGCGTTTGCCCTGATTTTACATAAAAAAATAAAAATAAAAAAAGCTTCTGAAAGGGGAGCGAGTTGCAGGGCCTATAAACAAGCACCCAAGAGGCGGCTAAAATATGGTTTGCAAGTGACTTTGTAAGATAACATGGGCAGTTTATACCCATAGTACTAGAATGCTTTAAAAGAATTACAAAAATGAATGTTTGCTATTAAAGCTTTGTTTTTCCCCAGCTTTTCTACTCATGAGGACGAGGTTATAAATTTTAACAATTACAATGGCAGCATTTCTAATCTAATTGCATAGAAAAAGGAAGGGGGAAAAAAACATGTGGCTTGAGTTTAAAGGGACATGAAACCTAATTTTTTTCTTTAATAGTTCAGATAGAGAATATCATTTTAAACAACATTCCAATTTATTTCTATTATCTAAGTTGATTAATGCTTTAGATATCCTTTGTTGAAGAAATAGCAATGCAGATGGGTGAGCCAATTATACGAGGCATCTATGTGAAACCACCAATCTGCAGCTGCTGGACCTATTTAGATATGCTTTTCAACAAAGGATATCAAGAGAATTAAGGAAATTAGATAATAGGAGTAAATTGGAAAGCTGTTTAACCCCTTAATGACCACAGCACTTTTCCATTTTCTGTCTGTTTGGGACCAATGCTTTTTTTACATTTCTGCAATATTTGTGTTTAGTTGTAATTTTCCTCTTACTCATTTACTGTACCCACACATATTATATACTGTTTTTCTCTCCATTAAATGTACTTTCTAAAGATATCATTATTTTTATCATATCTTATTATTTACTATATATTTTTTTTATAAAATATGATGAAAAAATGAAAAAAAAAACACTTTTTCTAAATTTGACCCCCAAAATCTGTTACACATCTACAACCACCAAAAAACACTAATGCTAAATAGTTTCTAAATTTTGTCCTTAGTTTAGAAATACCCAATGTTTACATCTTCTTTGCTTTTTTTGCAAGTTATAGGGCAATAAATACAAGTAGCACTTTGCTATTTCCAAACCACTTTTTTTCAAAATTAACGATAGTTACATTGGAACACGGATATCTTTCAGGAATCCCTGAATATCCCTTGACATGAAGATATTTTTTTTTAGAAGACAACCCAAAGTATTGATCTAGGCCCATTTTGTTATATTTCCTGCCACCATTTCACCGCGAAATGCGATCAAATAAAAATAATTGTTCACTTTTTCACACATTTTTTCACAAACTTTAGGTTCCTCACGGATCTTATTTACAAACAGGTTGTGCAATGATGGTACAAATGGTTGTAAATGCTTCTCTGGGATCCCCTTTGTTCAGAAATAGCAGACATATATGGCTTTGGCATTGCTTTTTGGTAATTAGAAGGCCGCTAAATGCCACTGCGCACCACACATGTATTATGCCCAGCAGTGAAGGGGTTAATTAGTGAGTATGTAGGGAGCTTGAAGGGTTAATATTAGCTTTCATGTAGTGTAGTAGACAACCCCAAGTATTGATGTAGGTCCATTTTGGTATATTTCATTCCACCATTTCACTGCCAAATGCGATCAAATAAAAAAAAAACTTTAAATTGTTCACAATTTTAGATTTCTCACTGAAATTATTTACAAACAGCTTGTGCAATTATGGCACAAATGGTTGTAAATGCTTCTCTGAGATCCCCTTTGTTCAGAAATAGCAGACATATATGTCATTGGCATTGGTTTTTGGTAATTAGAAGGCCGCTAAATGCCACTGCGCACCACATGTGTATTATGCCCAGCAGTGAAGGGGTTAATTAGGGAGCATATAGGGAGCTTGTAGGGTTAATTTTAGCTTTAGTGTAGTGTAGTAGACAACCCCAACTACTGATCATGGCCCATTTTGGTATATTTCATGCCACCATTTCCCCGCCAAATGCGATCAAATACAAACAAAATGTTACATTTTTCACAATTTTAGGTTTCTCACTGAAATTATTTACAAACATCTTGTGCAATTATGGCACAAATGGTTGTAAATGCTTCTCTGGGATCCCCTGTGTTCACAAATAGCAGACATATATGGCTTTGGCATTACTTTTTGGTAATTAGAAGGCCGCTAAATGTCGCTGCGCACCACACGTGTATTATGCCCAGCAGTGAAAGGGTTAATTAGGTAGTTTGTAGGGAGCCTGCAGGGTTAATTTTAGTTTTATTGTAGATATCAGCCTCCCACCTGAGACATCCTAACCCCTAATCCCTCCGAAACAGATCTCTTCCCTCCCCCACCCCACAATTGTCCCCGCCATCTTAACTACTGGCAGAAAGTCTGCCAGTACTATAAATAAAAGGTTGTTTTTTTTCTGTGCTTAAAAAAAAACAACAAAAAAAAAAACATTCTGCTGATCCCCCCCCCCAAACAGCTCTCTAACCCTCCCCCTTAACCTTATTGTGCACCATCTTAGGTACTGGCAGCTGCCTGTCAGTACCCAGTTTGAGATAAAATAAGTTTTTTTTAGAAACTAATGAAATATTTTCTGTAGTGTAGCTGCCCCCCTCAATATCCAACCCCCCACCCCCTCCCAGATCTCTTAGCTAATAATTCCCACCCTCCTCAGTCCTTTCTCCCACTGTATGCAGTAACTGAAATGTGCCATAGTGTAGTGTTCCCACCCGCTTCCGCCCACGTGCATGCGCACATGCCCGTGCGTGCCCCCGGTGACTCTGCCCACGATCCCGCCCCCCTCTGACTCCTTCCTCCCATCGATGGCCGCCCATCCGCCTCCCTGCATCAGCTCCCACCCACCAACGAGTTGCGCTCTCTGCATCGGATGGCTAAAATATGTTAGAGGCATCACTGCAATAACATGAAAGTGGCTGGAAGCGATCAGGATCGCTTCCATCGCTTTCAAACACCAACGACATACAGGGTACGTCCTTGGTTGTTAAGAACATTTTTTTTTGAGGACGTACCCTGTAAGTTGTTGGTCCTTAAGGGGTTACATTTTTATGCTTTATCTGAATCATGAAAGAAAAACAATTGGGTTTCATGTCCCTTTATGGGTTTTTTCATGGCAAACTCTAATGGATTGTAATTTGGTTTAAAGAGGTAATATGGTTTTAACATTGGAAAAATCTCTTAATGAATATCTTCTAAAAACCAGAGTGATATTTAATGCTCCTACTGCTAATTCATATACAGTATATTAAGAGCGATATAATTTGACAAAAACATAACTACTTCTAGTAATATCATAAAGTGAGAAATTGTATTGAAGTAAAATTAAATGAATACATAAAAACTAGTTTGGAAGAGGGAAGCATATATCTGATAAGCCTGGATGAAACTGGCAAGCAGTAGAACTGATGAAATAGCTTATAGTGTGCCCTGGCATTGAACAGATATAATGAATGATGTAATCAGTACTCATTAAGGGCTCTGCCATTAAGGACCATAAATATTATACATAGTCAATGATTAGTATGTAATGCCATTTTTGCAGTGCATTAGAATAGAAATGTTTCAATATACAAAAATAACTGTGCTGCAAGGTACATTCTCCAAAATATTTTAAGCATTTGCACGATTTAACCTTAAACTTTTGAACTCAAGGTAAAATTATTCAGAATCCAAAAAATATATATCTACAAGTATGTTAAGTTTGGCACAAATGACTTTAATACTCTATTTAGCATTGCCCTAAACACTTCCATTTTTAATTTATGAATATGTTAAAAGATAATGTAACCAGATTCTACATTAAGAAGTCAAAAGATCAAACTTATAACAATAAACTGTGGATTCCTTGGGAATTCACCTTTAACAAATTAAAACATTTAGCAATTTTATTTGAACTGATATATTTAGATTTTCAGTGTTTGATTTCTATAATTATTCAAATTAATACTAGTATAATAATATAGAAGCCAACAAGATTTTTTTTAGATAAATACAGCCATATATACAATGGTTTTAGGGAAACTATCAGTTAAAGGATTATAAAACTAGGTCAAGTTGTTCTTAATCAAAACATGTATACTAATTAATTAATTAATTAATAAAGATATGATGACTTAAAGGGACACTGAACCCAAATTTTTTATTGTGAGATTCAGATAGAGCATGCAATTTTAAGCAACTTTCTAATTTATTCTTATTATCAATTTTTCTTCATTCACTTGCTATCTTTATTTGAAAAAGAAGGCATCTAAGCTTCTTTTGTTTTCAGGACTCTGGACAGCACTTTTTTATTGGTGGATAAATTTATCCACCAATCAGCAAGAATAACCCAGGTTATTCACCAAAAATGGGAACAAAATTTGATAATAGGAGTAAATTAGAAAGTTGCTTAAAATTGCATGCTCTATCTGAATCACGAAAGAAACAATTTGGGTTCAGTGTCCCGTTAAACTTATTTTTTTTTTTTAAAAAAACAAACCATAGTTTTAGTTAAAAATAAGTAATTTTATTTCCACTTTTTTTCTCACAAAAGACACCCTCAGAAAAAGTGCTGCTCTATAACAAAATATGCATCCAATCATCTTTTAACTATTTGCATATAATTAATATACGGCAAGATCGCGAGTTTTGCGTTATGAGTAAAAAAGCAGCGTTAAGGCTCATAACGCTGCTTTTTACTACCATTGCTATTACGAGTCTTGTAGGTACAGCTGTCCCGCACACTTTTTTGGCCGTACCGCAAATTAACTTACGCATTTTTCGTAAAGTCTTTTTTCAATGGGACTTCCAATGCGCCGGTGTTACAAGCTTTTTCTTTTGAGGCCAAAAAGT
The DNA here is from genome assembly GCF_027579735.1 of Bombina bombina. Classification (NCBI taxonomy): domain Eukaryota; kingdom Metazoa; phylum Chordata; class Amphibia; order Anura; family Bombinatoridae; genus Bombina; species Bombina bombina. Next base: position 331,257,201 of record NC_069501.1, on the reverse strand, counting down.
GAGCGGTACAGCCTATCCCGCAAGATTCGTAACACATTGTAAAGTCAGTAGATATGAGTTTTACACTACAAAGCTGTAGCATAAAACTCATAACTAAAGTGCTACAATGTACACTAACACATAAACTACCTATTAACCCCTAAACCGAGGCCCTCCCGCATCGCAAGCAATAAAATAAAATTATTAAGCCATAATCTGCCGCTCCAGACATTGCCGTCACTATAATAAACATATTAACCCCTAAACCGCCACACTCCCGCATCACAAACACTAGTTAAATATTATTAACCCCTAATCTGCCGCCCCTAACATCGCCGCCACCTACCTACATTTATTAACCCCTAATCTGCCGTCCCCAATGTCGCTGCCACTATATTAAATTTATTAACCCCTACCTAAACCTAAGTCTAACCCTAACACCCCCTAACTTGAATATAATTAAAATAAATCTAACTAAAAATTCCTATCATTAACTAAATAATTCCTATTTAAAACTAAATACCTACCTATAAAATAAACCCTAAGCTTGCTACAATATAACTAATAGTTACATTGTATCTAGCTAAGGGTTTATTTTTATTTTACAGGCAAGTTTGTATTTATTTTAACTAGGTAGAATAGTTACTAAATAGTTATTAACTATTTACTAGCTACCTAGCTAAAATAAATACACACTTACCTGTAAAATAAAACCTAACCTTAGTTACACTAACACTTAACCTTACAGTACAATTAAATAAATTACCTAAATTAAATACGATTAAAAAAATTAAATACAAATACCTAAATTATAAAAAAAACAAACTAAACACTAAATTACAAAAAATAAAAAACAAATTACAAGATATTTAAACTAATTACACCTAATCTAATAGCCCTATAAAAAAAAGCCCTCCAAAAATTAAAAACGCTAGCCTAAACTAAACTACCAATAGCCCTTAAAAGGTCCTTTTGCGGGGCATTTCCCCAAAGAAATCAGCTCTTTTACCTGTAAAAAAAAATAAAACAACCCCCCAACAGTAAAACCCATCACCCACACAACCAAACCCTCCAAATAAAAACCTAACTAAAAAAAAAACCTAAGCTCCCCATTGCCCTGTAATGGGCATTTGGATAGGCATTGCCCTTAAAAGGGCATTTAGCTCTATTGCTGCCCAAACCCTAACCTAAAAATAAAACCCACCCAATAAATCCTTAAAAAACCTTACACTAAACCCTGAAGATCCACTTACAGTTTTGAAGAGCCGACATCCATCCTTAACGAAGCAAGGAGAAGTCCTCAGCGAAGCGGAAAGAAGTCCTCAACGAAGCCGGGAGAAGTCTTCATCCAAGCCGGGAGAAGTGGTCCTCCAGACGGGCAGAAGTCTTCATCCAGACGGCATCTTCTATTTTCATCTATCCGGCATGGAGCGGGTCCACCTTCAAGACATCCGGTGCGGAGCATTCTCTTCTGACGATGACTACCCACCGAATGAAGGTTCCTTTAAGTGACATCATCCAAGATGGATAAAGGTTGAAAAAATCATATTGGCTTATGCAATCAGCCAATAGGATTGAACTTCAAATCTATTGGCTGATTCAATCAGCCAATAGGATTGAGCTTGCATTCTATTGGCTGATTGGAACAGTGGCAGCGACGTTGGGGGCGGCAGATTAGGGGTTAATAAGTGTAGGTAGGTTGCTGCAACATTGGGGTGGGAGCTGCAACATTGGGGTGGGAGATTAGGGGTTAAAAATATAATGTAGGTGTTGGCGATGTTGGGGGCAGCAGATTAGGGTTTAGTGAGTATAATGTAGGTATCGGCGATGTCCGGAGCGACAGATTAAGGGTTAATAAGTATAATGTAGATGTCGGGGGTGGCAGATTAGGGTTTAATAAGTATAATGTAGGTGTCGGCAATGTCGGGGACAGCAGATTAGGGGTTAATAAGTGTAAGATTAGGGGTGTTTAGACTCTGGGTTCATGTAAGGTTGTTAGGTGTAAACATACATTTTGTTTCCTAATAGGAATCAATGGGGCTGCGTTACGGAGATTTACGCTGTGTTATTGCAGGTGTTAGACTTTTTTCAGCCAGCTCTCCCCATTGATGTCTATGGGAAAATCGTGCATGAGCACGTACAACCAGCTCGCTGCTGGTATTGGAGTGCGGTATAGAGCACAATTTTGCTCTACGCTCACTTCTTGCCTTTTAACACTGACTGGGTTTAGGAAAACCTGTAATACTAGCACTGTAGGTAAGTGAGCAGTGACAATAATGTGCCATACATCTATATCCCTGTCTACTAACGAATTGAAGTTTTTTCCATCACCGCATACCTCCTTCCTTAAAGGGATACTTTAAAGCCATATAACAACTGGCAAAGTTAATAATTTTTTGGAAATCACATAAAGACTTCCATTTAAACTCTTCATCGTATATAGATCCTAAAAAAAGCCTGTTTTTATATTACGGTTTTGTATTACCATTTTGGCATATTAATATTTCCTTAACATATGCTATAATGTTGTATCAGAAATCCACCGGTGGTCTCATTTGAGAATTTTATTTTAATGTGTTATATTGTAATTGATATATTTTTTAGATAAAACTTTTTGAGTGTGATAGCTGTTTTTAGCGCTTTTCCTTTTTTCTCCATTTTTTAACTCCTTGGTTGTTTTTAGCTGTAACACCCATCTTGGAATTGCTTTTATCACACATCTGTTAGTTTCCACTACTTTTCCCATTACTATTAATATTGGGATGACATACATTTAATCCTAATGTAAAAGAGACATTCACAAAAAAAAACTCAGAATATGTAATATCACATAGAGAATATTATATTCTTAATATTTAATTTGTATGGTAGTATCTACTGTGTATATATTATGAATAGTAATTGATTGAAGCATCAAGCTTCAAATTATTCAATTTAAGATTACAAAGGCAATCACCGAAATATATATGTAAATCAGTGTTTACCTAGTTTCAAAGGCAAGGTGGAGTAACCATTTAAATTTGATCATATTATACACTCCCATACTATTCAATTGTTGTTTTTTCCAAAATCAATCCACGGGCATGTGTCTAAAAATCTCAAATGCATACATGCATACCAAAATATTATCCAAAAGATAAATATGTTATACAATCATAAATATTAGCACATAATTTTGACTTTTAAAAATATGATTTGCAATGTATTTATGAAACGTTACATGAAAAATAACAGTGAACATTCAGAGTTTATGCGATCAATTAAATCTTCTTATTAATTATAGTTGATTCAAATCAATCAATAACTTAAAACATAGTCATTATTGTGACTTTGTCTAAATATGTTTGGAGAACAAGAATCCATACTTTAAAGAATGAGGAATATTGATTTTTATAAAGATAATAAGATATTTTCATATCATATCTGTGTGTGTATATATATATATATATATATATATATATTTGTTATATATTTCAGATGGACCTTCCACTTCTGGACATCAGATTCCCGCCCCCCTAGCCAGAAGCCCCTCCCCAGCCAGAAGCAATTCCCGCACCCCCAGCCAGAAGCCCCTCCCACCCCTTCACAGCCAGAACCTGCTCCCAGCCCTTCCCATTCATCCTCCTGTCCCTCCCAAAAAATGTTACCTTGCCCCCCTTTGCCACTCTTCCCATTTGGCCGCCCCTTAGAACTCCCCCACCTGCCCAGCCACCAACTCCCCAGGCCCCTGACTCCCCAGCTGTGCAGGCTCCACCGGAGAGGCAGCCCAGTCCCCCACCTCGCCACATCCCTCCCAATCAATAATTTTACCCCAGTCCCCACCTTCATTGTCCTGGGTGTCGGATTGTCCTTCCCAGCCACCGATGTAAGTATCATTACAAATCAACATTATAACATACTTTCTTAAAGAGACATTATACTGATCTAATTATACATAAATTGAATTTTTTTAGACAATTTGGTCGAGAAACCTTTTTCTTTATTTGATTAATGTAAATGTTTCCGATCTTCAGTTTTGGAAATCAACATCCACATTTTATAATATTGAAATGATATTGCCTAGATGTTGGATATCTATTATGTACAGTTGCAAGAAAAAGTATGTGAACCCTTTGGAATGATATGGATTTCTTCCAAATTGGTCATAAAATGTGATCTGATCATCATCTAAGTCACAACAATAGACAATCACAGTCTGCTTAAACTAATAACACACAAAGAATTAAATGTTGCCATGTTTTTATTGAACACACCATGTAAACATTCACAGTGCAGGTGGAAAAAGTATGTGAACCCTTGGATTTAATAACTGGTTGAACTTCCTTTGGCAGCAATAACTTCAACCAAACGTTTCCTGTGGTTGCAGATCAGACGTGCACAACGGTCAGGAGTAATTCTTGACCATTCCTCTATACAGAACTGTTTCAGTTCAGCAATATTCTTGGGATGTCTGGTGTGAATCACTTTCTTGAGGTCATGCCACAGCATCTCAATCGGGTTGAGGTCAGGACTCTGACTGGGCCACTTCAGAAGGAGTATTTTCTTCTGTTTAAGCCATTCTGTTGTTGATTTACTTCTATGCTTTGGGTCATTGTCCTGTTGCAACACCCATCTTCTGTTGAGCTTCAGCTGGTAGACAGATGGCCTTAAGTTCTCCTGCAAAATGTCTTGATAAACTTGGGAATTCATTTTTCCTTCGATGATAGCAATCCATCCAGGCCCTAACGCAGCAAAGCAGCCCCAAACCATGATGCCCCCACCACTATACTTTACAGTTGGGATGAGGTTTTGATGTTGGTGTGCTGTGCCTTTTTTTCGCCACACATAGTGTTGTGTGTTTCTTCCAAACAACTCAACTTTGGTTTCATCTGTCCACAGAATATTTTGCCATTACTGCTGTGGAACATCCAGGTGCTCTTGTGCAAACTGTAAACGTGCAGCAATGTTTTGTTTGGACAGCAGTGGCTTCCTCTGTGGTATCCTCCCATGAAATCCATTCTTGTTTAGTGTTTTACGTATTGTAGATTCGCTAACAGGGATGTTAGCATTTGCCAGTGACTTTTATAAGTCTTTAGCTGACATTCTAGGATTCTACTTCACCTCATTGAGCAGTCTGTGCTGTGCTCTTGCAATCATCTTTACAGGACGGCCACTTCTAGGGAGAGTAGCAGCAGTGCTGAACTTTCTCCATTTATAGACAATTTGTCTTACCATGGACTGATGAACAGCAAGGCTTTTGGAGATACTTTTATAATCCTTTCCAGCTTTATGCAAGTCAACAATTCTTAATCATAGGTCTTCTGAGAGCTCTTTTGTGCGAGGCATCATTCACATCAGCCAATGCTTCTTGTGAAAAGCAAACCCAGAACTGGTGTGTGTTTTTTATAGGGCAGGGCAGCTGTAACCAACACCTCCAATCTCATCTCATTGATTGGACTCCAGTTGGCTGACATTTTACTCCAATTAGCTCTTGAAGATGTCATTAGTCTAGAGGTTCACATACTTTTTCCACCTGCACTGTGAATGTTTACATGGTGTGTTCAATAAAAACATGGCAACATTTCATTCTTTGTGTGTTATTAGTTTAGGCAGACTGTGATTGTCTATTGTTGTGACTTAGATGATGATCAGATCACATTTTATGACTAATTTGTGCAGAAATCCATAGCATTGCAAAGGGTTCACATACTTTTTCTTGCAACTGTATATATGCGAATATTTCGGATTTGGTATCACTGCCCTTTTCACAGTGTGTCATAAACCAAAGAAATATATTTTTCAAGATTGATAGGCTTTTGATTTGTCTTAATATCTTAATGGTTTATCTCTGAAGAACATAATTAATCTATAAATCTTTTATATAGCATATTTACTTATAATAATGATTTGTATTTTAATTACTACAATGTCTCTTTGCTCTCTTTTTATTATGCTCTGTAATTATTATTTTTTTTTTTTGTTGGTTTAGTTTGTGACTCAACATGGTTAACGCTAGAGGCTCTAGCACGTATAGAGCAGACCATGCTGAGTAACAGTCAGTTGCTGAGAAGGATGCATGAGACCATGCATCTCCAGCTGCAGCTTCATCGCTTGACTCTAGAATGCATAATGCAGTTAGAATCAATGCATGAAGCCACAGCTGGAAATGCACAGGACGATGAGGGTGATGCTGATGCACCATAAGTGGAGGATCCGGAGATGGCCCGAGGGAGAACTAATAACTCCTCCATCCACATGTTGTTATTTGGTTGTTTATATTTGTTGCCATTTGGCCTTTTTTGTTTTTCTTGTTGTGCCTGTTGCACTATTTCACCTTGTCAGACGGCTCCAATGGGGCTGTGTTGGCCTTTGTTTGCCCTGTCAACTCCCTCCAAGGACTGTGATGCACTATGTCACCTTGTCAGATGGCTCCAATGGGACTGTGTTGGCCTTTGTTTGCCCTGTCAACTCCCTCAAAGGACTGTGATGCACTATGTCACCTTGTCAGATGGCTCCAAGGACTGTAATGAACTATGTCACCTTGTCAGATGGCTCCAATGAGGCTGTGTTGGCCTTTGTTTGCACTGTCAACTCCCTCCAAGGACTGTGATGCACTATGTCACCTTGTCAGATGGCTCCAAGGACTGTGATGAACTATGTCACCTTGTCAGATGGCTCCAATGGGGCTGTGTTGGCCTTTCTTTTCCTGTCAACTCCCTCCAAGAACTGTGATGCACTATGTCACCTTGTCAGATGGCTGCAATTGGGCTGTGTTGGCCATTTTTGCCCTGTCAGCTCCCTCCAAGGTCTGTGATGCACTATGTCACCTTGTCAGATAGTTCCAAGGACTGTGATGAACTATGTCACCTTGTCAGATAGCTCCAATGGGGCTGTGTTGACCTTTGTTTGCCCTGTCAACTCGCTCCAAGGACTGTGATGAACTCTGTCACCTTGTCAGATGGCTCCAATGGTGCTGTGTTGACCTTTGTTTGCCCTGTCAACTCCCTCCAAGGACTGTGATGAACTATGTCACCTTGTCAGGTGGATCCAAGGACTGTGATGAACTATGTCACCTTGTCAGATAGCTCCAATGGGGCTGTGTTGGCCTTTAATTGCCCTGTCAACTCCCTCCAAGGACTGTGATGAACGATGTCACCTTGTCAGGTGGCTCCAATGGGGCTGTGTTGGCCCCTATCAACTCCCTCCAAGGACTGTGATGAACTATGTCAACTTGTCAGATGGCTAGAATGGGGCTGTGTTGGCCTTTGTTTGCCCTGTCAACTCCTTCCAAGGACTGTGATGAACTATGTCACCTCATCAGATGGCTCCAATGTGGCTGTGTTTGCCCTGTCAACTCCCTCCAAGGACTGTGATGAACTATGTCGCCTTGTCAGATGGCTCCAATGGGGCTGTGTTGGCCTTTGTTTGCCCTGTCAACTCCCTCCAAGGACTGTGATGCACTATGTCACCTTGTCAGATGGCTCCAATGTGGCTGTGTTTGCCCTGTCAACTCCCTCCAAGGACTGTGATGAACTATGTCACCTTGTCAGATGGCTCCAATGGGGCTGAGTTGGCCTTTGTTTGCCCTGTCAACTCCCTCCAAGGACTGTGATGAATTATGTCACCTTGTCAGATAGCTCCAATGGGGCTGTTTTGGCCTTTAATTGCCCTGTCAACTCCCTCCAAGGACTGTGATGAACTATGTCACCTTGTCAGGTGGCTCCAATGGGGCTGTGTTGGCCCCTATCAACTCCCTCCAAGGACTGTGATGAACTATGTCAACTTGTCAGATGGCTCCAATGGGGCTGTGTTGGCCTTTGTTTGCCCTGTCAACTCCTTCCAAGGACTGTGATGAACTATGTCACCTCATCAGATGGCTCCAATGTGGCTGTGTTTGCCCTGTCAACTCCCTCCAAGGACTGTGATGAACTATGTCACCTTGTCAGATGGCTCCAATGGGGCTGTGTTGGCCTTTGTTTGCCCTGTCAACTCCCTCCAAGGACTGTGATGCACTATGTCACCTTGTCAGATGGCTCCAATGGGGCTGTGTTGGCCTTTGTTTGCCCTGTCAACTCCCTCCAAGGACTGTGATGCACTATGTCACCTTGTCAGATGGCTCCAATGGGGCTGATTTATCAATATAGTTTTTTTTTTTTTTAATGTATCATTTCTTTGTTTGATGACATCATAATAAAAAGAAAGTCATTAATATATTATTTTTTATCTTTATTTATTCATGTCATTTATTAAAATCTATATTTTATGTGGTTAATCCTTAAAGGGACAGGAAACCAAAAAATTGTCTTTTATTATTCAGATATATAATACAATTTTAAATAAATATCATATTTACATCTGTTATTTAATTTGCTTAATTTTCTTGATATACTTTGCTGAAAGGTTTATCTTTGCAAGATCATGAGTAGCATAGAACCTAGGTTCTAGATGTTGATTGTTTGTTGCATATATATATTGGTTGTTGTTGGCTCATCCATGTGTTCATTTATAAACCATTAGTGAATTGATGCACCTTTAACAAATGATCACAAGATTATTAAACTGAGATAATCAATGTAAATTATGATGTTGATGGAAATAGTATACTCTCTTTGAATCATGCACTTAATTGTTTGTATTTCATGTCCCTTTAAGTGATGCTGACCACAATTCTTAATTAATGGATATGCATTTCTAATGTATTTATTTCTTTTTTACATCAACATAGACATATAATATTTTTTAAACAGACTATTAGTTGAATTTTGACAGCACATATATTACAATTTCACTTATATCTTATTGTAGTAGTCTAACAAAAGAAATCACTGTGTGTAATGCACATATTTTAGCTGATTAATATTTTTCTATTATTATTGCTTCTCTTTAATTATCCAACCATATATTGCTATAGGTAGGCTGACCATATTTCCTCTTTAATAAGTGACACATATGATAAATGCATCTGTCATTATTCTTATTACAAAAATTCTTTAAACCGCTCTGAAAACATCCCTGACATATGTATTTCTCATGTGTCCCTTTTTAAAGCGGAAAAATGGACACCAGAGCTTTAGGTAACATAATGTATAACCAATCCACATTTTCATAATGTATCTCGTAGCATTATTTCTCATTTAAAGGGACATGAAACATAATAATGTATTTTATCATTTAGGTATAACATACTTTTTTAAACCAAATTGTAATTTTCTTAAATTCTCAAATTTGATTCAGTCTCTTTGTATCATTTTTTTTAAGGAGCAGCAGTGCATTAATGGTTTCTAAATGAACACATAGGGGAACCAAGGACAATTAGAATATATATATATATATATATATATATATATATATATGTAGCCAACAATAAGCATTTAGAAAATAGGTTTTTTGCTGCTCTGGAGATTACCTTGAAACACATTTCATCAAAAGATAACAAAATAAAGAATCAAATTTAAATAATATCATTACATTTAAAATTGCAATCTCGTACACATAATCGTGTAACATAAAATGTGGGCTTCATGTCCATTTAAACCCTGCTGCTTCCTAAATAGTTCTGAATACTCCTATTCTAATGAAATATATCCTTATTACCACCAATGGATTATATTTCATATATCACAGTTTTACGTTATCTAGCATGACATTCATAGATAACAATATAGCACATACTATTTTTTAAAATATAAATACGTTTCTTATTGACATGCAAAGCTTTAAAATTTCTCCTTTGATTGGATGATGTTTTTACGCGATCTCGGATGTGCCATGTTGCTTAAGACGTCACATGCAAAGCTGTAAAATAAGTCCTTTGATTGAATGCTGTTTTTACGCAATCTCGGATGCGCCTTTGATTGGATGCCGTTTTTACACGATCTCGGATGCGCCATGTTGCTTAATACATCACATGCAAAGCTGTAAAATGAGTCCTTTGATTGGATGCCCTTTTTTACGCGATCTCGGATGCGCCTTTGATTGGATGACATATTTACAAGTTCTCGGATGCGCCATATTGCTTGAGGTGTCACATGCCAAGGTGTTAAACCCATCTGATTGGATTACGTTGTCCTGCAATATTTGATTTTTTTACGTAACCCACATTTGCTAATGAGAACACAAGTTTAAAACCACGACTTTCTGGGATTATGGATTGTGTCAATCATGTACATTGTTGAAACATAGCTGATAAAGAACACCAAAATATCTTTGGATGGCTGTCTCGTTGAAGAAACGAATGAAGGAAATATGTTTTTCATGCATAATATATTTTTAAGGCAAGTGAAAATCCATGAATATACTCCATCTTGTTTAACATGTTTGTCAAAAATATTTTCACTTTCCTAAATAAATACTGTGTTGTGTTGAATTTTCTCCATATATAATTCCTAAAGATGCGCTTTTGTATTTGAATAAAATAATCAATATGCTTTGACCTTTATCATATGATAAATATATGAGATGTCTACTTATTCTAGATGTTATGTCCTGATATTTTTTACTAATGTAAATGCTCAGTATCGTGTCATGTATGGTTTCCACATTATTGATCTCAAAATATAGTATTGTGAGCATGTATTTGTAATGTAACTATTAAAAGGACATGAAACCAGATTCCTTCTAAATGAAATGTCTTTCTTAAATAATTCAAACACTATAATGTGGCTTTAATAGAATAGATTTTATTTAACACGTTGAGAGAAATATGGCATACAGGCTTAGTATCCTTTTCAAATATTTTCTTGTTTTAACAAGTACGTGTAGATATACCAACAAGCCCTAAGGATTAGTATATGTTAGCATATGTTATTGTTTAAAGGGGCAGTCAAGTTAAGCAAAACATTGATGATTTAAATATTTAAAAAATGCTATTTTTTTCAAAATTCTCTTAAACATTTATCTCAAATTTATATTTGTTCTCTTGGTGTTCTTAGTTGAGAGCTAAACCTAGGAGGTTCATCTGCTCATTTCTTAGACCTTAAAGAGTACATCTAATCTGAATGCATTTTGACCAATAGAGGGCATTAGTTAATGTGTTTCATATAGAAAACATTGAGCTAATGCAGTATAGTTACCCTGGATTGATCCCTGATTGGCTGAAATGCAAGTCTGTCAAAAGAACAGAAATAAGGGGTAATTTTGCTGAGGCATAGATACAAGGTTAATCACAGAAGTAAAATGTGTATTTCTATAAGTCTTGTTATTCAAAACTTGATAATGCATAATAAAGTGTTTTCTTTGTAACCAACAATAATTCATGTTATGACTGCCCCTTTAAGTTGTATTGTTGGCATCAAAACAGTGATATGCCATCATGTATAAATGTAATGGTCATTTTGTTAGAGATTAGGAGAACAGTTGGGACATCACATCGCAAAAACCAACCAATGTAATCAACAAGGACAGCATGTGATGATGTGGTCTCCCCACACTTGTAAAACACACTCTGCAAACAATCTGCCTCCATGGACCCGGTCTCATAGAAGGATATTATATACAGAGTGTGCTCCACAAATGTAAGAAGACCACATCATCACATACCTATCCTTTACACATTAAATAAATAAAAATATCTACAAAATTACTTCCTCTTCCGTCCCCTCTTCCTACAAGACTGAGGCTCTGGGGGGGGGCAACTGCCCCCTCCAACAAATTCTCATAGGATATGTTTGGGGAAGAGAGGGAGGAGGAGTACTGTGAGTGGTTAAGGGATCACCCGGCTGAGGAGGAGATTGAGGCAGAGGAGAAGATGGAGGAGGCCCAGGAGCAGATGGCCCAGGAGCAGATGGTGTCAGGGTTTTTTCCCTGATCTGTTTGCCATGTGCTGCTGGCAGCCATTTTACTCACCTCTCTTCCTGACTCTGGTGCATACTGTGTGATGCTACTCATTTCCTGCACTTCCTTTTATGGCCAGACTGGTGTACATAATCTGTGTGAGACAGGATGCAGTCTCAGAATTGTGATGTCATCACTTATTATTTAAAGGGTCTCTGTTCATTATGCTTTACCCTTGCATTGTCTCAGACCTGTTTGTGAGAGCTCCTGTGTATTACCTGGCTGTCTGACGTCCCTCCAGGTTCCTGATCTCTGGCTTGCTCCTGACTCTGTTGTTCTCCTTGTTCCTGATTCCGGTTTGTCTGACTATTCGCTTTGGCTCCTGACTAGGCTCGTCTGACTACCAGTTCTGGTTTTGATTCCTGGCTTATTTGACTTGTGGACTTTTTATTATTTTTTGCTGTGATTATTTTTGCACTTCTTGTCTCAGTCTGATTCCTGGCACACTGACATTACACAAGGGCCATGAATCCTGATGGTGCTAATAATCCACCTTTACCTGCCATGATGGCAGTGCCATCATTTCCAGGATGGATGAACAGGATCACCGTTTGGATAAATTTGCACTATCCCTGCAAACCCTGCTGACTCGCAGTGCACATTTAAACCAATGTGTCCCGCAAGTTATGGCTGCTCCTGTTTCCGCTGCTGCACCTAGTCCTACCAGGAGCATGTCTGGTTCTGCACCTCTACCTCAGCGATATGGAGGCAATCCTAATCAGTGCGGAGGGTTTTTTAACCAGGTGGGCATTTACTTTGAGATGTTACCTCAGGCGTTTCCCTCTGACAGAGCTAAGGTGGGATTTCTCATCTCGTTACTCTCTGACACAGCTCTTGCCTGGGCTAATCCCTTGTGGGAGACTAATAAACCTGTGATTTCAAATTACCCTGAATTTGTAGCCTCCTTTCGAAGGGTATTTGATGTTCCAGCTCGCTCCTCCTCTGCTGCTAAACAACTCATGTCCATTCAGCAAGGTACAAGATCTGTTGCTCAGTATGCCATTGAGTTCCATACGCTTGCCGCAGATGTAGACCCTTGTTGCCACCTTCTTTCATGGTGCCAGAGATTTACCAGAAGATCTTGAGGCATTGGTGTCTTTTTTGATCCTAATTGACATCAGACTAAGTGAGAGGCCCTCTTTCAAGGAGGGCTTGCAGAAGCTTCCTATTCCGTTGTCTCCTACGTGTTCGTTTGCACCCATGCCTCCCTCTCCTCCTGGTCCAGAGTCACCAGGAACTGCTTAGCCGATGCAGTTGGGATTCACGTGTCTCTTCATGGTGGAGAGGACCTTTAGGAGGAGGGAGGGACTCTGCCTCTATTGTGGGTTACAGGGCCACCTTTTGAAATCTTGTCCTACATGGCCGGGAAACGCTCACACCTAAGGTCCTGTCAGGGGCAGAACTTGGGTGGTTTATTCTCGTCCCCAGAACTGCTAAAGGAGAAACCTTTGGTCATGGTTGTCCTTTCCTGGGTGTACTCCTTCATAGTCACCCAGGCTCTTGATGACTCCTGTTTTGCCTCGGTCCGTTCCGCTTGCTATTGAGGCCATTGATGGCAGGCTCCTTCAGCCCGCACTTGTTACTCACAAAACTGCTCCATTATCCATGGCTGTTGGGGCTCTCCATTTTGAAACCCTCCAGTTCCAGTTGATAAACTCTCCACATTTTCCGGTTATTCTGGGTTATCCCTGGCTCCAAAAGCACAATCCCAGTCTTGACTGGCGCAGGTCCGAAATTTTGTTGTGGTCTCCACAATGTATTTCCACTTGTCTTCGGAAACCAGTTAAAGTCTTGTGCACGTCTTCGGTATCTCAATTGCCAGAGGAGTACCAAGAGTTCCTAGACGTTTTTGACAAGGTGTGTGCCGGTACGTTGCCTCCTCACCGGTCTTACGATTGTGCCATAGACCTGCAACCCGGAGCCATTCCTCCTTGGGGCCGTGCTTACCCTCTGTCTGTTGCAGAGAATTGTGCTATGGAGGAGTATGTTGCCGATGCTCTGTCACGGGGGATCATCTGCAAATCCTGCTCTCCTGCAGGGGCTGGCTTCTTCTTTGTGAAGAAAAAGGCTGGCGAGTTTAGACCATGCATAAATTATAGGGGTCTTAATCATCTTACCATTAAGAATGCTTACCCTATTCCGGAACTCTTTGACCGCCTCAAGGGAGCTACGGTCTTTACTAAACTTGATTTGAGAGGAGCGTACAATCTCATTAGGATCAAGGAGGGCCACGAATGGAAAACAGTATTTAACACCAGGAGCGGGCATTATGAGTATCTTGTAATGCCCTTTGGCCTATGTAATGCTCCTGCTGTTTTCCAGGAATTTATTAATGATGTCCTATGAGATATGTTGCAACAGTGTGCTGTGGTGTACAATGACGACATCCTCATACACTCACCCACACTTGAGGCTCATTGTTCTGATGTTACATGGGTTCTTCAGAGACTACGTGAGAATGGCCTGTTTTGAAAACTCGAGAAATGTGAATTCCATCAGACTCAAGTAACCTTCCTAGGTTATGTTACCTCCGTTGCAGGGTTCTCCATGGATCCTGACAAGTAATCTGCAGTTCTGCAGTGGCCTCGCCCAGTTGGTCTTCGGTCTATTCAACGTTTTTTGGGGTTCGCCAATTACTATAGAAAGTTTATTAAAAACTTTTCTTCCTTGGTCAAACCTATCACAGACATGACCTGTAAAGAGAATGATCTACTCCATTGGTCACCTACTGCCATTAAGGCCTTTGATAGTCTTAAGACTGCCTTTGCTGCCGCTCCAGTTCTGGCTCATCCTAATCATGTCCTGCCTTTCATTCTTGAGGTCGATGTGTCTGAGACTGGAGTAGCTGCCCTCTTGTCTCAACATCCTACGCCTGACGGTTCCTTGCATCCATGTGGTTTCTTCTCTAAGAAATTGTCTCCAGCGGAGTGCAATATGAAATTGGTGACAGAGAATTACTGGCCATAATTTTGGCACTCAATGAATGGAGGCATCTTCTCGAGGGTACTAGCGTGCCAGTGCTCATTCTTACTGACCATAAGAATTTAACCTATCTATCTGAAGCAAAATGTTTGTCTCCCCGACAGGCCAGATGGGTGCTATTTTGTCATGGTTTAATTATGTGGTCTCCTACCTGCCTGGTAGTAAGAATGTTAGGGCTAATGCCCTCTCTCGACAATTTTCGCCTCTGTCCAAGGAGGAGTCTGTACCTAGTCCAGTTATACCTCCTGACCATATTTTGGCTACCATACGTACTAATTTGACTTCTCCCTTGGGGGAGGAGATCCTGGCTGCACAAACCAATGCACCTCCTGAGAAACCTAGTGGTAAGTGTTTTGTTCCTGAGAATCTTCTAACTAAACTTTTGCACACTTACCGCTATCCTAAAGCCGCAGGTCACCCAGGCAAGAACCAAATGATTTGATCTGTCACTCAACAATTCTGGTGGCCAGCTCTTCGTTCTGATGTTGCTGCATATGTTGCCTCCTGCTGAGTTTGTGCACAGAATAAGACTCCTCAACGTCTTCCTGTGGGTCTTCTTCAACCTATTGCTAATGGTGAGCGTCCTTGGACACATCTTTCCATGGACTTCATTGTCGAGCTCCCTGTTTCCAATGGCAATACTGTTATCCTTATGGTGGTTGACCGTTTTTCTAAAATGTCACATTGCATTCCCTTGAAGAAGTTGCCTACCGCTTAGGAGCTTGCTTCAATTTTTGCCCGGGAGGTCTTCCGTTTACATGGGTTACCCAAGGAGATAGTGTCGGACTAGGGTAGCCAGTTTGTCTCCAGATTTTGGCGTTCCTTTTGTGCTCAAATGGGGATCCAGCTTTCCTTCTCCTTGGCATATCACCCTCAATCCAGTGGGGCTGCGGAACAGTCTAATCAAGCTCTGGAACAGTTCCTCAGTTGCTATGTCTCAGATCACCACAATGATTGGTCTGAACTGTTACCTTGGGCAGAGTTTGCTCGTAATAGTGCTATTAATGCTTCCTCCAAGATATCCCCGTTCATGGCGAATTATGGGTTTCAACCATCCTTGTTGCCCTATTCATTCATGTCTCAGGGTATTCCGGCTTTGGAGGAGCATCTCCGGCAACTCCGTTCCTCGTGGGTGCAGATTCAGGATTGCCTTCATCATTCTATGAAGCGCCAAAAGTTCCAGGCTGATCGTAGGCGTCTGCCCGCACCTTCCTACCAGGTTGGTGAGAGAGTTTGGATGTCCTCCCGCAACTTGAACCTTCATGTGCCTTCCAATAAACTGGCTCCCCATTATGTTGGTCCTTTTTAAATACTCCGACTGGTCAATCATGTGGCCTACGCTCTTGACCTTCCTCCTGCAATGCGCATTTCCAATGTTTTTCATGTTTCCCTCTTGAAACCATTGGTTTGTAATTGGTTTACCACTGTATTGACTCGTCCCTGCCCTATCGTTGTTGACAACCATGAGGAGTATGACTCTCGTATGTCCAGGGGCCGCATACAGTATTTGGTTCACTGGAGGGGCTACAGTCTGGAGGAGCGTTTATGGGTTCCCTCCTCTGATGTTCATGCTCCCGCCCTCTTCTGTGCCTTCCAAGCCCGTTTCCCCAACAAGCCTTTTGTCCTCCCATGGGGGAGGGGTCATTGAGGGAAGGGTACTGTCAGGGTGTTTTACCTTATCTGTTTGCCATGTGCTGCTGGCAGACATTTTACTCACCTCTCTTCCTGACTCTGGTGCATACTGTGTGATGCTGCTCATTTCCTGCACTTCCTTTTATGGCCAGACTGGTGTACATCATCCGTGTGAGACAGGATGCATTCTCAGAATTGTGATGTCATCACTTATTATTTAAAGGGCCTCTGTTCAGTATGCTTTTCCCTTGCGTTGTCTCAGACCTGTTTGTGAGAGCTCCTGTGTATTACCTGACTGTCTGACACCCCTCCTGGTTCCTGATCTCTGGCTTGTTCCTGACTCTGCTATTCTCCTTGTTCCTGATTCCGGCTCGTCTGACTGTTCGCTTTGGCTCCTGACTCGGCTCATCTGACTACCAGTTCTGGTTTTGATTCCTGGCTTATTTTACTTGTGGACTTTTTATTATTTTTTGCTATTAATAAAGGTGTGATTATTTTTGCACTTCATGTCTGATTCCTGGCACCCTGACAGATGGCCCAGGAGCAGATGGTGCATTTTGCGCCTCCCGGAGGACCTGCAATATATCATTAAGAGTATTCAACATCTCTCTTTGGTCTTTGTGAATATCATTTAGTACTCCCATAAGGTACACTCTGATCTCTGCCTGTTCCCTCCGGGAGGCACACATCTCCTCAAGGAAATCAGTCAAGATCTATACCTCTGCTAACTCTGGGGGTATGTTCTCCTGAGGATCTGCTGCACAGTGGGCTGCTAATGCATGGCTTCAGGGGATGATGGTACAGGGATGTCTTCCATGTCTCACCAAGGTGGCGAGTCATCTGCACCACTCTCATGCCTGGGTGAAGGAGAAGCCTGTGGGTGCTGTGCTGCCTCCTCCCCGGGCTCAGACTCTGTATATTGTAAAAAGAAAGAAATTGAGATATTAGCACAGTTCAAAATAAAGATGTAAATGTTCTATTTGAAAGTGTATTTATGAGACTGCCTTCGTAATTCTATTGTAAGCAAAAGCAATCAATACAATTTCAGCATTTGCAAACCCGTCTTTCTGATATCTATATGGTCAATCTGAATGTCTTTTTGCGTTAGTCTTAAATCTGTTTAAATGCACACCTAACCTGTAGCCTAGATACTAATGTGATGGCTTTTCTGTAAATGCAACTTTCGCAAGGTAATTGTGAATGCGTTTACATAATGTATAAAAATGCATAATTGCGTTAGTCATATCCTTAAATAATTTTTTTGTGTGAATGGGTTATGAGGTGGATGTAAGGAGATTAGTAAATGAGCTTACTGGCAGATGAGAGGGGCAGGTTCCCGGTATCAACTCCTCCGATACCGACTATGGCCACCTCGGAGATGTTGGGACGTAACATTTCTTCCCAGTGTGAAAACTCAAAGATTATTTCAGGACGGCCACTGGTCCTGGCTATGTATTCCCTCTCCCTTGTGAGCTTTCTTTTCAGTTCCACTCTGCAGTCCCAGTAGCGATGCTGGATAGATTTCACATCCCTGTTGTAAACCCCCACTGCATTAACGGCATCCCTGATCTCCAGCCATAGCTTACTCTTATCCTTAGGGGTGGCCTTCTGTGCCTGCAGCCTCCTAGCCCTCTCCATATAAGCCTCGATGACTGCCTCCTTCTCATCCATGGTATATTTCTCCTCCCTCTGCCTGGGCTTCCCCTGCAATGTGAGCCTCTGTTCCCCGGACTGTAAAGCTCCCTGTCTACTCTGCACACCACTGGGCCCAGCCACTTGTTCATCTTCAACAATGTGGCTGGGTCCACCCACCCCTTCCTCTCCCCCTTCCTGTCCCACTCCTCTCCCCTTTCTCTCCCCCTCCCTCTCTCCTGACTAACATCCTGCCTAGCCTTCTCTACGAGCTCATCCCTGAACTCAGCCCTAGCCTCCTGCCTAATGAGTTCTAATAGCTCCGGGCTAATCCGCCCCCTCTCCCGACATAATCAAACAAAATGTGAATGTGCCCAAATGAAAGGGGAATGTGCCCAAATGAAAGGGGGTCAAAATAATGGACAAAGTAAAAAAAAGTGCAGAAACTATGAATGGTATATAAATAAAAGAGGGTAAGGGGTATTAAACAGACAAACGTATATGGGTAAAAAGACTAAATTGAGGATATGTAAACAATAAGTTTAAGAGAATAAAAAGCTATGGGATGAAAGGGAATGGGGTATGGGCTTAAAGGGAATGGGATATGGGCTTAAAGGGAATGGGGTATGGAGTGTAGTATGAAAGGGAATGGGGTATGGAGTGTATGTAGTGTTAGTGATAAGTGTATGTATGTATTGAATGTGTTTGCATGTAAATGTGTAAGAAGCCATGCTTCGAGCATGCTTATATACCCTATGTAAATATTTAATGATGTACCAGTTTGTAAAGTAAACAAGGTTAAGGTGTGCTTTCTTACGCCTAGATTTAGAGTTCTGCGGTAGCCGTCAAAACCAGCGTTAAGGGCTCCTAACGCTGGTTTTTACTGCCCGCTGGTATTTAGAGTCAGTCAGGAAAGGGTCAAACGCTCACTTTCCAGCCACGACTTTTCCATACCACAGATCCCCTTAAGCCAATTGCGTATCCTATCTTTTCAATGGGATCTTCCTAACGCTGGTATTTAGAGTCTTGGCTGAAGTGAGCGTTACACCTCTAACGACAAAACTCCAGCCGCAGAAAAAAGTCAGGAGTTAAGAGCTTTATGGGCTAGGGGAGGGAGGAGGAGTACTGTGAGTGGTTAAGGGATCACCCGGCTGAGGAGGAGATTGAGGCAGAGGAGAAGATGGAGGAGGCCCAGGAGCAGATGGCCCAGGAGCAGATGGTGTCAGGGTTTTTTCCCTGATCTGTTTGCCATGTGCTGCTGGCAGCCATTTTACTCACCTCTCTTCCTGACTCTGGTGCATACTGTGTGATGCTACTCATTTCCTGCACTTCCTTTTATGGCCAGACTGGTGTACATAATCTGTGTGAGACAGGATGCAGTCTCAGAATTGTGATGTCATCACTTATTATTTAAAGGGTCTCTGTTCATTATGCTTTACCCTTGCATTGTCTCAGACCTGTTTGTGAGAGCTCCTGTGTATTACCTGGCTGTCTGACGTCCCTCCAGGTTCCTGATCTCTGGCTTGCTCCTGACTCTGTTGTTCTCCTTGTTCCTGATTCCGGTTTGTCTGACTATTCGCTTTGGCTCCTGACTAGGCTCGTCTGACTACCAGTTCTGGTTTTGATTCCTGGCTTATTTGACTTGTGGACTTTTTATTATTTTTTGATGTGATTATTTTTGCACTTCTTGTCTCAGTCTGATTCCTGGCACACTGACATTACACAAGGGCCATGAATCCTGATGGTGCTAATAATCCACCTTTACCTGCCATGATGGCAGTGCCATCATTTCCAGGATGGATGAACAGGATCACCGTTTGGATAAATTTGCACTATCCCTGCAAACCCTGCTGACTCGCAGTGCACATTTAAACCAATGTGTCCCGCAAGTTATGGCTGCTCCTGTTTCCGCTGCTGCACCTAGTCCTACCAGGAGCATGTCTGGTTCTGCACCTCTACCTCAGCGATATGGAGGCAATCCTAATCAGTGCAGAGGGTTTTTGAACCAGGTGGGCATTTACTTTGAGATGTTACCTCAGGCGTTTCCCTCTGACAGAGCTAAGGTGGGATTTCTCATCTCGTTACTCTCTGACACAGCTCTTGCCTGGGCTAATCCCTTGTGGGAGACTAATAAACCTGTGATTTCAAATTACCCTGAATTTGTAGCCTCCTTTCGAAGGGTATTTGATGTTCCAGCTCGCTCCTCCTCTGCTGCTAAACAACTCATGTCCATTCAGCAAGGTACAAGATCTGTTGCTCAGTATGCCATTGAGTTCCATACGCTTGCCGCAGATGTAGACCCTTGTTGCCACCTTCTTTCATGGTGCCAGAGATTTACCAGAAGATCTTGAGGCATTTGTGTCTTTTTTGATCCTAATTGACATCAGTCTAAGTGAGAGGCCCTCTTTCAAGGAGGGCTTGCAGAAGCTTCCTATTCCGTTGTCTCCTACGTGTTCGTTTGCACCCATGCCTCCCTCTCCTCCTGGTCCCGAGTCACCAGGAACTGCTTAGCCGATGCAGTTGGGATTCACGTGTCTCTTCATGGTGGAGAGGACCTTTAGGAGGAGGGAGGGACTCTGCCTCTATTGTGGGTTACAGGGCCACCTTTTGAAATCTTGTCCTACATGGCCGGGAAACGCTCACACCTAAGGTCCTGTCAGGGGCAGAACTTGGGTGGTTTATTCTCGTCCCCAGAACTGCTAAAGGAGAAACCTTTGGTCATGGTTGTCCTTTCCTGGGTGTACTCCTTCATAGTCACCCAGGCTCTTGATGACTCCTGTTTTGCCTCGGTCCGTTCCGCTTGCTATTGAGGCCATTGATGGCAGGCTCCTTCAGCCCGCACTTGTTACTCACAAAACTGCTCCATTATCCATGGCTGTTGGGGCTCTCCATTTTGAAACCCTCCAGTTCCAGTTGATAAACTCTCCACATTTTCCGGTTATTCTGGGTTATCCCTGGCTCCAAAAGCACAATCCCAGTCTTGACTGGCGCAGGTCCGAAATTTTGTTGTGGTCTCCACAATGTATTTCCACTTGTCTTCGGAAACCAGTTAAAGTCTTGTGCACGTCTTCGGTATCTCAATTGCCAGAGGAGTACCAAGAGTTCCTAGACGTTTTTGACAAGGTGTGTGCCGGTACGTTGCCTCCTCACCGGTCTTACGATTGTGCCATAGACCTGCAACCCGGAGCCATTCCTCCTTGGGGCCGTGCTTACCCTCTGTCTGTTGCAGAGAATTGTGCTATGGAGGAGTATGTTGCCGATGCTCTGTCACGGGGGATCATCTGCAAATCCTGCTCTCCTGCAGGGGCTGGCTTCTTCTTTGTGAAGAAAAAGGCTGGCGAGTTTAGACCATGCATAAATTATAGGGGTCTTAATCATCTTACCATTAAGAATGCTTACCCTATTCCGGAACTCTTTGACCGCCTCAAGGGAGCTACGGTCTTTACTAAACTTGATTTGAGAGGAGCGTACAATCTCATTAGGATCAAGGAGGGCCACGAATGGAAAACAGTATTTAACACCAGGAGCGGGCATTATGAGTATCTTGTAATGCCCTTTGGCCTATGTAATGCTCCTGCTGTTTTCCAGGAATTTATTAATGATGTCCTATGAGATATGTTGCAACAGTGTGCTGTGGTGTACAATGACGACATCCTCATACACTCACCCACACTTGAGGCTCATTGTTCTGATGTTACATGGGTTCTTCAGAGACTACGTGAGAATGGCCTGTTTTGAAAACTCGAGAAATGTGAATTCCATCAGACTCAAGTAACCTTCCTAGGTTATGTTACCTCCGTTGCAGGGTTCTCCATGGATCCTGACAAGTAATCTGCAGTTCTGCAGTGGCCTCGCCCAGTTGGTCTTCGGTCTATTCAACGTTTTTTGGGGTTCGCCAATTACTATAGAAAGTTTATTAAAAACTTTTCTTCCTTGGTCAAACCTATCACAGACATGACCTGTAAAGAGAATGATCTACTCCATTGGTCACCTACTGCCATTAAGGCCTTTGATAGTCTTAAGACTGCCTTTGCTGCCGCTCCAGTTCTGGCTCATCCTAATCATGTCCTGCCTTTCATTCTTGAGGTCGATGTGTCTGAGACTGGAGTAGCTGCCCTCTTGTCTCAACATCCTACGCCTGACGGTTCCTTGCATCCATGTGGTTTCTTCTCTAAGAAATTGTCTCCAGCGGAGTGCAATATGAAATTGGTGACAGAGAATTACTGGCCATAATTTTGGCACTCAATGAATGGAGGCATCTTCTCGAGGGTACTAGCGTGCCAGTGCTCATTCTTACTGACCATAAGAATTTAACCTATCTATCTGAAGCAAAATGTTTGTCTCCCCGACAGGCCAGATGGGTGCTATTTTGTCATGGTTTAATTATGTGGTCTCCTACCTGCCTGGTAGTAAGAATGTTAGGGCTAATGCCCTCTCTCGACAATTTTCGCCTCTGTCCAAGGAGGAGTCTGTACCTAGTCCAGTTATACCTCCTGACCATATTTTGGCTACCATACGTACTAATTTGACTTCTCCCTTGGGGGAGGAGATCCTGGCTGCACAAACCAATGCACCTCCTGAGAAACCTAGTGGTAAGTGTTTTGTTCCTGAGAATCTTCTAACTAAACTTTTGCACACTTACCGCTATCCTAAAGCCGCAGGTCACCCAGGCAAGAACCAAATGATTTGATCTGTCACTCAACAATTCTGGTGGCCAGCTCTTCGTTCTGATGTTGCTGCATATGTTGCCTCCTGCTGAGTTTGTGCACAGAATAAGACTCCTCAACGTCTTCCTGTGGGTCTTCTTCAACCTATTGCTAATGGTGAGCGTCCTTGGACACATCTTTCCATGGACTTCATTGTCGAGCTCCCTGTTTCCAATGGCAATACTGTTATCCTTATGGTGGTTGACCGTTTTTCTAAAATGTCACATTGCATTCCCTTGAAGAAGTTGCCTACCGCTTAGGAGCTTGCTTCAATTTTTGCCCGGGAGGTCTTCCGTTTACATGGGTTACCCAAGGAGATAGTGTCGGACTAGGGTAGCCAGTTTGTCTCCAGATTTTGGCGTTCCTTTTGTGCTCAAATGGGGATCCAGCTTTCCTTCTCCTTGGCATATCACCCTCAATCCAGTGGGGCTGCGGAACAGTCTAATCAAGCTCTGGAACAGTTCCTCAGTTGCTATGTCTCAGATCACCACAATGATTGGTCTGAACTGTTACCTTGGGCAGAGTTTGCTCGTAATAGTGCTATTAATGCTTCCTCCAAGATATCCCCGTTCATGGCGAATTATGGGTTTCAACCATCCTTGTTGCCCTATTCATTCATGTCTCAGGGTATTCCGGCTTTGGAGGAGCATCTCCGGCAACTCCGTTCCTCGTGGGTGCAGATTCAGGATTGCCTTCATCATTCTATGAAGCGCCAAAAGTTCCAGGCTGATCGTAGGCGTCTGCCCGCGCCTTCCTACCAGGTTGGTGAGAGAGTTTGGATGTCCTCCCGCAACTTGAACCTTCATGTGCCTTCCAATAAACTGGCTCCCCATTATGTTGGTCCTTTTTAAATACTCTGACTGGTCAATCATGTGGCCTACGCTCTTGACCTTCCTCCTGCAATGCGCATTTCCAATGTTTTTCATGTTTCCCTCTTGAAACCATTGGTTTGTAATTGGTTTACCACTGTATTGACTCGTCCCTGCCCTATCGTTGTTGACAACCATGAGGAGTATGACTCTCGTATGTCCAGGGGCCGCATACAGTATTTGGTTCACTGGAGGGGCTACAGTCTGGAGGAGCGTTTATGGGTTCCCTCCTCTGATGTTCATGCTCCCGCCCTCTTCTGTGCCTTCCAAGCCCGTTTCCCCAACAAGCCTTTTGTCCTCCCATGGGGGAGGGGTCATTGAGGGAAGGGTACTGTCAGGGTGTTTTACCTTATCTGTTTGCCATGTGCTGCTGGCAGACATTTTACTCACCTTTCTTCCTGACTCTGGTGCATACTGTGTGATGCTGCTCATTTCCTGCACTTCCTTTTATGGCCAGACTGGTGTACATCATCCGTGTGAGACAGGATGCATTCTCAGAATTGTGATGTCATCACTTATTATTTAAAGGGCCTCTGTTCAGTATGCTTTTCCCTTGCGTTGTCTCAGACCTGTTTGTGAGAGCTCCTGTGTATTACCTGACTGTCTGACACCCCTCCTGGTTCCTGATCTCTGGCTTGTTCCTGACTCTGCTATTCTCCTTGTTCCTGATTCCGGCTCGTCTGACTGTTCGCTTTGGCTCCTGACTCGGCTCATCTGACTACCAGTTCTGGTTTTGATTCCTGGCTTATTTTACTTGTGGACTTTTTATTATTTTTTGCTATTAATAAAGGTGTGATTATTTTTGCACTTCATGTCTGATTCCTGGCACCCTGACAGATGGCCCAGGAGCAGATGGTGCATTTTGCGCCTCCCGGAGGACCTGCAATATATCCTTAAGAGTATTCAACATCTCTCTTTGGTCTTTGTGAATATCATTTAGTACTCCCATAAGGTACACTCTGATCTCTGCCTGTTCCCTCCGGGAGGCACACATCTCCTCAAGGAAATCAGTCAAGATCTATACCTCTGCTAACTCTGGGGGTATGTTCTCCTGAGGATCTGCTGCACAGTGGGCTGCTAATGCATGGCTTCAGGGGATGATGGTACAGGGATGTCTTCCATGTCTCACCAAGGTGGCGAGTCATCTGCACCACTCTCATGCCTGGGTGAAGGAGAAGCCTGTGGGTGCTGTGCTGCCTCCTCCCCGGGCTCAGACTCTGTATATTGTAAAAAGAAAGAAATTGAGATATTAGCACAGTTCAAAATAAAGATGTAAATGTTCTATTTGAAAGTGTATTTATGAGACTGCCTTCGTAATTCTATTGTAAGCAAAAGCAATCAATACAATTTCAGCATTTGCAAACCCGTCTTTCTGATATCTATATGGTCAATCTGAATGTCTTTTTGCGTTAGTCTTAAATCTGTTTAAATGCACACCTAACCTGTAGCCTAGATACTAATGTGATGGCTTTTCTGTAAATGCAACTTTCGCAAGGTAATTGTGAATGCGTTTACATAATGTATAAAAATGCATAATTGCGTTAGTCATATCCTTAAATAATTTTTTTGTGTGAATGGGTTATGAGGTGGATGTAAGGAGATTAGTAAATGAGCTTACTGGCAGATGAGAGGGGCAGGTTCCCGGTATCAACTCCTCCGATACCGACTATGGCCACCTCGGAGATGTTGGGACGTAACATTTCTTCCCAGTGTGAAAACTCAAAGATTATTTCAGGACGGCCACTGGTCCTGGCTATGTATTCCCTCTCCCTTGTGAGCTTTCTTTTCAGTTCCACTCTGCAGTCCCAGTAGCGATGCTGGATAGATTTCACATCCCTGTTGTAAACCCCCACTGCATTAACGGCATCCCTGATCTCCAGCCATAGCTTACTCTTATCCTTAGGGGTGGCCTTCTGTGCCTGCAGCCTCCTAGCCCTCTCCATATAAGCCTCGATGACTGCCTCCTTCTCATCCATGGTATATTTCTCCTCCCTCTGCCTGGGCTTCCCCTGCAATGTGAGCCTCTGTTCCCCGGACTGTAAAGCTCCCTGTCTACTCTGCACACCACTGGGCCCAGCCACTTGTTCATCTTCAACAATGTGGCTGGGTCCACCCACCCCTTCCTCTCCCCCTTCCTGTCCCACTCCTCTCCCCTTTCTCTCCCCCTCCCTCTCTCCTGACTAACATCCTGCCTAGCCTTCTCTACGAGCTCATCCCTGAACTCAGCCCTAGCCTCCTGCCTAATGAGTTCTAATAGCTCCGGGCTAATCCGCCCCCTCTCCCGATATAATCAAACAAAATGTGAATGTGCCCAAATGAAAGGGGAATGTGCCCAAATGAAAGGGGGTCAAAATAATGGACAAAAGTAAAAAAAAGTGCAGAAACTATGAATGGTATATAAATAAAAGAGGGTAAGGGGTATTAAACAGACAAACGTATATGGGTAAAAAGACTAAATTGAGGATATGTAAACAATAAGTTTAAGAGAATAAAAAGCTATGGGATGAAAGGGAATGGGGTATGGGCTTAAAGGGAATGGGGTATGGGCTTAAAGGGAATGGGGTATGGAGTGTAGTATGAAAGGGAATGGGGTATGGAGTGTATGTAGTGTTAGTGATAAGTGTATGTATGTATTGAATGTGTTTGCATGTAAATGTGTAAGAAGCCATGCTTCGAGCATGCTTATATACCCTATGTAAATATTTAATGATGTACCAGTTTGTAAAGTAAACAAGGTTAAGGTGTGCTTTCTTACGCCTAGATTTAGAGTTCTGCGGTAGCCGTCAAAACCAGCGTTAAGGGCTCCTAACGCTGGTTTTTACTGCCCGCTGGTATTTAGAGTCAGTCAGGAAAGGGTCAAACGCTCACTTTCCAGCCACGACTTTTCCATACCACAGATCCCCTTAAGCCAATTGCGTATCCTATCTTTTCAATGGGATCTTCCTAACGCTGGTATTTAGAGTCTTGGCTGAAGTGAGCGTTACACCTCTAACGACAAAACTCCAGCCGCAGAAAAAAGTCAGGAGTTAAGAGCTTTATGGGCTAGGGGAGGGAGGAGGAGTACTGTGAGTGGTTAAGGGATCACCCGGCTGAGGAGGAGATTGAGGCAGAGGAGAAGATGGAGGAGGCCCAGGAGCAGATGGCCCAGGAGCAGATGGTGTCAGGGTTTTTTCCCTGATCTGTTTGCCATGTGCTGCTGGCAGCCATTTTACTCACCTCTCTTCCTGACTCTGGTGCATACTGTGTGATGCTACTCATTTCCTGCACTTCCTTTTATGGCCAGACTGGTGTACATAATCTGTGTGAGACAGGATGCAGTCTCAGAATTGTGATGTCATCACTTATTATTTAAAGGGTCTCTGTTCATTATGCTTTACCCTTGCATTGTCTCAGACCTGTTTGTGAGAGCTCCTGTGTATTACCTGGCTGTCTGACGTCCCTCCAGGTTCCTGATCTCTGGCTTGCTCCTGACTCTGTTGTTCTCCTTGTTCCTGATTCCGGTTTGTCTGACTATTCGCTTTGGCTCCTGACTAGGCTCGTCTGACTACCAGTTCTGGTTTTGATTCCTGGCTTATTTGACTTGTGGACTTTTTATTATTTTTTGATGTGATTATTTTTGCACTTCTTGTCTCAGTCTGATTCCTGGCACACTGACATTACACAAGGGCCATGAATCCTGATGGTGCTAATAATCCACCTTTACCTGCCATGATGGCAGTGCCATCATTTCCAGGATGGATGAACAGGATCACCGTTTGGATAAATTTGCACTATCCCTGCAAACCCTGCTGACTCGCAGTGCACATTTAAACCAATGTGTCCCGCAAGTTATGGCTGCTCCTGTTTCCGCTGCTGCACCTAGTCCTACCAGGAGCATGTCTGGTTCTGCACCTCTACCTCAGCGATATGGAGGCAATCCTAATCAGTGCAGAGGGTTTTTGAACCAGGTGGGCATTTACTTTGAGATGTTACCTCAGGCGTTTCCCTCTGACAGAGCTAAGGTGGGATTTCTCATCTCGTTACTCTCTGACACAGCTCTTGCCTGGGCTAATCCCTTGTGGGAGACTAATAAACCTGTGATTTCAAATTACCCTGAATTTGTAGCCTCCTTTCGAAGGGTATTTGATGTTCCAGCTCGCTCCTCCTCTGCTGCTAAACAACTCATGTCCATTCAGCAAGGTACAAGATCTGTTGCTCAGTATGCCATTGAGTTCCATACGCTTGCCGCAGATGTAGACCCTTGTTGCCACCTTCTTTCATGGTGCCAGAGATTTACCAGAAGATCTTGAGGCATTTGTGTCTTTTTTGATCCTAATTGACATCAGTCTAAGTGAGAGGCCCTCTTTCAAGGAGGGCTTGCAGAAGCTTCCTATTCCGTTGTCTCCTACGTGTTCGTTTGCACCCATGCCTCCCTCTCCTCCTGGTCCCGAGTCACCAGGAACTGCTTAGCCGATGCAGTTGGGATTCACGTGTCTCTTCATGGTGGAGAGGACCTTTAGGAGGAGGGAGGGACTCTGCCTCTATTGTGGGTTACAGGGCCACCTTTTGAAATCTTGTCCTACATGGCCGGGAAACGCTCACACCTAAGGTCCTGTCAGGGGCAGAACTTGGGTGGTTTATTCTCGTCCCCAGAACTGCTAAAGGAGAAACCTTTGGTCATGGTTGTCCTTTCCTGGGTGTACTCCTTCATAGTCACCCAGGCTCTTGATGACTCCTGTTTTGCCTCGGTCCGTTCCGCTTGCTATTGAGGCCATTGATGGCAGGCTCCTTCAGCCCGCACTTGTTACTCACAAAACTGCTCCATTATCCATGGCTGTTGGGGCTCTCCATTTTGAAACCCTCCAGTTCCAGTTGATAAACTCTCCACATTTTCCGGTTATTCTGGGTTATCCCTGGCTCCAAAAGCACAATCCCAGTCTTGACTGGCGCAGGTCCGAAATTTTGTTGTGGTCTCCACAATGTATTTCCACTTGTTTTCGGAAACCAGTTAAAGTCTTGTGCACGTCTTCGGTATCTCAATTGCCAGAGGAGTACCAAGAGTTCCTAGACGTTTTTGACAAGGTGTGTGCCGGTACGTTGCCTCCTCACCGGTCTTACGATTGTGCCATAGACCTGCAACCCGGAGCCATTCCTCCTTGGGGCCGTGCTTACCCTCTGTCTGTTGCAGAGAATTGTGCTATGGAGGAGTATGTTGCCGATGCTCTGTCACGGGGGATCATCTGCAAATCCTGCTCTCCTGCAGGGGCTGGCTTCTTCTTTGTGAAGAAAAAGGCTGGCGAGTTTAGACCATGCATAAATTATAGGGGTCTTAATCATCTTACCATTAAGAATGCTTACCCTATTCCGGAACTCTTTGACCGCCTCAAGGGAGCTACGGTCTTTACTAAACTTGATTTGAGAGGAGCGTACAATCTCATTAGGATCAAGGAGGGCCACGAATGGAAAACAGTATTTAACACCAGGAGCGGGCATTATGAGTATCTTGTAATGCCCTTTGGCCTATGTAATGCTCCTGCTGTTTTCCAGGAATTTATTAATGATGTCCTATGAGATATGTTGCAACAGTGTGCTGTGGTGTACAATGACGACATCCTCATACACTCACCCACACTTGAGGCTCATTGTTCTGATGTTACATGGGTTCTTCAGAGACTACGTGAGAATGGCCTGTTTTGAAAACTCGAGAAATGTGAATTCCATCAGACTCAAGTAACCTTCCTAGGTTATGTTACCTCCGTTGCAGGGTTCTCCATGGATCCTGACAAGTAATCTGCAGTTCTGCAGTGGCCTCGCCCAGTTGGTCTTCGGTCTATTCAACGTTTTTTGGGGTTCGCCAATTACTATAGAAAGTTTATTAAAAACTTTTCTTCCTTGGTCAAACCTATCACAGACATGACCTGTAAAGAGAATGATCTACTCCATTGGTCACCTACTGCCATTAAGGCCTTTGATAGTCTTAAGACTGCCTTTGCTGCCGCTCCAGTTCTGGCTCATCCTAATCATGTCCTGCCTTTCATTCTTGAGGTCGATGTGTCTGAGACTGGAGTAGCTGCCCTCTTGTCTCAACATCCTACGCCTGACGGTTCCTTGCATCCATGTGGTTTCTTCTCTAAGAAATTGTCTCCAGCGGAGTGCAATATGAAATTGGTGACAGAGAATTACTGGCCATAATTTTGGCACTCAATGAATGGAGGCATCTTCTCGAGGGTACTAGCGTGCCAGTGCTCATTCTTACTGACCATAAGAATTTAACCTATCTATCTGAAGCAAAATGTTTGTCTCCCCGACAGGCCAGATGGGTGCTATTTTGTCATGGTTTAATTATGTGGTCTCCTACCTGCCTGGTAGTAAGAATGTTAGGGCTAATGCCCTCTCTCGACAATTTTCGCCTCTGTCCAAGGAGGAGTCTGTACCTAGTCCAGTTATACCTCCTGACCATATTTTGGCTACCATACGTACTAATTTGACTTCTCCCTTGGGGGAGGAGATCCTGGCTGCACAAACCAATGCACCTCCTGAGAAACCTAGTGGTAAGTGTTTTGTTCCTGAGAATCTTCTAACTAAACTTTTGCACACTTACCGCTATCCTAAAGCCGCAGGTCACCCAGGCAAGAACCAAATGATTTGATCTGTCACTCAACAATTCTGGTGGCCAGCTCTTCGTTCTGATGTTGCTGCATATGTTGCCTCCTGCTGAGTTTGTGCACAGAATAAGACTCCTCAACGTCTTCCTGTGGGTCTTCTTCAACCTATTGCTAATGGTGAGCGTCCTTGGACACATCTTTCCATGGACTTCATTGTCGAGCTCCCTGTTTCCAATGGCAATACTGTTATCCTTATGGTGGTTGACCGTTTTTCTAAAATGTCACATTGCATTCCCTTGAAGAAGTTGCCTACCGCTTAGGAGCTTGCTTCAATTTTTGCCCGGGAGGTCTTCCGTTTACATGGGTTACCCAAGGAGATAGTGTCGGACTAGGGTAGCCAGTTTGTCTCCAGATTTTGGCGTTCCTTTTGTGCTCAAATGGGGATCCAGCTTTCCTTCTCCTTGGCATATCACCCTCAATCCAGTGGGGCTGCGGAACAGTCTAATCAAGCTCTGGAACAGTTCCTCAGTTGCTATGTCTCAGATCACCACAATGATTGGTCTGAACTGTTACCTTGGGCAGAGTTTGCTCGTAATAGTGCTATTAATGCTTCCTCCAAGATATCCCCGTTCATGGCGAATTATGGGTTTCAACCATCCTTGTTGCCCTATTCATTCATGTCTCAGGGTATTCCGGCTTTGGAGGAGCATCTCCGGCAACTCCGTTCCTCGTGGGTGCAGATTCAGGATTGCCTTCATCATTCTATGAAGCGCCAAAAGTTCCAGGCTGATCGTAGGCGTCTGCCCGCGCCTTCCTACCAGGTTGGTGAGAGAGTTTGGATGTCCTCCCGCAACTTGAACCTTCATGTGCCTTCCAATAAACTGGCTCCCCATTATGTTGGTCCTTTTTAAATACTCCGACTGGTCAATCATGTGGCCTACGCTCTTGACCTTCCTCCTGCAATGCGCATTTCCAATGTTTTTCATGTTTCCCTCTTGAAACCATTGGTTTGTAATTGGTTTACCACTGTATTGACTCGTCCCTGCCCTATCGTTGTTGACAACCATGAGGAGTATGACTCTCGTATGTCCAGGGGCCGCATACAGTATTTGGTTCACTGGAGGGGCTACAGTCTGGAGGAGCGTTTATGGGTTCCCTCCTCTGATGTTCATGCTCCCGCCCTCTTCTGTGCCTTCCAAGCCCGTTTCCCCAACAAGCCTTTTGTCCTCCCATGGGGGAGGGGTCATTGAGGGAAGGGTACTGTCAGGGTGTTTTACCTTATCTGTTTGCCATGTGCTGCTGGCAGACATTTTACTCACCTCTCTTCCTGACTCTGGTGCATACTGTGTGATGCTGCTCATTTCCTGCACTTCCTTTTATGGCCAGACTGGTGTACATCATCCGTGTGAGACAGGATGCATTCTCAGAATTGTGATGTCATCACTTATTATTTAAAGGGCCTCTGTTCAGTATGCTTTTCCCTTGCGTTGTCTCAGACCTGTTTGTGAGAGCTCCTGTGTATTACCTGACTGTCTGACACCCCTCCTGGTTCCTGATCTCTGGCTTGTTCCTGACTCTGCTATTCTCCTTGTTCCTGATTCCGGCTCGTCTGACTGTTCGCTTTGGCTCCTGACTCGGCTCATCTGACTACCAGTTCTGGTTTTGATTCCTGGCTTATTTTACTTGTGGACTTTTTATTATTTTTTGCTATTAATAAAGGTGTGATTATTTTTGCACTTCATGTCTGATTCCTGGCACCCTGACAGATGGCCCAGGAGCAGATGGTGCATTTTGCGCCTCCCGGAGGACCTGCAATATATCCTTAAGAGTATTCAACATCTCTCTTTGGTCTTTGTGAATATCATTTAGTACTCCCATAAGGTACACTCTGATCTCTGCCTGTTCCCTCCGGGAGGCACACATCTCCTCAAGGAAATCAGTCAAGATCTATACCTCTGCTAACTCTGGGGGTATGTTCTCCTGAGGATCTGCTGCACAGTGGGCTGCTAATGCATGGCTTCAGGGGATGATGGTACAGGGATGTCTTCCATGTCTCACCAAGGTGGCGAGTCATCTGCACCACTCTCATGCCTGGGTGAAGGAGAAGCCTGTGGGTGCTGTGCTGCCTCCTCCCCGGG
This sequence comes from Bombina bombina, assembly GCF_027579735.1. Taxonomy (NCBI): domain Eukaryota; kingdom Metazoa; phylum Chordata; class Amphibia; order Anura; family Bombinatoridae; genus Bombina; species Bombina bombina. The sequence goes on along the minus strand of NC_069501.1, from coordinate 331,224,868 downwards.
CTCAGACTCTGTATATTGTAAAAAGAAAGAAATTGAGATATTAGCACAGTTCAAAATAAAGATGTAAATGTTCTATTTGAAAGTGTATTTATGAGACTGCCTTCGTAATTCTATTGTAAGCAAAAGCAATCAATACAATTTCAGCATTTGCAAACCCGTCTTTCTGATATCTATATGGTCAATCTGAATGTCTTTTTGCGTTAGTCTTAAATCTGTTTAAATGCACACCTAACCTGTAGCCTAGATACTAATGTGATGGCTTTTCTGTAAATGCAACTTTCGCAAGGTAATTGTGAATGCGTTTACATAATGTATAAAAATGCATAATTGCGTTAGTCATATCCTTAAATAATTTTTTTGTGTGAATGGGTTATGAGGTGGATGTAAGGAGATTAGTAAATGAGCTTACTGGCAGATGAGAGGGGCAGGTTCCCGGTATCAACTCCTCCGATACCGACTATGGCCACCTCGGAGATGTTGGGACGTAACATTTCTTCCCAGTGTGAAAACTCAAAGATTATTTCAGGACGGCCACTGGTCCCGGCTATGTATTCCCTCTCCCTTGTGAGCTTTCTTTTCAGTTCCACTCTGCAGTCCCAGTAGCGATGCTGGATAGATTTCACATCCCTGTTGTAAACCCCCACTGCATTAACGGCATCCCTGATCTCCAGCCATAGCTTACTCTTATCCTTAGGGGTGGCCTTCTGTGCCTGCAGCCTCCTAGCCCTCTCCATATAAGCCTCGATGACTGCCTCCTTCTCATCCATGGTATATTTCTCCTCAATCTGCCTGGGCTTCCCCTGCAATGTGAGCCTCTGTTCCCCAGACTGTAAAGCTCCCTGTCTACTCTGCACACCACTGGGCCCAGCCACTTGTTCATCTTCAACAATGTGGCTGGGTCCACCCACCCCTTCCTCTCCCCCTTCCTGTCCCACTCCTCTCCCCTTTCTCTCCCCCTCCCTCTCTCCTGACTAACATCCTGCCTAGCCTTCTCTACGAGCTCATCCCTGAACTCAGCCCTAGCCTCCTGCCTAATGAGTTCTAATAGCTCCGGGCTAATCCGCCCCCTCTCCCGACATAATCAAACAAAATGTGAATGTGCCCAAATGAAAGGGGAATGTGCCCAAATGAAAGGGGGTCAAAATAATGGACAAAAGTAAAAAAAAGTGCAGAAACTATGAATGGTATATAAATAAAAGAGGGTAAGGGGTATTAAACAGACAAACGTATATGGGTAAAAAGACTAAATTGAGGATATGTAAACAATAAGTTTAAGAGAATAAAAAGCTATGGGATGAAAGGGAATGGGGTATGGGCTTAAAGGGAATGGGGTATGGGCTTAAAGGGAATGGGGTATGGAGTGTAGTATGAAAGGGAATGGGGTATGGAGTGTATGTAGTGTTAGTGATAAGTGTATGTATGTATTGAATGTGTTTGCATGTAAATGTGTAAGAAGCCATGCTTCGAGCATGCTTATATACCCTATGTAAATATTTAATGATGTACCAGTTTGTAAAGTAAACAAGGTTAAGGTGTGCTTTCTTACGCCTAGATTTAGAGTTCTGCGGTAGCCGTCAAAACCAGCGTTAAGGGCTCCTAACGCTGGTTTTTACTGCCCGCTGGTATTTAGAGTCAGTCAGGAAAGGGTCAAACGCTCACTTTCCAGCCACGACTTTTCCATACCACAGATCCCCTTAAGCCAATTGCGTATCCTATCTTTTCAATGGGATCTTCCTAACGCTGGTATTTAGAGTCTTGGCTGAAGTGAGCGTTACACCTCTAACGACAAAACTCCAGCCGCAGAAAAAAGTCAGGAGTTAAGAGCTTTATGGGCTAGGGGAGGGAGGAGGAGTACTGTGAGTGGTTAAGGGATCACCCGGCTGAGGAGGAGATTGAGGCAGAGGAGAAGATGGAGGAGGCCCAGGAGCAGATGGCCCAGGAGCAGATGGTGTCAGGGTTTTTTCCCTGATCTGTTTGCCATGTGCTGCTGGCAGCCATTTTACTCACCTCTCTTCCTGACTCTGGTGCATACTGTGTGATGCTACTCATTTCCTGCACTTCCTTTTATGGCCAGACTGGTGTACATAATCTGTGTGAGACAGGATGCAGTCTCAGAATTGTGATGTCATCACTTATTATTTAAAGGGTCTCTGTTCATTATGCTTTACCCTTGCATTGTCTCAGACCTGTTTGTGAGAGCTCCTGTGTATTACCTGGCTGTCTGACGTCCCTCCAGGTTCCTGATCTCTGGCTTGCTCCTGACTCTGTTGTTCTCCTTGTTCCTGATTCCGGTTTGTCTGACTATTCGCTTTGGCTCCTGACTAGGCTCGTCTGACTACCAGTTCTGGTTTTGATTCCTGGCTTATTTGACTTGTGGACTTTTTATTATTTTTTGCTGTGATTATTTTTGCACTTCTTGTCTCAGTCTGATTCCTGGCACACTGACATTACACAAGGGCCATGAATCCTGATGGTGCTAATAATCCACCTTTACCTGCCATGATGGCAGTGCCATCATTTCCAGGATGGATGAACAGGATCACCGTTTGGATAAATTTGCACTATGCCTGCAAACCCTGCTGACTCGCAGTGCACATTTAAACCAATGTGTCCCGCAAGTTATGGCTGCTCCTGTTTCCGCTGCTGCACCTAGTCCTACCAGGAGCATGTCTGGTTCTGCACCTCTACCTCAGCGATATGGAGGCAATCCTAATCAGTGCGGAGGGTTTTTGAACCAGATGGGCATTTACTTTGAGATGTTACCTCAGGCGTTTCCCTCTGACAGAGCTAAGGTGGGATTTCTCATCTCGTTACTCTCTGACACAGCTCTTGCCTGGGCTAATCCCTTGTGGGAGACTAATAAACCTGTGATTTCAAATTACCCTGAATTTGTAGCCTCCTTTCGAAGGGTATTTGATGTTCCAGCTCGCTCCTCCTCTGCTGCTAAACAACTCATGTCCATTCAGCAAGGTACAAGATCTGTTGCTCAGTATGCCATTGAGTTCCATACGCTTGCCGCAGATGTAGACCCTTGTTGCCACCTTCTTTCATGGTGCCAGAGATTTACCAGAAGATCTTGAGGCATTGGTGTCTTTTTTGATCCTAATTGACATCAGACTAAGTGAGAGGTCCTCTTTCAAGGAGGGCTTGCAGAAGCTTCCTATTCCGTTGTCTCCTACGTGTTCATTTGCACCCATGCCTCCCTCTCCTCCTGGTCCCGAGTCACCAGGAACTGCTTAGCCGATGCAGTTGGGATTCACGTGTCTCTTCATGGTGGAGAGGACCTTTAGGAGGAGGGAGGGACTCTGCCTCTATTGTGGGTTACAGGGCCACCTTTTGAAATCTTGTCCTACATGGCCGGGAAACGCTCACACCTAAGGTCCTGTCAGGGGCAGAACTTGGGTGGTTTATTCTCATCCCCAGAACTGCTAAAGGAGAAACCTTTGGTCATGGTTGTCCTTTCCTGGGTGTACTCCTTCATAGTCACCCAGGCTCTTGATGACTCCTGTTTTGCCTCGGTCCGTTCCGCTTGCTATTGAGGCCATTGATGGCAGGCTCCTTCAGCCCGCACTTGTTACTCACAAAACTGCTCCATTATCCATGGCTGTTGGGGCTCTCCATTTTGAAACCCTCCAGTTCCAGTTGATAAACTCTCCACATTTTCCGGTTATTCTGGGTTATCCCTGGCTCCAAAAGCACAATCCCAGTCTTGACTGGCGCAGGTCCGAAATTTTGTTGTGGTCTCCACAATGTATTTCCACTTGTTTTCGGAAACCAGTTAAAGTCTTGTGCACGTCTTCGGTATCTCAATTGCCAGAGGAGTACCAAGAGTTCCTAGACGTTTTTGACAAGGTGTGTGCCGGTACGTTGCCTCCTCACCGGTCTTACGATTGTGCCATAGACCTGCAACCCGGAGCCATTCCTCCTTGGGGCCGTGCTTACCCTCTGTCTGTTGCAGAGAATTGTGCTATGGAGGAGTATGTTGCCGATGCTCTGTCACGGGGGATCATCTGCAAATCCTGCTCTCCTGCAGGGGCTGGCTTCTTCTTTGTGAAGAAAAAGGCTGGCGAGTTTAGACCATGCATAAATTATAGGGGTCTTAATCATCTTACCATTAAGAATGCTTACCCTATTCCGGAACTCTTTGACCGCCTCAAGGGAGCTACGGTCTTTACTAAACTTGATTTGAGAGGAGCGTACAATCTCATTAGGATCAAGGAGGGCCACGAATGGAAAACAGTATTTAACACCAGGAGCGGGCATTATGAGTATCTTGTAATGCCCTTTGGCCTATGTAATGCTCCTGCTGTTTTCCAGGAATTTATTAATGATGTCCTATGAGATATGTTGCAACAGTGTGCTGTGGTGTACAATGACGACATCCTCATACACTCACCCACACTTGAGGCTCATTGTTCTGATGTTACATGGGTTCTTCAGAGACTACGTGAGAATGGCCTGTTTTGAAAACTCGAGAAATGTGAATTCCATCAGACTCAAGTAACCTTCCTAGGTTATGTTACCTCCGTTGCAGGGTTCTCCATGGATCCTGACAAGTAATCTGCAGTTCTGCAGTGGCCTCGCCCAGTTGGTCTTCGGTCTATTCAACGTTTTTTGGGGTTCGCCAATTACTATAGAAAGTTTATTAAAAACTTTTCTTCCTTGGTCAAACCTATCACAGACATGACCTGTAAAGAGAATGATCTACTCCATTGGTCACCTACTGCCATTAAGGCCTTTGATAGTCTTAAGACTGCCTTTGCTGCCGCTCCAGTTCTGGCTCATCCTAATCATGTCCTGCCTTTCATTCTTGAGGTCGATGTGTCTGAGACTGGAGTAGCTGCCCTCTTGTCTCAACATCCTACGCCTGACGGTTCCTTGCATCCATGTGGTTTCTTCTCTAAGAAATTGTCTCCAGCGGAGTGCAATATGAAATTGGTGACAGAGAATTACTGGCCATAATTTTGGCACTCAATGAATGGAGGCATCTTCTCGAGGGTACTAGCGTGCCAGTGCTCATTCTTACTGACCATAAGAATTTAACCTATCTATCTGAAGCAAAATGTTTGTCTCCCCGACAGGCCAGATGGGTGCTATTTTGTCATGGTTTAATTATGTGGTCTCCTACCTGCCTGGTAGTAAGAATGTTAGGGCTAATGCCCTCTCTCGACAATTTTCGCCTCTGTCCAAGGAGGAGTCTGTACCTAGTCCAGTTATACCTCCTGACCATATTTTGGCTACCATACGTACTAATTTGACTTCTCCCTTGGGGGAGGAGATCCTGGCTGCACAAACCAATGCACCTCCTGAGAAACCTAGTGGTAAGTGTTTTGTTCCTGAGAATCTTCTAACTAAACTTTTGCACACTTACCGCTATCCTAAAGCCGCAGGTCACCCAGGCAAGAACCAAATGATTTGATCTGTCACTCAACAATTCTGGTGGCCAGCTCTTCGTTCTGATGTTGCTGCATATGTTGCCTCCTGCTGAGTTTGTGCACAGAATAAGACTCCTCAACGTCTTCCTGTGGGTCTTCTTCAACCTATTGCTAATGGTGAGCGTCCTTGGACACATCTTTCCATGGACTTCATTGTCGAGCTCCCTGTTTCCAATGGCAATACTGTTATCCTTATGGTGGTTGACCGTTTTTCTAAAATGTCACATTGCATTCCCTTGAAGAAGTTGCCTACTGCTTAGGAGCTTGCTTCAATTTTTGCCCGGGAGGTCTTCCGTTTACATGGGTTACCCAAGGAGATAGTGTCGGACTAGGGAAGCCAGTTTGTCTCCAGATTTTGGCGTTCCTTTTGTGCTCAAATGGGGATCCAGCTTTCCTTCTCCTTGGCATATCACCCTCAATCCAGTGGGGCTGCGGAACAGTCTAATCAAGCTCTGGAACAGTTCCTCAGTTGCTATGTCTCAGATCACCACAATGATTGGTCTGAACTGTTACCTTGGGCAGAGTTTGCTCGTAATAGTGCTATTAATGCTTCCTCCAAGATATCCCCGTTCATGGCGAATTATGGGTTTCAACCATCCTTGTTGCCCTATTCATTCATGTCTCAGGGTATTCCGGCTTTGGAGGAGCATCTCCGGCAACTCCGTTCCTCGTGGGTGCAGATTCAGGATTGCCTTCATCATTCTATGAAGCGCCAAAAGTTCCAGGCTGATCGTAGGCGTCTGCCCGCGCCTTCCTACCAGGTTGGTGAGAGAGTTTGGATGTCCTCCCGCAACTTGAACCTTCATGTGCCTTCCAATAAACTGGCTCCCCATTATGTTGGTCCTTTTTAAATACTCTGACTGGTCAATGATGTGGCCTACGCTCTTGACCTTCCTCCTGCAATGCGCATTTCCAATGTTTTTCATGTTTCCCTCTTGAAACCATTGGTTTGTAATTGGTTTACCACTGTATTGACTCGTCCCCTCCCTATCGTTGTTGACAACCATGAGGAGTATGACTCTCGTATGTCCAGGGGCCGCATACAGTATTTGGTTCACTGGAGGGGCTACAGTCTGGAGGAGCGTTTATGGGTTCCCTCCTCTGATGTTCATGCTCCCGCCCTCTTCTGTGCCTTCCAAGCCCGTTTCCCCAACAAGCCTTTTGTCCTCCCATGGGGGAGGGGTCATTGAGGGAAGGGTACTGTCAGGGTGTTTTACCTTATCTGTTTGCCATGTGCTGCTGGCAGACATTTTACTCACCTCTCTTCCTGACTCTGGTGCATACTGTGTGATGCTGCTCATTTCCTGCACTTCCTTTTATGGCCAGACTGGTGTACATCATCCGTGTGAGACAGGATGCATTCTCAGAATTGTGATGTCATCACTTATTATTTAAAGGGCCTCTGTTCAGTATGCTTTTCCCTTGCGTTGTCTCAGACCTGTTTGTGAGAGCTCCTGTGTATTACCTGACTGTCTGACACCCCTCCTGGTTCCTGATCTCTGGCTTGTTCCTGACTCTGCTATTCTCCTTGTTCCTGATTCCGGCTCGTCTGACTGTTCGCTTTGGCTCCTGACTCGGCTCATCTGACTACCAGTTCTGGTTTTGATTCCTGGCTTATTTTACTTGTGGACTTTTTATTATTTTTTGCTATTAATAAAGGTGTGATTATTTTTGCACTTCATGTCTGATTCCTGGCACCCTGACAGATGGCCCAGGAGCAGATGGTGCATTTTGCGCCTCCCGGAGGACCTGCTATATATCCTTAAGAGTATTCAACATCTCTCTTTGGTCTTTGTGAATATCATTTAGTACTCCCATAAGGTACACTCTGATCTCTGCCTGTTCCCTCCGGGAGGCACACATCTCCTCAAGGAAATCAGTCAAGATCTATACCTCTGCTAACTCTGGGGGTATGTTCTCCTGAGGATCTGCTGCACAGTGGGCTGCTAATGCATGGCTTCAGGGGATGATGGTACAGGGATGTCTTCCATGTCTCACCAAGGTGGCGAGTCATCTGCACCACTCTCATGCCTGGGTGAAGGAGAAGCCTGTGGGTGCTGTGCTGCCTCCTCCCCGGGCTCAGACTCTGTATATTGTAAAAAGAAAGAAATTGAGATATTAGCACAGTTCAAAATAAAGATGTAAATGTTCTATTTGAAAGTGTATTTATGAGACTGCCTTCGTAATTCTATTGTAAGCAAAAGCAATCAATACAATTTCAGCATTTGCAAACCCGTCTTTCTGATATCTATATGGTCAATCTGAATGTCTTTTTGCGTTAGTCTTAAATCTGTTTAAATGCACACCTAACCTGTAGCCTAGATACTAATGTGATGGCTTTTCTGTAAATGCAACTTTCGCAAGGTAATTGTGAATGCGTTTACATAATGTATAAAAATGCATAATTGCGTTAGTCATATCCTTAAATAATTTTTTTGTGTGAATGGGTTATGAGGTGGATGTAAGGAGATTAGTAAATGAGCTTACTGGCAGATGAGAGGGGCAGGTTCCCGGTATCAACTCCTCCGATACCGACTATGGCCACCTCGGAGATGTTGGGACGTAACATTTCTTCCCAGTGTGAAAACTCAAAGATTATTTCAGGACGGCCACTGGTCCCAGCTATGTATTCCCTCTCCCTTGTGAGCTTTCTTTTCAGTTCCACTCTGCAGTCCCAGTAGCGATGCTGGATAGATTTCACATCCCTGTTGTAAACCCCCACTGCATTAACGGCATCCCTGATCTCCAGCCATAGCTTACTCTTATCCTTAGGGGTGGCCTTCTGTGCCTGCAGCCTCCTAGCCCTCTCCATATAAGCCTCGATGACTGCCTCCTTCTCATCCATGGTATATTTCTCCTCCCTCTGCCTGGGCTTCCCCTGCAATGTGAGCCTCTGTTCCCCGGACTGTAAAGCTCCCTGTCTACTCTGCACACCACTGGGCCCAGCCACTTGTTCATCTTCAACAATGTGGCTGGGTCCACCCACCCCTTCCTCTCCCCCTTCCTGACTAACATCCTGCCTAGCCTTCTCTACGAGCTCATCCCTGAACTCAGCCCTAGCCTCCTGCCTAATGAGTTCTAATAGCTCCGGGCTAATCCGCCCCCTCTCCCGACATAATCAAACAAAATGTGAATGTGCCCAAATGAAAGGGGAATGTGCCCAAATGAAAGGGGGTCAAAATAATGGACAAAAGTAAAAAAAAGTGCAGAAACTATGAATGGTATATAAATAAAAGAGGGTAAGGGGTATTAAACAGACAAACGTATATGGGTAAAAAGACTAAATTGAGGATATGTAAACAATAAGTTTAAGAGAATAAAAAGCTATGGGATGAAAGGGAATGGGGTATGGGCTTAAAGGGAATGGGGTATGGGCTTAAAGGGAATGGGGTATGGAGTGTAGTATGAAAGGGAATGGGGTATGGAGTGTATGTAGTGTTAGTGATAAGTGTATGTATGTATTGAATGTGTTTGCATGTAAATGTGTAAGAAGCCATGCTTCGAGCATGCTTATATACCCTATGTAAATATTTAATGATGTACCAGTTTGTAAAGTAAACAAGGTTAAGGTGTGCTTTCTTACGCCTAGATTTAGAGTTCTGCGGTAGCCGTCAAAACCAGCGTTAAGGGCTCCTAACGCTGGTTTTTACTGCCCGCTGGTATTTAGAGTCAGTCAGGAAAGGGTCAAACGCTCACTTTCCAGCCACGACTTTTCCATACCACAGATCCCCTTAAGCCAATTGCGTATCCTATCTTTTCAATGGGATCTTCCTAACGCTGGTATTTAGAGTCTTGGCTGAAGTGAGCGTTACACCTCTAACGACAAAACTCCAGCCGCAGAAAAAAGTCAGGAGTTAAGAGCTTTATGGGCTAGGGGAGGGAGGAGGAGTACTGTGAGTGGTTAAGGGATCACCCGGCTGAGGAGGAGATTGAGGCAGAGGAGAAGATGGAGGAGGCCCAGGAGCAGATGGCCCAGGAGCAGATGGTGTCAGGGTTTTTTCCCTGATCTGTTTGCCATGTGCTGCTGGCAGCCATTTTACTCACCTCTCTTCCTGACTCTGGTGCATACTGTGTGATGCTACTCATTTCCTGCACTTCCTTTTATGGCCAGACTGGTGTACATAATCTGTGTGAGACAGGATGCAGTCTCAGAATTGTGATGTCATCACTTATTATTTAAAGGGTCTCTGTTCATTATGCTTTACCCTTGCATTGTCTCAGACCTGTTTGTGAGAGCTCCTGTGTATTACCTGGCTGTCTGACGTCCCTCCAGGTTCCTGATCTCTGGCTTGCTCCTGACTCTGTTGTTCTCCTTGTTCCTGATTCCGGTTTGTCTGACTATTCGCTTTGGCTCCTGACTAGGCTCGTCTGACTACCAGTTCTGGTTTTGATTCCTGGCTTATTTGACTTGTGGACTTTTTATTATTTTTTGCTGTGATTATTTTTGCACTTCTTGTCTCAGTCTGATTCCTGGCACACTGACATTACACAAGGGCCATGAATCCTGATGGTGCTAATAATCCACCTTTACCTGCCATGATGGCAGTGCCATCATTTCCAGGATGGATGAACAGGATCACCGTTTGGATAAATTTGCACTATGCCTGCAAACCCTGCTGACTCGCAGTGCACATTTAAACCAATGTGTCCCGCAAGTTATGGCTGCTCCTGTTTCCGCTGCTGCACCTAGTCCTACCAGGAGCATGTCTGGTTCTGCACCTCTACCTCAGCGATATGGAGGCAATCCTAATCAGTGCGGAGGGTTTTTGAACCAGATGGGCATTTACTTTGAGATGTTACCTCAGGCGTTTCCCTCTGACAGAGCTAAGGTGGGATTTCTCATCTCGTTACTCTCTGACACAGCTCTTGCCTGGGCTAATCCCTTGTGGGAGACTAATAAACCTGTGATTTCAAATTACCCTGAATTTGTAGCCTCCTTTCGAAGGGTATTTGATGTTCCAGCTCGCTCCTCCTCTGCTGCTAAACAACTCATGTCCATTCAGCAAGGTACAAGATCTGTTGCTCAGTATGCCATTGAGTTCCATACGCTTGCCGCAGATGTAGACCCTTGTTGCCACCTTCTTTCATGGTGCCAGAGATTTACCAGAAGATCTTGAGGCATTGGTGTCTTTTTTGATCCTAATTGACATCAGACTAAGTGAGAGGTCCTCTTTCAAGGAGGGCTTGCAGAAGCTTCCTATTCCGTTGTCTCCTACGTGTTCATTTGCACCCATGCCTCCCTCTCCTCCTGGTCCCGAGTCACCAGGAACTGCTTAGCCGATGCAGTTGGGATTCACGTGTCTCTTCATGGTGGAGAGGACCTTTAGGAGGAGGGAGGGACTCTGCCTCTATTGTGGGTTACAGGGCCACCTTTTGAAATCTTGTCCTACATGGCCGGGAAACGCTCACACCTAAGGTCCTGTCAGGGGCAGAACTTGGGTGGTTTATTCTCATCCCCAGAACTGCTAAAGGAGAAACCTTTGGTCATGGTTGTCCTTTCCTGGGTGTACTCCTTCATAGTCACCCAGGCTCTTGATGACTCCTGTTTTGCCTCGGTCCGTTCCGCTTGCTATTGAGGCCATTGATGGCAGGCTCCTTCAGCCCGCACTTGTTACTCACAAAACTGCTCCATTATCCATGGCTGTTGGGGCTCTCCATTTTGAAACCCTCCAGTTCCAGTTGATAAACTCTCCACATTTTCCGGTTATTCTGGGTTATCCCTGGCTCCAAAAGCACAATCCCAGTCTTGACTGGCGCAGGTCCGAAATTTTGTTGTGGTCTCCACAATGTATTTCCACTTGTTTTCGGAAACCAGTTAAAGTCTTGTGCACGTCTTCGGTATCTCAATTGCCAGAGGAGTACCAAGAGTTCCTAGACGTTTTTGACAAGGTGTGTGCCGGTACGTTGCCTCCTCACCGGTCTTACGATTGTGCCATAGACCTGCAACCCGGAGCCATTCCTCCTTGGGGCCGTGCTTACCCTCTGTCTGTTGCAGAGAATTGTGCTATGGAGGAGTATGTTGCCGATGCTCTGTCACGGGGGATCATCTGCAAATCCTGCTCTCCTGCAGGGGCTGGCTTCTTCTTTGTGAAGAAAAAGGCTGGCGAGTTTAGACCATGCATAAATTATAGGGGTCTTAATCATCTTACCATTAAGAATGCTTACCCTATTCCGGAACTCTTTGACCGCCTCAAGGGAGCTACGGTCTTTACTAAACTTGATTTGAGAGGAGCGTACAATCTCATTAGGATCAAGGAGGGCCACGAATGGAAAACAGTATTTAACACCAGGAGCGGGCATTATGAGTATCTTGTAATGCCCTTTGGCCTATGTAATGCTCCTGCTGTTTTCCAGGAATTTATTAATGATGTCCTATGAGATATGTTGCAACAGTGTGCTGTGGTGTACAATGACGACATCCTCATACACTCACCCACACTTGAGGCTCATTGTTCTGATGTTACATGGGTTCTTCAGAGACTACGTGAGAATGGCCTGTTTTGAAAACTCGAGAAATGTGAATTCCATCAGACTCAAGTAACCTTCCTAGGTTATGTTACCTCCGTTGCAGGGTTCTCCATGGATCCTGACAAGTAATCTGCAGTTCTGCAGTGGCCTCGCCCAGTTGGTCTTCGGTCTATTCAACGTTTTTTGGGGTTCGCCAATTACTATAGAAAGTTTATTAAAAACTTTTCTTCCTTGGTCAAACCTATCACAGACATGACCTGTAAAGAGAATGATCTACTCCATTGGTCACCTACTGCCATTAAGGCCTTTGATAGTCTTAAGACTGCCTTTGCTGCCGCTCCAGTTCTGGCTCATCCTAATCATGTCCTGCCAGTGGCGTCACTAGGGTTGGTGTCACCCGGTGCGGTAAGTTATGGTGTCACCCCCCCCCCCCCCCCGGAAAGCAGACACACACAAAAACACAGGCACACACACATACAAACACTCAGACACACTTAAAAACATACTCAGATGCACACACAAACACTCGGAAACACACTCAGACACACACACACAAAAACTCAGACACACACTTACAAAATATGTAAACTGCACTGCAATAATTATGAAGCTCATGCCTAGAGCTGCTCCCTGGCTCAGCAGAGCATCAAATGAAAAATAAACAGAGCACTCTAAAATAAATCACTAAAGAAAAGGTTTAGGCGCAAACTATGAAAATTCTGCTCTCTGACTCTGTTCCAAGCCTGTCAGTGCACAACCCCGGGCCGCGTGCCTACCGCTTCTTATGGCCAATCACCTCTGCACTCTGCCCACCCCCAGACCCCCGCCCGCCCTCCTACCTGTTCAGTGTGCACTTAGTGTACCGTAACCGTAATGGTCTGGTGGGCATCATACGTGGCTCCTTCACTTTAAAGACAGTGTAAAACAGTCATGCGGTCAGGTGCCAGGCATCCCCTCATGATTTGCTAATTCCCGTTTAGAGAGACAGCACAGCAGTGAGTGACTCCACTGCTCCACATGTCACTGAGCAGTGAGCACAGATAGGCAGGCAGGTTTAGGCTAGCAGCGCAACTTTGCAAGCCCCACGGCATGCCCACAACATTCATAGCGAAATTGGGCAGGGGAGAAGCAAAGTACAAACAAGCAAAAGCAGCCGGGAAAACTATTTGTTGAAATTGCAGCACTGGCTCAAGGGGCAAACAATTGTGTGTCTACAACTTCCCCAGTCCCACCAATGTTCCCAAATGCCAGACCCTCTAATAAAAAAAAATCTATGCATCTCAACATTGTATTTCTTTCAATTTCAATAAAATTTAAAAAAAAAAAAAAAAAAAAAAAAAAAAATTTTTTTTTTTTTTTTTTTTTTTTGGTGTCACCCCCTGGAGGGTGTCACCCGGGTGCGGCCCGCCCCCCCCGCCCCCCCCTAGTGACGCCACTGTGTCCTGCCTTTCATTCTTGAGGTCGATGTGTCTGAGACTGGAGTAGCTGCCCTCTTGTCTCAACATCCTACGCCTGACGGTTCCTTGCATCCATGTGGTTTCTTCTCTAAGAAATTGTCTCCAGCGGAGTGCAATATGAAATTGGTGACAGAGAATTACTGGCCATAATTTTGGCACTCAATGAATGGAGGCATCTTCTCGAGGGTACTAGCGTGCCAGTGCTCATTCTTACTGACCATAAGAATTTAACCTATCTATCTGAAGCAAAATGTTTGTCTCCCCGACAGGCCAGATGGGTGCTATTTTGTCATGGTTTAATTATGTGGTCTCCTACCTGCCTGGTAGTAAGAATGTTAGGGCTAATGCCCTCTCTCGACAATTTTCGCCTCTGTCCAAGGAGGAGTCTGCTCCTGACCATATTTTGGCTACCATACGTACTAATTTGACTTCTCCCTTGGGGGAGGAGATCCTGGCTGCACAAACCAATGCACCTCCTCAGAAACCTAGTGGTAAGTGTTTTGTTCCTGAGAATCTTCTAACTAAACTTTTGCACACTTACCGCTATCCTAAAGCCGCAGGTCACCCAGGCAAGAACCAAATGATTTGATCTGTCACTCAACAATTCTGGTGGCCAGCTCTTCGTTCTGATGTTGCTGCATATGTTGCCTCCTGCTGAGTTTGTGCACAGAATAAGACTCCTCAAAGTCTTCCTGTGGGTCTTCTTCAACCTATTGCTAATGGTGAGCGTCCTTGGACACATCTTTCCATGGACTTCATTGTCGAGCTCCCTGTTTCCAATGGCAATACTGTTATCCTTATGGTGGTTGACCATTTTTCTAAAATGTCACATTGCATTCCCTTGAAGAAGTTGCCTACCGCTTAGGAGCTTGCTTCAATTTTTGCCCGGGAGGTCTTCCGTTTACATGGGTTACCCAAGGAGATAGTGTCGGACTAGGGTAGCCAGTTTGTCTCCAGATTTTGGCGTTCCTTTTGTGCTCAAATGGGGATCCAGCTTTCCTTCTCCTTGGCATATCACCCTCAATCCAGTGGGGCTGCGGAACAGTCTAATCAAGCTCTGGAACAGTTCCTCAGTTGCTATGTCTCAGATCACCACAATGATTGGTCTGAACTGTTACCTTGGGCAGAGTTTGCTCGTAATAGTGCTATTAATGCTTCCTCCAAGATATCCCCGTTCATGGCGAATTATGGGTTTCAACCATCCTTGTTGCCCTATTCATTCATGTCTCAGGGTATTCCGGCTTTGGAGGAGCATCTCCGGCAACTCCGTTCCTCGTGGGTGCAGATTCAGGATTGCCTTCATCATTCTATGAAGCGCCAAAAGTTCCAGGCTGATCGTAGGCGTCTGCCCGCGCCTTCCTACCAGGTTGGTGAGAGAGTTTGGATGTCCTCCCGCAACTTGAACCTTCATGTGCCTTCCAATAAACTGGCTCCCCATTATGTTGGTCCTTTTTAAATACTCCGACTGGTCAATCATGTGGCCTACGCTCTTGACCTTCCTCCTGCAATGCGCATTTCCAATGTTTTTCATGTTTCCCTCTTGAAACCATTGGTTTGTAATTGGTTTACCACTGTATTGACTCGTCCCTGCCCTATCGTTGTTGACAACCATGAGGAGTATGACTCTCGTATGTCCAGGGGCCGCATACAGTATTTGGTTCACTGGAGGGGCTACAGTCTGGAGGAGCGTTTATGGGTTCCCTCCTCTGATGTTCATGCTCCCGCCCTCTTCTGTGCCTTCCAAGCCCGTTTCCCCAACAAGCCTTTTGTCCTCCCATGGGGGAGGGGTCATTGAGGGAAGGGTACTGTCAGGGTGTTTTACCTTATCTGTTTGCCATGTGCTGCTGGCAGACATTTTACTCACCTCTCTTCCTGACTCTGGTGCATACTGTGTGATGCTGCTCATTTCCTGCACTTCCTTTTATGGCCAGACTGGTGTACATCATCTGTGTGAGACAGGATGCATTCTCAGAATTGTGATGTCATCACTTATTATTTAAAGGGCCTCTGTTCAGTATGCTTTTCCCTTACGTTGTCTCAGACCTGTTTGTGAGAGCTCCTGTGTATTACCTGACTGTCTGACACCCCTCCTGGTTCCTGATCTCTGGCTTGTTCCTGACTCTGCTATTCTCCTTGTTCCTGATTCCGGCTCGTCTGACTGTTCGCTTTGGCTCCTGACTCGGCTCATCTGACTACCAGTTCTGGTTTTGATTCCTGGCTTATTTTACTTGTGGACTTTTTATTATTTTTTGCTATTAATAAAGGTGTGATTATTTTTGCACTTCATGTCTGATTCCTGGCACCCTGACAGATGGCCCAGGAGCAGATGGTGCATTTTGCGCCTCCCGGAGGACCTGCAATATATCCTTAAGAGTATTCAACATCTCTCTTTGGTCTTTGTGAATATCATTTAGTACTCCCATAAGGTACACTCTGATCTCTGCCTGTTCCCTCCGGGAGGCACACATCTCCTCAAGGAAATCAGTCAAGATCTATACCTCTGCTAACTCTGGGGGTATGTTCTCCTGAGGATCTGCTGCACAGTGGGCTGCTAATGCATGGCTTCAGGGGATGATGGTACAGGGATGTCTTCCATGTCTCACCAAGGTGGCGAGTCATCTGCACCACTCTCATGCCTGGGTGAAGGAGAAGCCTGTGGGTGCTGTGCTGCCTCCTCCCCGGGCTCAGACTCTGTATATTGTAAAAAGAAAGAAATTGAGATATTAGCACAGTTCAAAATAAAGATGTAAATGTTCTATTTGAAAGTGTATTTATGAGACTGCCTTCGTAATTCTATTGTAAGCAAAAGCAATCAATACAATTTCAGCATTTGCAAACCCGTCTTTCTGATATCTATATGGTCAATCTGAATGTCTTTTTGCGTTAGTCTTAAATCTGTTTAAATGCACACCTAACCTGTAGCCTAGATACTAATGTGATGGCTTTTCTGTAAATGCAACTTTCGCAAGGTAATTGTGAATGCGTTTACATAATGTATAAAAATGCATAATTGCGTTAGTCATATCCTTAAATAATTTTTTTGTGTGAATGGGTTATGAGGTGGATGTAAGGAGATTAGTAAATGAGCTTACTGGCAGATGAGAGGGGCAGGTTCCCGGTATCAACTCCTCCGATACCGACTATGGCCACCTCGGAGATGTTGGGACGTAACATTTCTTCCCAGTGTGAAAACTCAAAGATTATTTCAGGACGGCCACTGGTCCCGGCTATGTATTCCCTCTCCCTTGTGAGCTTTCTTTTCAGTTCCACTCTGCAGTCCCAGTAGCGATGCTGGATAGATTTCACATCCCTGTTGTAAACCCCCACTGCATTAACGGCATCCCTGATCTCCAGCCATAGCTTACTCTTATCCTTAGGGGTGGCCTTCTGTGCCTGCAGCCTCCTAGCCCTCTCCATATAAGCCTCGATGACTGCCTCCTTCTCATCCATGGTATATTTCTCCTCCCTCTGCCTGGGCTTCCCCTGCAATGTGAGCCTCTGTTCCCCGGACTGTAAAGCTCCCTGTCTACTCTGCACACCACTGGGCCCAGCCACTTGTTCATCTTCAACAATGTGGCTGGGTCCACCCACCCCTTCCTCTCCCCCTTCCTGTCCCACTCCTCTCCCCTTTCTCTCCCCCTCCCTCTCTCCTGACTAACATCCTGCCTAGCCTTCTCTACGAGCTCATCCCTGAACTCAGCCCTAGCCTCCTGCCTAATGAGTTCTAATAGCTCCGGGCTAATCCGCCCCCTCTCCCGACATAATCAAACAAAATGTGAATGTGCTCAAATGAAAGGGGAATGTGCCCAAATGAAAGGGGGTCAAAATAATGGACAAAAGTAAAAAAAAGTGCAGAAACTATGAATGGTATATAAATAAAAGAGGGTAAGGGGTATTAAACAGACAAACGTATATGGGTAAAAAGACTAAATTGAGGATATGTAAACAATAAGTTTAAGAGAATAAAAAGCTATGGGATGAAAGGGAATGGGGTATGGGTTTAAAGGGAATGGGGTATGGGCTTAAAGGGAATGGGGTATGGAGTGTAGTATGAAAGGGAATGGGGTATGGAGTGTATGTAGTGTTAGTGATAAGTGTATGTATGTATTGAATGTGTTTGCATGTAAATGTGTAAGAAGCCATGCTTCGAGCATGCTTATATACCCTATGTAAATATTTAATGATGTACCAGTTTGTAAAGTAAACAAGGTTAAGGTGTGCTTTCTTACGCCTAGATTTAGAGTTCTGCGGTAGCCGTCAAAACCAGCGTTAAGGGCTCCTAACGCTGGTTTTTACTGCCCGCTGGTATTTAGAGTCAGTCAGGAAAGGGTCAAACGCTCACTTTCCAGCCACGACTTTTCCATACCACAGATCCCCTTAAGCCAATTGCGTATCCTATCTTTTCAATGGGATCTTCCTAACGCTGGTATTTAGAGTCTTGGCTGAAGTGAGCGTTACACCTCTAACGACAAAACTCCAGCCGCAGAAAAAAGTCAGGAGTTAAGAGCTTTATGGGCTAACGCCGGTTTATAAAGCTCTTAACTACTGTGCTCTAAAGTACACTAACACCCATAAACTACCTATGTACCCCTAAACCGAGGCCCCCCCACATTGCCGCCGCTATAATAATTTTTTTTAATTTTTTTTAACCCCTAATCTGCCGACCGGACACCGCCGCCACTACATTATCCCTATGAACCCCTAATCTAAAATCCCCTAATCTAAAAGGTGCAAGGAAACACCAGAGGGCGCTATTATCAGCTCAAACTGCCCCGCTACCGTAAGCAACGCTGGTATTTAGAGTTGAAGTGGCAATAAGCAGTGACGTAGCATGGGGGGGCCACAGGGGCGGTGGCCCCGGGCGCAAAATTCTGAGGGGCGCAAAATGCTTGGCTCTCAGCCTCCCCAGTCCCCACCATCTCAAGACAGTAGACAGTCACAGTCCCACTCCCAGCGGCGCTACAGGGAGGCTAAAAAATCTGACAGGCGCCTGCGCCCAGCCGTTCTGTCTCTCAAGTGAACTGTCTACTACTCTGAAGTCAAGACGTGCTGTGTAATGATTTAATTATCATAATTTTATGAGTGTAATCCTATCCAACCGTTACCTGCTGCTAGACTAGTGTTTACACCACTAGTTAGCACGGTCCACTCCCACTCCCAGCGCACATGTCAGGAGGGAGTAAGAAGTCAGAGCAGCAGAGCCAGAGTGGAGTCAGACTGACTAGCACGCTGCGCCCGCAATGATAAGGTAAGTAGTGTCAACAAAAATTACCAAACTCATCACCGGGTCCGTATCAGAACCAGACCACCAGTGCCACTGCCAGACAGAATTATAATTAAATTATTATAGCCCCTGTTTTTGCCTGGGCCCTGGGGAATAGGGATTGGAAATGGCAACACACGCAAAATGCAGCTTAGCCTCTATCGTTACCCAGGTGACGTCGCAGGGCCAGCCAGCCAGCCAAGTTCCAAAGGACCCAGAGTCACTCTGAGCCAGCCAGCCAGCCAAATTCCAACTTCCAAAGGACCCAGAGTCTGAGCCAGCCAGCATGCCAGAGTGTGAGAGTGATCTATGCTGCTTTAAAGTGAAAGCTGGTTATTTTATTTCAAATTCCTTTTTAACTTGGGTAAAATAAAACTTACAAGATGTAGATGATCTACATCTTGTATGTTTTACCCAGGTTAAAAATGAATTTAAAAATAATAATAACTGGCTTTCACTTTAAAGCAGCATAGATCACTCTCACACTCTGGCATGCTGGCTCAGATGTATTTTAAAAATGAAATCCCATGTTTAAATATTAAACCATAAAAAATGTAATTGTTAAGTTTTATATAATGTACTTACTTAATGTATATAATAAAGTAATGGCTGCCTGCAACCATATTGAATCCTAATTTTTAAGGATGAATGTAGAGTTTAGAATTATATATATATATATATATATATATATATATATATATATATATATAGTATATATTTTTGTTGTTAAACTAAAGCTTTGTTTGTTTTAAAACAAAAACCTGTCTCCTAAGTTGTTGAGCTGTCTCCTAGATTCAAAGCAAATTTGCCAATCCCTACTGTACTGGTGGAAGAGACTCAGTCAGTGCTAATGGATTAGGGGGGCGCAATTCTTGCCTTGCCCTGGGCGCTGAGAAGCCACGCTACGCCACTGGCAGTAAGTATGCCTCTACGCTCCCTTTTTGGAGCCTAATGCAGGCCTTCAGAGAACTCTAAATACCAGCGTTATTTAAAAGGTGCGGGGGAAAAAAACACGCATAGCTCACGCACCCCTTTGGCCGCAAAACTCTAAATCTAGGTGTTAGTAATTAGTATGTGTACAATGTGTATTAGTTGTTTGAATTTACGCATGCTCATATTGAGTTTGTAGTTGTGTAATGTGTATAATGCGATGATGTCATAGTGATCGTTTTGCATAACATTATCCAAAAGTAGTATCTGTAAATATAAATGCTGATTTGTGATGGTCTCGTATTTGTCAAGTGATGTAAATGTTTATTTCTACTAATGTTCCATAATCTGCAATGCGAATGTTTTGTTTGTGTATCAGTTTGCAAGTCTTTTTTCATGTTGTTTTGTTCTGTGTTGCAAGATCTGAACGTATTTATGTATTCCTCGTTTAGTGTAAATGTTGTGCATTATTTTTAGTTTCCGATTGTGAATGTGTAATGCGTATGTGCTATGTTGCATGAGCAATTGTTGTTTGTACATTTGATCTGTGTTTTTGTTGTGCATTATTCCATATACGTAATATGACAGAGCAGTGTGTATTTCTCGCGAAATCGAGTGTTAGCTGAAAAATCTGTGGTTAGTTCATTTAGCATTGATCTATATGGGAGAATGTTTAACGCACCCTTAATTACGCTTATTAAATAAACACGGTAGTCATGTTACCGCGACACGTTACGAGGTTGTTTTCAGACTCGTAATACCTACTTTATAAAAAGATATGCAATGGAAATAACGTAGAAGTAACTAGCGAGCAGCCATAACGCAAAACTCGTAATCTGTCAGAATAAAAGAATAAGGAATAATGTAATATTAACTTTCCATTGAGAAAATAACAAAGGCAATATCATTTTTGCAGATAATTTTCTGTCAAGTTGAGCTTTTATTTTGTATTTCTAATTACATTAATAAATTCATGTGATTTAATATGTTCCTATGTATTAGTTACAGTACTGTATACATATTTTCTCAAGAATAATAAAACTGTAAAAAGTGTTTTAAACTTTCTATTAAGTGAACATTTCTCCTGATCCCCTGCTACGCAAAATTCATAAATCACACAGTTCGGTAAAATCAAATGAAAAATGTGCTGTTTAATAACATAAATTATGGCTGCTAACACTAATATTCATGTCAAGAATAACTCTCTAGTGAATGCTTAAACTACAGTAGCTCCCAGCAGTTAACCATAAAAACATTTCTAATTAATATAAAATAATGTTACATGTCAACAAAACATGTGCTGTCAAATTATTCTAAAATACAGAAAATATCAGAGGGATTCCATACTAGGGAGAATCAACATTAATTGCATGCTGAAAATGTACCAGCAGGTTTCTGTTATAACGTTATAAAAGATATATTGAAATGCTACAATATATTTATTCTAAATCTGTTTTCACCTACATCTCAATGTGCATGCTATTTTTTAAACAATTATGTGTACAATTTAAGATAATAAATAAATAACCTAACTACACAATGCCGCCAGTATTTATAGGGTACTTTACCTGCAAGTAAAAAAAAACTGTGAATATTCATGATACAGAAACACATAAAAGGGATATTAAACCCATTTTTTTTTCTTTCATGATTTGGATAGAGTATGCAATTTTAACATTTGGCCACCAATCGGCAAGCGCTACCCAGGTGCTGAACCAAAAATGGTCTGACTCCTAAATTTACTTTACTGCTTTTCAAATAAAGAAACCAAGAGAATTGATAATAGGAGTAACTTAGAAGGTTGCTCAAAATTGCATGCGCTATCTGAATCATAAAAGAAAACAAATAGGGTTTCATATCCCTTTAACTGCATCCTGAGTGTTTATGTTACAATGATAGTTTTAAGTGGCCACTTAAAGGAAATTTGCAACCTTAAAGGGATAGAAAAGTGCTTTTTTTCTCTTGGTATCCATTGTTGAAAATGAATATGCAGTCACAGAGATCCTACACTAGTGGGAGCTAGCTGGTGATGGTGCCTGCATACATTTGTCTCTTGTGATTAGCTAACTAGATGTGTTAAGCTAGCTGCCGGTAGTGCAATGTTGTTCCTTCAGCAATGGATAACAAGAGAATGAAGCATATTTGATAATAAAGTGTAGATTTATCAAGCAGCGGATGCTGCAATCTACCCACGTAGTTTCAGGTTCCCCTGAAACAGAAGTTAAGAAGCAGCGGTCTTAAGACTGCTCCTTAACTCGTCCACCACCTCTGATACAATCTGGATGATTGACATCCCCTGCTAGCAGCCAATTGACCGTGAATGTGCAGGGGGCGGCATTGCACAAGCATTTCAGCGTATACTATCGGCATTTATTGATATGCATCAGACATGATCTTCTACAGCGGATCATGTCCGCCTGCACAATGATAAAACGGCCCCTAAAAGTACATTTGAAAGTTATCTAAAATTCGGATTATCCTAAGTTATGAAGGTATAATCTAGATTTTATTAAAGACACAGAGACGAGTATTTTGCATTCTCTCTCTTTACTACTTAAATGCAGTTTTTTAAAGTATACATAAAAATACAACAAACTGTGAAAATTTTGAAAATAAGACAGTAAAACAAATAACAGATCAGTGACCAATGAAATTAGAGAACTGATTAAACTAAAACCACATAGCCAATCAGGTTACTAATGAATCCTATAAACTGTCCAATATACAGTAAGGCATCCTCTTTCTTTGCAACTGTAGAGGGAAACAAAAAGTCCATTATGAGGAAATAGCTCCAGACGAGAAGACAGCAGACAACCATGAAGAGAAGAACTTTGAATTGAAGAATCATCCGTGAAGAAAACTCTGTCTTATCAGGAAAGAATGAAAATCCTCTTGAAGACTGTATAGGATGAGGAAAACTTGCTTGAAGTTTTGTCTCTCCACAGAGGTGAGATGGAGCAAAACCATTTAGGATAATATCTTTATAATTGATTGGTAACTGAAATAAATATACAAGATATGTTAATAATATGATAAAACAAATAAGGGTGGGAACAAATATATATAATAATATAATCAGAGGAGGGAAAATACTCGTCTCTGTGTCTTTAATAAAATCTAGATTATACCTTCATAACTTAGGATAATCCGAATTTTATTACAAGACCAGAGACTCATATTTTGCTAGTTTAAAGCAACTAACAAAATAAATTAAGCGAGGCGTGTTCAATGGGTTTAAAATAAAATTGTTTAAAAATAGAATCACAGGACCAGTCAGCTGCATCCAAAATTTGTTGAAGGGTGGCAGCTTTCAAAAATGCTTTAGAAGCGGCTGATCCTCTAACAGAGTGAGCGGAAAAAGATACATCAATACCTGCTTCACTCATAACCCATTTAACCCACCTGGCTATAGAAGTAGAGGATACAGGATAATGAGGAGGAATAAAAGATAACAAAAGTTGATTAGAAGTAGGAATACGAAAAGAAGAAGTTCTGCGTTCATACTCCTTGAGACATACAACCACACAGAGAAGAGGTTCAGAAGGTAAGTAAGGATAAAATATTGAGGTTGAAAAAGATTTAGTTCTTTTAGATATAAAGAAAGTAACACCTTCAGGGGTAAAACGTTTAGAATTAAAATCTAAAGCTCTGACATCAGAAACTCTACGAAAAGAAATTAAACATAAAAGGGTAGCCAATTTAGCAGTACGTTGTTTCAATGATAAAAATTCATTAGAAGTCCAAGATTTAAAAAGGGAAAAAATAAGATCAACATCCCAAAAAGAAGAATATTTAGGAGTCGGAGGTCTTTTGAGTTTGATTGCTTTCATTAATTTACAAATTAAAGGATGTTGTCCCACAGGGAAATTATTTATAAAAGAATGTTTAGCCGAAATGGCCGATCTAGAAACATTGATGGTTCTGTAAGCTAATCCTGAATCAAAAAGTGATGTTAGGAAATTAATGATGTAAATTATATCCACTGAAAGGGGATCCAAACTTCTTTCCACGCACCAGCCAGACCATCTGGTCCATGCGGAAAAATAGCATTTTTTGGTCCCGGGGGCCAATGAGTCTGCAAGGAGTTCCTGAGCTTGTTGTGATAAACCTTGGAGAGATGAAGATTGCCCGAAATTGACCATGCTATGAGACGAAGAGATCCTTGAAGGATAAGATCGTGAGGAAGACCTTCTGGATCTGACAAGAGTAGAGGGAAAACTGGAAGAAGAACAGGATGGTTGACAGACAATTCTAGAAGAGATGGGTACCAAGGTTGAGATGGCCAAAGGGGAGTGATTAGGAGAATTGAGAGGAGATCCCGACGGACTACTGATATGGTTCTCTGAATCATAGAGAATGGGGGAAAAGCATAAGCTGACTGAAGAGGCCAGGGGTGGAGAAATGCATCGATTGCCAACGCTTCCGGATCTGGACGCCAACTGAAATAAGGGCAAATTTGGTGATTCAGTCTCGAAGCGAACAGATCCATCGAAAAGGGACCTCTGAGAGATTGAAGCGAATGAAAAACTTGATGATGTAGTTTCCAATCGCTGGAATCTGTCAGATATCGAGATCCCCAATCCGCCGCGACATTGGATAAACCTGGAATGTATTCCGCTTTGACAGAAATATTTCTGTCCAAGCAAAGATGAATGAATTCTTTCGTAATAATTGATAAATCTCTCGATTTTGTACCACCGAGGCGATTCAAATAGCAAACTGCTGAAATATTGTCCATTCTGAGTAAAATGGACACAGGAAAAGAACTTTTGACAAAACTCTTGACTGCAAAAGATCCTGCCAAAAGTTCTAAGCAATTGATGTGAAAACGCTTTTCTTCTGAAGACCATTTTCCTCCTGTGATTGAAGGACCACAACGAGCGCCCCAACCCGAGCGACTGGCATCGGATTCTATGATTAGATCCGGAGATTTTCCGAAAATGGCTCTCCCGTTCCAAGCTTCTATATGGGATAGCCACCATGAGAGTTCCTCTTTGGCTTCTGAAGAAAGAGGGATTAAATGGGAATATGAAAGACCTTTCTGAAGATGAAAAATTTTTAAACGTTGAAGTTCCCTGTAATGAAGAGGAGCAGGAAAAATAGCCTGAATAGAGGATGAAAGTAACCCAACTATTCTGGCTATAGTCCTGATGGGAACCAATGATAAAGAAAGAGTTTTTGAAATCTCTTTCTTGATATTCACAATTTTGTCTCTGGGAAGGCTTAGAGTAGATTCCAAAGTGTCTATTTTGAAACCTAAAAAGGTTAGAGATTTGGTTGGAAGAAGAACAGACTTCTCTTTGTTGACCAAGAAACCTAAATTTTCTAGAATGGAAATAGTAAGTTGGAGTTGAGACTTTAACATGACCGAGTTTTGATTCATTATCAAGATATCGTCTAAATAGATAATGAGTCGAACACCTCGAAGACGAAGCCAAGTAATTATAGGTTTCATTATTTTGGTAAAAATCCAAGGAGCTGAAGATAGACCGAAAGGCATGCAAGTGAAACTCCAATACTTTTCTTCCCAAAGAAAAGTTAGAAATTTCCTGTGTTCTTGAGCTACAGGAACTGTCAGATAAGCATCTTTCAGATCTAATCTGACTAGATAATCGTTGTCTAAAAGGCAATCTCTGAGAAGATGAATACCTTCCATTTTGAAATGTTGATAAACAACAAAGGTGTTTAGAGATCTTAGATTTATAACTGGACGAAAAAGGCCATTTTTCTTTTTTACGAGAAAAAGATTGCTGAGAAATCAATTTTGAGGATTTAAAACTTGTTCTATTGCTTGTTTTAATAAAAGGTTTGAAATTTCGTTTTGAACCAAATTTCTGTCTGAAACTGAAAACTTTATTGGAAGGGGAATAGAATTTTGAAATGGAGGAGAAATAAAATCTATAAAAAGACCTGAAACAGTGTGAAGAACCCATTGATCTGAAGTAATCATGTTCCAATTGTGTGTGAAAAGAGATAATCTGCCTCCTATTATGTTTTGGGAAGAAATCTGAGAAGGAAGAAAAGGAAGATTTACCTTGAGGTGTGCGGGATCTTTGTCTCGAACGCTGAATTCTTGGGTTCCAGAATCTACCTCTAGATGGAAAGAAGCCTGAGGAGACTGGATTCTGATATTGTCTCTGGTTATGGAATTGTTGAAAGGCAAATTGAGACCTGTTTGGGAATGAAGCACGGCCGGGAAAGCGGCCTCTACCTTTCCCAGCCTGTTCAGAAAAACGATCTTGGTGGAAGATCTTTTTCATTGATGTTCTCACTTTATTAAGATTGGAGAACGTATTTACGTAACTGTTTAACTCCTTTATAAAAGTGTCTCCAAACAAAAGGCCATTTGTATCAGTATGAATTTCATTAATTGCAAAATCACACACCCTGGGGTCAATTCTTCTAAGGATATTACGTCTGCGTTCAGTGTATATAGCAGAATTGGCATTCCCTAAAAATGAGAGCATTCTCTGAAGCCATTCTCTGACGATGACTGGGTCTAAAAGGGTATTATCATATACAGCTTGTTCCGATAAATCAAAAAGTTTTGCTAAAGGACCAATTGTGTCAAGCATTTTATCTTGACAAATTTTCCAGGCCCTGTCCATTCCTTTCTTTAATTTGAAACCTGGGGACCCTATAAATTTTAAAATTTTTGGATCTACTTCAGGGGTATTGCTTGCATTATTTGGTAGAATTGGTCTAGGACATTCAGCCCTCATTTTATTCCTAGAATCCCTTTTTAAGGGTTGGCGAAGCTGGTAATCAATAAAGTCTGCAATATCAGATGAGGGGCACCACTCTGCAGATCTAGGATGATGTAAATCATCCGCATTAAACCTAGGATTACCTAGGCAATCAAAAAATTCAACTTTTTTAGAATCCATATGTTTAGATTTTTTAAGAGATTTTTTGAATTTTTTAATCTTCGGAGAGGCCGAAGAATTTTCAGATGAGGAGTGAGATAAATAATCCTCGGATTTAACCGAATCCATGGAAGAATCTGAATTAATTTCTGTATCAGAACAAATCTCACAATTATCGTCATTGGCCAAAGCCTCTCCCATTAGTGACCTCTTGGGAGTAGAGGAAATAGCAGGTGTTTTTCTTCCTTTCCTGCAAGGAACGGCAGAACCAGCAACAAGTTGACGAGATTTTTTAATTAATTTTTTACTAGTTTTAATACCACTGGAAATAGTTCTTTTCCTTTTTAAATCCTTTTTTGAGGATTTATTTATTAAAATGGTTATCTTTTCCAACATAGAATTCATTGAATTATCAATCATCTTTTGAACGCCCTCAGCATTAAGTGAAGGGTTCAAATCAGATGATTGAGACATAGTGAACATAAAAATATAATATTATAAAATATAATAAAATTATTATATATAATACAATATTATAAAACTAAAGTGAATAAAACACTAATTAAAATAAACTAATTAAAATTGTTGACATACATGTAATTAAACTGAGAATTGACCCCAAAGAATATGAGCAAATAAATAATAAATATATATTTTTTAACTACAAGTGATAACAAAAGTGGCCATAAGATGGAGACATAGACCACAACATAAACGGAATGACATAAACTATGATTAAATACTGTTTTGAAAACGAAAGGCTTAAAATTGTAACAAAGTTACAACATGAAAGACGGCAGCAGTTGTTTGAGGGCGGGAAACAACTGAACTGCGTAATGAGAAGAAGGAAAAACTGCGCATGCGCATTAAGACCGACAACCACAAGATGGACGTCGGAATAGAGTAGCACAGCGCAACGGATGAGAAAACCAACTAAACAGGTAACAAAGGCTGCAATAATAACATAAAACAAAAATGAAAGTATATAGAAGAAAAGTAAGAGCCTATAATAAGCGTAAACCAACGAAAAAAGGAACAGAAATAAAAAACGGACTAATGAATAAATCTAGCAAATATAACATATATACTAAAATACTGTAATAAGTTATTTAAATAATAAAATAAATAAATAATAATAACAAGAAAAAACCTTATTATTTATTAGCACAAATAGGACAATACTTATCTTTCTGAGCAGTAAAAGAAAGAGGATGCCTTACTGTATATTGGACAGTTTATAGGATTCATTAGTAACCTGATTGGCTATGTGGTTTTAGTTTAATCAGTTCTCTAATTTCATTGGTCACTGATCTGTTATTTGTTTTACTGTCTTATTTTCAAAATTTTGACAGTTTGTTGTATTTTTATGTATACTTTAAAAAACTGCATTTAAGTAGTAAAGAGAGAGAATGCAAAATATGAGTCTCTGGTCTTGTAATAAAATTGTATGTTCTTTCAGAATCATGAATGATTTTTTTTTTTTTTTTGGGGGGGGGGTTCCTGTCCTTTTAAGGGGTTTAAATAAAGCATGCAATTTAAACAATTTTCCAGTTCACTTCTATAAACAAATGTGCTTTATTCTATTGATATCCTTTGTTGAAGTGCAGAGATAGCTAGCTCAGGAGTGGCAGTGCACTACTGGAAACTAGTTGGGGATTTGTAGTTACACATATCTGCCTCTTGTTATTAGCTCACCTGATGTTTTCAGCTAGCTCCCAGTAGTGCATTGTTGCTTCTGATCCTACTCTTTACCAAAGGATAACAAGAGAACAAAGCAAATTTGATAATAAAAGTGACTTGGATGTTTAAAATTGCATGCTCTATCTCACACACAAAAGTTGAAGTTTGGCTTTACTATCCCTTTAGAATATGTGCCCCTTTCCTTAAAGGCACATGGTAGTCCAAAATAAAGGGACAGTCTACACAAGAATTTTTATTGCTCTAAAAGATAGATAATCCCTTTATTACCCATTCCCCAGTTTTGCATAACCAACACAGTTATAATAATATACTTTTAACCTCTGTGATTATCTTGTATCTAAGCCTCTGCAAACTGCCCCATTATTTCAGTTCTTTTGACAGACTCGCAGTCTAGCCAATCAGTGCCTGCTCCCAGATAACTTCTCGTGCACGAGCACAGTGTTATCTATATGAAAAACATGAAATAACACCCTCTAGTGGTGAAAAACTGTGAAAATGCATTCTGAAAAGAGGTGGCCATCAAGGTCTAAGAAATTAGCACATGAACCTCCTAGGTTAAGCTTTCAACTAAGAATACCAAGAGAACAAAGCAAAATTGGTGATAAAAGTAAATCAGAAAATTGTTTAAAATTACATGCTCTATCTGAATCATGAAAGTTTATTTTGGCCTAGACTGTCCCTTTAAACTTTCATCAGAGTGTGTAATTAAAAAAAACTTTCCACTATATTAAATTATTAAATTTACCAATTTCTCTTGGTATCCTTTGCTAA
Source organism: Bombina bombina (assembly GCF_027579735.1). NCBI lineage: Eukaryota > Metazoa > Chordata > Amphibia > Anura > Bombinatoridae > Bombina > Bombina bombina. Next base: position 331,195,977 of record NC_069501.1, on the reverse strand, counting down.
AAATTATTTCCAGCAAAGACTACTGAGAAGCAAGAATATTTCTTGAGCATTATATGTTCATGAGATTTTGTAATTTCCCACTAATGAAAAGGGGCTACTGTAAGTTTCAATAAAGGATAAGAAGAGAAAGAACTACATTTAGATAACAGAAGTAAATTAGAGGTTCATTTTGACTTACACGCCTCTTTAATACAAGAGTATTTAGAATGAGACTACAGCTCCTTACATACTGTAGAAACTTTTAATTTATCAGTAAGAATTTAATTTTGGAGAACATAATTTATGTCGGAAATTTTTACAAAGTGAATATTTCTTCTTTTTTAATTTTTTTTTCGGAATTTTTCAAATACTTTTATAAAATAAAGTTGTTGAAGCCATTGGGTTAATGCGATTTGAACCAAAGCTTCAGTCGGCATATGCCAGGCACATTCAATTTTATGTCACCTAACAGTTACGCGCGAGCAAAGAGGGGTTTATAGTAGCTGTTTACATGCGTTGGATGTAGCACTCGTATTACAAGATGAAAGTAAATGCGATCGCTTGAGCACAATTGAAGTTAATGCTTCACGAAACAAAAAAGTCTCACAAATACATTAAAAATACATTACAAAGTTACACTAAAAATACTATCTAATAAAAATGATATGAAATAAAGTGCTCAAAAAAATTATAAGGGCTCAAAGATATAAGGTCTCAGGTGTTAGACACAACAAAGGACTGCAAATGGCTTTAACATTGAGAAACATACAAATACATTTCAAAATATGTATGTGTATGAGAGAGAGAGAAAAAAATATACCTTTTATGTAGGTGGTAATGCTGCTTTAATTATATCGACAGTATTAAAGAAGCATCACCACCCACTGAAATGTATGGTAAAATGCCTTTTGGCGATGCTGGCTTTAAGCAGTACTGTCAGCCCTTTTGAATATTTCTCCAGCTTTCTCGACTTTGCGATGGATCCCTTTGAATATCTCACCGCCACATGGCACTTTCGATCATCGGTGCCCTAGTGTGGACATGCTATCCAACCTGCAGATGTTAAAGCTTTTAAAAGCCATCATTATTAAGGGTTAAAAAAATAAAAATGAAAACTGAGAACATAACATTGCATCCTAGGAAATCAGCAGTGGCATCATACCATCATGTGGGGCTTTGCAATACAAAGTTTGTTAAAAAGGTTACTTTAGCTTTTTAACACTTTTAGCGCAGGTGACCACACTTGGTAACAAAGCTCATGGTATTGTTAGTGAATAATATTTGTGTTACTAGTAACAAGCTGTTTGTGGTAATAATGACATATTTAAAGACCACTAAAAACTGGTACCTGTTTTATATAGATACTAGTTTTGTCCCTATATTAGGGGGATTTTCTGATGCTTCCTACTGCTACAGATATAACACCTTACATCTTCAATCCAATAACTATGATAAACTCTAACCATAATCCACATCTCATTAATACTTTTAGTACCAGTCTTTATCCCAAGAAAGTAGCTCCCTTGCCATATCATAATAAACACTAACAGCAAACGTACAGCTTCTATGTCATGGAATGAACCATGTCTTTCACAACTCACATCACTACCATGCACCACACAGAGGTGTGTGAGAACATCTCATTCCACTGTCATTTGCCACTTATTTTCAACTCATGTCCTCAAGATACACCAATGGGACAGATTTTCATGAATAGTACACAGGATACATAATCAGCAGAACAGTAACCATGCTCTCACTTGTTATTTGATTAGTTTAAATATAATGAAAACCTGGCTCATTGGTGTGCCCTGCACACACACGATACTCCTTATATTAAAAAGGGGATTACCCTCTTTCAAATAATAAATCATATGCCACTCTAGATAATTGCCATAGAAATTGCATTTGCCTGTCTAATAAGTGACTCTTAGGATGCTATTTTATCTTAAAGGGTTCCTAGTACATAAAGACTAAATGCTATTCAGGTGAGGTGACTTTGCATTGGGGTTCATAGAAAATGGGAAAGTGGGAAGATGGAGATTGCAAAAAGAGTTACTTAGATGGGTGGATCAATTGTGAGTGGAAGTTGTCCTTTGGAAAGATATTATGGATGGCTGAAATCCCTCTAAAAACATATTGAGGTTGGAGCAAATAGTTACAGCTTCTTGATATTAGGCAGGTAAGGGTTAGTTGTCTATTAGCTCATTCCAGGAAAAAAGCTATTTAAGTTAAGGATCATTAGAAATTACACTGGGGATTGCAGTAAGGGCTTATTGTGGTATGGTGCCCATAATATATTTAACACGGACAGTGCAATTAGTTTCAGGAACAGGAAGAAATAGATTAATAGCAAATCAACTAGATTGTGGTTCATTTGTGAAATATCTTTTGTGCTTATCATTAAATGTATTGAGAATTACAATTTATTATGATGTGTCAGTCTAGGTTTATTTATTTTTTTAGCCACATTTTTATTTCTCTTGACTAGCAATTGTTTGCAGCAGAGGTGTAAATATTTAATAGCCCTGCTGCACAAAAATAAAGGCTCATACGGATTTGTAAATGTAACGTTTTTTGCCTATGAGAGTACATAAAACAGTCTCTATTCAAACAATTATGTGAATCAAATTTCTGTGGCTTTAAAATAAACACAAACAAACAAGAAAAAAAGGTTTAGCAATAATCACAATCTTGCAAATCTATTAAGATTCATTTTCCTTAACAAATATTTCATAAAAATATTGAAACCTGGGTATGGTAAGTGTAGGAGTCGTTATGTGTATGATAGTTTTTTTTTTCTCTTTAGAAACATTATTTTGTTTCTGTGGCAACAGTTTGTGTCTTCTACTTTAATACTAAATAAATTAGCACTCTAGAGAACATTAAAGGTTGTTAAAGAGATTATTCTTTGCATTTGAAAAGAGTGCATTTTATTGTTCTATTTAATGTGTTCTCATGAAAGTCTTAACATAATATTTTAGATCACAGCAAAAATATCATGTTTGTTCATTTTACTACTGTGTGCTGTACTGATAATATTGTATTTGCCATGGGGAAATTTGATTTCTCCATAAGTAGTAAACATTTCCCAACCCTTAATACACTTTCTAACCTTAGTAAAAGAGCCAATTTAGATGCTATCTAAAAAGGATAGCTCACATTGCAGAAGAAATTCCCCGCAGTATTCATTTGATGTCAAGAATGTAATACAAGAAATAAAGCAAGTTTAAATTGCAGTCTTACTAGACAGACAATCTTCCATAGTTAGTTTCAGTCTAATTGACCTTCGATAAACAAAAAGTAAGTATTATGTTATTTGTTTTATTTAGTTTTATGCTACGTACTAATACAGCCGCCTGATAAGTTTATTTTTATGAAACAATGTCCTTTACTACTTCTACTGCTATTATTATTTATATTATTATTATTATTATTAATAATAATATTAATTATAATAATAAAAGAATATACATATACATTGTATCTTTCTTAATTTTGTAATCAAATGTAAATGCTTTCTTTGTCCTGCATTCCTCACTATCCTAAAGGTCAACACAATGGCCCCTATTTAACAAAGGTCTGTCGGACCTGATCCGACACTGAGGATCAGGTCCGACAGACCTCGCTGAATGTGGAGAGCTCTCCGTATTCAGCATTGCACCAGTGAGCTGCTGGTGTAATGCCGCCCCCTGCAGATTCACGGCCAATCGGCTGCCAGCAGGGGGTGTCAATCAACCCGATCATATTTGATTTTAGACCGCTGCTTCATAACTGGTGTTTCTGGCGAGCCTGCTGGCTCGCCAGAAACATGGGCCCTCAAGCTCCATTCGGAGCTTGATAAATGGGCCCCAATATTTCTTCTTAAATGTTTATTGTGTTCATGGTTTATGGATCGCTCAGATCACAATCTCAGTTTTAGTTCTATAACAGATCTTTTACAATTTCATTACTTTAAATAAAAACCTGTAACAATTCTCTGAGGAAAAATCTTTTTGCGTGATATCAAGATAACGAAGCTTTGATGAATAACTCAACATCCATACAAATGGCCTATTACAGTGGGTATTGAAAAGAATCACCCCCCCCCCCCTTGAAAATAATCAAATTTTGTTGATTTGCAGCCTGAAATAAAGACAGACACAGTTTTTGCTTATCCAGTTTTAATTACTCAGTGCAACTTATAGCATCCAAGTGAAAGATATCACACCAACATGTCAGGCAAAAAATAAAGGCAATTCAAAAACAGAATCACTGATTTGGAAAAGGTATCACCCCCTTGTGTCAGTATTTTGTTGAACCACCTTTTGCTTTAATTACAGCCTTTAGTCTTTTGGGATATGTGGCTACTAACTTTGCACATCTAGACTGTGAAATATTTGCCCACTCTTCTTTGCATAACTGCTCCAGTTCCATTACATTTAATGGTGACCGTTTGTGGACTGCAGTCTTCAAGTCATGCCACAGATATTCAATGGGATTTAAGTCTGGGCTCTGACTAGGCCATGCAAAGACATTCACATTTTACTCCTTCAACCACTGTGTGGTATTTTTTTCTGTGTGTTTGGGTCATTGTCATGTTGGAAGGTAAATCTTCTTCCCATTGACAACTTCCTGGCAGAGGTCAGTAAATTTTCCTGAAGAATTTGACGGTTTTTTGCCCCATCCATTATTTCTTCTATCCTGACAATTGCTCCAGTGCCTGTTGCAGAGAAACACCCCAATAACAGGATATGGTGCATGGACAAAATGCAGACGGACATTTGGCCGACAGCATTCTGTCCGACGGACATTTGGCCAATGGACAGAATGTCGAAGCATGCACCGAGTTCGGCCGAGGGCAGATACGCTCTAGAGTACTATGTTCTAATCAGAGCCTCGGGCGCCGCAACCGCCTCTGAGAACCTAACCATGGGTCCCAGCCTGCAAGTCTTGTAATTCTCTGTCTGTGAAATTATCTATCAAATCTATATCTATTTATATATCTATCTATTAGATCTATCTATCTATCTATCAAATCTATCTATCTACCTATCTCGTTGCCGGACTGTTATCTGACAGCCACTTGTGTGTCGGACTTTTATCCATCAGCCAAATGTCCATCTGCCAAATGTCTGTTGGCCAAATGTCTGTCGGCTAACAGTCCGGCCACACAGGATATTACCACCTCCATGCTTTACTATATAGGCATGATATTATTTAGATGGTGCACTGTATTGGATTTCCTCCAGACATATAGCTTGGTGTTGAGGCAAAATAATTCAATTTTAGTCTCATCTGAACATAACCCCTTTTTCCATTTGGCCTCAGAATCGCCTAGGTGTGTTATGGCAAAGCCCAGTCGTGACTGCGTGTGGCCTTTCTTGAGGAGTGGCTTTTTTCTTACAACCCTCCCATACAAGCCACATGTGGGGAGAATTTGTGATATTGTTGTCATATGCACACAATAACACTCTTTGTCATAAATTCTTGCAACTGCTTCAGAGTTGCTGTGGGCCTCTTGGTAGCCTTTCTGACCAGTTTCCTCCTGGCTCTTTCATCCAGTTTGGAGTAACGTCTTGATCCAGAGAGGGTCTGTGTTGTACCAAATACCTTCCACTTCATAATAATAGACTTCACTGTGCTTCTAGGCATTGATAAAGACTTTGGTATTCTCTTGTATCCATCTCCTGACTTGTGCCTGTCCACAACATTATCCCGGAGCTCATTTGACAGTGCCTTGCTACACATAGTTAATTATTTGCTTCAGTTGCACTACCAGGGACTGAGATGTTCCAGGAAAGCTCTTTTCGAGCTGAGCTAATCAATATGCCCACAGCTAATCACAGTTGAAGGTCAAATGGCTTTGTGTGTGAAGTTGAGAAGGTGATTAGCTACACCTGATTGAGTTTACAAGTAATTTTAGGAGGGTGTGATCCTTTTTCCAACTCAGTGATTCTGTTTTTGAATTGTCTTTATTTTTGCCTGACATGCTGGTGTTATATCTTTCACTTTGATGTTATAAGTTGCACTGAGTAATTATAACTGGTTAAACAAAAACTGTGTCTGTCTATTTCAGGCTGCAAAGCAACAAAATGTGATTATTTTCAAGGGGGGTGATTCTTTTCAATACCCACTGTAAATATTTGGGTTGTTCGGGGCTTTAGAAGGAACCCTAGCACAAGCACATAAGAAACAAAATCGGGTAAGAGACACATTTTTGATTGCAAAGTGGCCCTTTTTTAAATGAGCAGTCACATGCATGTGATGTTATCAGGTGATCATACGGCAATAGCCATCACATAATAAAACTATGAGCATATAAAACACAAGCAGGTGCATTGGAGTATCCCCTCCCCTGCCACCATAATATATCGATAGAGAAGAAAACCTTTTTGCTGAAAGCAGCAATCCTTTTTCAAATAAATGTTCTTGGGTCGGAGAGAAAAGGAGAGACAAGCCCAGTGCAATATAGCACTGCATGAAATGACAGTTCTGCTGCTTTCTATTTTAGAACACTTTACACTTCAGATTAAATTTTATTACCTTTACTTTGCACTTTCTATTTTGTATTTTATTTTGTATACAACAGTGTCTTTAGGATTGTGATTTTTTAAATTCTGATTATGCCTTCACAGTTACTGTGTAACTTAGAGGGACAGTCAAAACAAGAATTGTTATTGTTTAAAAGGATAGATAATCCCTTATTACCCATTCCCCGGTTTTGCATAACCAACACAGTTATAATAATACACAGCTTACCTCTGTGATTACCTTGTATCTAAGCCTCGGCAAACTGCCCCCTTATTTTAGTTCTTTTGCCAGACTTGCATTTTAGCCAATCAGTGCTGACTCCTAGGTAACTTCACATGTGTGAGCTCAATCTTATCTATATGACACACATGAACTAATGCCCTCTAGTGGTGAAAAACTGTCAAAATGCATTCAGATTAAAGGCGGCCTTCAAGGTCTAAGAAATTAGCATATGAGCCTACCTAGGTTTAGCTTTCAACTAAGAACACAAAGAGACAAAGCAAATGTGGTGATAAAAGTAAATTGGAAAGTAGTTTAAAATGACATGCCCTATTTGAATCATGAAAGTTTATTTTGGACTTAACTGTCCCTTTAACAAATTAGGCTCCTACTTTTTATATATATATATGTGTGTGTGTGTGGGTGGGTGTGTCTTTTATAAATTAGATTGTACTTTGCATGTCTTTTATTTCAATTAAAACTGAAAAACTGAAGAAGAGGAGGTAATAGGGAGTTACTACTTAAACAGAGTCCTTTTAGATACATAAATTGGAAACCATGGTATCTAAATTCCTAAATAGGTAGTTAGATTTCACTGTTTTCCTTTAATGATAGGACAAATTATGCGGTTGCTTCTTGTATTGTATGATATTGTTTACACTAATAATATATTTCAAAGCTTATTTTTTTGTTGCATTTAATATTTCTTATAGCTAGATGGCACTATAACAGTGTTGGAGTTTATAGAAGGTAAAGGGTTAATGTGATTTTCCTATAAATGGGCAGTGCACACATATATGTTGTAATCATGATTAAGGGAATGGAGCCTGGAGCATTACTTTCAACTTGCACCTTTGTCAATACGTTTGAATAAACATTTTTTGTGAATATATGGTGCTGTGGATTTGCATATTTTGGTTAATTTAATAAGCATCAATTGCTACCGCAAGCTCGCTGTAGCAATGACCAGCCACTTGTAATGGCTGGTTATTTATCAGGCAAATTTGCCTATTTGCGGACGTGTGATAAATTAGCGCTCCACTTGTAATCTGGCCCTAAATATTTTAAAATACAAATAAGAGAGTGCAAATCTTAAATGCAATAATACTGAAAGGACCCAATTTTAAATGTATAGTAATATAAAATACAATGCACAAAGTGTAAATGTAACAAAACTCTCATATCATGCAGTGCTATATTGCACTGGGCTTGTCTCTGCTTCACATAACTGAAAGAGATCTCGCAGTGCTGAAAAGTTCAGCCCTTTTTTTTCTTTTTTTAATTCAGTGAGTTCATCCTTTGTAAAGTCTGAACTGCAATTTCTCTCCAAGCTGGAGAATCTTTGAATATCAGGGCCTCAGTCTTGATTTTTTCTTTATAAGTTAAAAAAACTACCTTTGCCAACCAAATGAAAAATATCTTAAAAAAGTATGTCTCAAAACAATTATTATATATCAAAGGACTTTAAAAAAACATTCCTCAGTCTTCTTGGCCAAGTGAATCAAAAATTATTTCATAGTTTGTTATTCTTAGTCTATTATTTTCATAGTCAAGCAAACACTATGTTGCACACAGAAGATTAATCTAATAACACATTTATCTACAAGACAAAACCAGAACAACACCTCCACAATTTGTTTAGATAATAGCTAAACACTTCTGGTCCTATAAAGCAGACCAGCAGCCAAAGTTCTTTCCCTGGCACCAGACTAATCTACTCCCTTCACTACGCTGCCTCAAGAGGATTTAGTTTGCATAATTATCCAAAAATGTCTAGAAGCCATCCTACATATGTATAAATACAAATACCAAAAAACAGGCACGTTCTGGTCTGAAAACAAATGTTGATAGTTTATTACATACTACAATATGAAGTTGTATCTTTTGTTTCAAGACAACTTAGTGGTCAGTTTTTGTACTGGTGGTTATTTGGTTGATGTTTGCACCCTGGCAGTTGGATAATATATTTTTGGTAAACTCATTAAAGGGACTGTGTACTGTAAAATTGTTTTTCCTTTTATGTGTTCCAATTAATTGTTATACCAGCTATAACATTTATGAGAAATTGTCTATCTAGGTTTATTTTTGTATTTGAAATAGCTGGTTTTGTTCTTTGACACCACAACCCATTAAAATGGATTGAGCTTGCAGGATAATCAGATATCCGTATTTTATAAAATTCTGTACACACACATGCTTCTTTATATCTTCTCTGTAAAACAAAGCCCAATACTTAGGCCCCGATATTCAAAACATTGTCAGACGGACGGGAAATTGGCATTTTTGCATCAACAAGTTTGCCGCCCATCTGGTGATCTGCTCTAAAAAAGGGGCTGAACTGAGAAGTGTGGGCAAGTAGTGATGTGTCTACTATTGGAAACAATAGAGACTGCAGCTTCTGCAAAAGGCCTCTGATATTGCTACTCATCAGCATTATTATCGGAGTGGAGGAAAGTATTTTTTAATTTTTTTATTTTTTTTTTAATATTCTTGAGGTCTATTCCAATGCATTAGAAGAGCTATTGAAAGTGCTTTGTTTTCCAATCATATACAACTTAATTAAACAATACTTTGTATTGACAATCTGACAACAGCATTCCAAGTGAAAATAAAATTTTGTGCAGATTTTCACTAGGTTTTTGGACAACTTGTCCTCATGGAAACCCATTTTAGTCTACTTTTTGGGTCATATTTATTAATAATCTCGCTGCAAGCTCACATTAGCAAAATTGCAGCCGAAAGTTAAGAAGCAACAGTCTAATGATCGCTGCATCTTAACCCACTTCACCACCTTTTATGTGGTATATCTTAACCCCCTTTTCTGACCAGTAAGATTGACAGTCCAAGCTTGCATACAATTGGCTGCGTGTGAGCAGGGGGCGGCATTGCACACTAGCCTTAGTGTGCAATGTTAAAGGGACATGAAACACAAATTATTTCTTTCATGATTCAGAAAGAGCATGCAATTTTAAACAATTTTCCAATTGATTTATATTATTTAATTTGCTTCCTTCTCTTGTTATTCTTTGCTGAAAGGTTTATCTAGGCAAGCTCAGGAGCAGCAAAGAACCAAGGTTTCAGCTGCTGATTGGTGGCTGCATATATATACCGATTGTCATTGGCTCACCTATGTGTTCAGTTAGAAACCAGTAGTGCATTGCTGCTCCTTCAACAAATGATACCAAGAGAATGATAATAGAAATAAATTGGAAGGTTGTTTAAAATCGTATTTTTTTTTTTTTTTTTTTTTTTTATTGAGAGTTACTTTGAATATATTTTCACAACCAGAATGATGCATCCAATGTTATAAATCCAAATATGTTTCAACATTTTCTAAACAAAAATCAATTATTCACTTATTAACATATATTACATCATATCATTTCTCTCTTTTCTTTCTCTCTTTTCTCTTTCTTTTTTTTTCCATTTATGTAATACTTGGTTATTTCTCTAAATAAATCAAATCGAATACACACTACATATCACATTTTCTTTGTTACATGTAGTTAGTGAATAACCTTTATCATTTTCTAAGGGGGGGAAGAAAAAAAAAAAAAAAAACCATATAATAATAAATGCCCCTACCTCCTACACTCTCCCCTCCAGCATCCTCCAACTCCCTCTAAGTTGTTCCTCTAGAATATATAATGAATTTTCGAATGGTTTAATAATAATTAATTGCATTGAAGGATCTAGTGATCTTATGTAAAACTCCCATTTAGACATAAATTTTGCAATTTGTTTTTCCGATTGGTTATTTGTATCAAACTGCTCGAGAATCATTTGTTTTTGTATTCGTCTTAGAAAAACCTTCATGCTCAAGCTTTTTTTAGAGTTCCATTCACTTAGTAACATATTCCTAACAATTAATATTATGGTATTTAATAAACGAGTAACCGACCCATATTCTAAACCTTTTGCTAAGAATAAAACTTCCTTCAAAGTGATATTCATCTTAATTTTACATTTTTTTTGTAACCAGTGCCTTATTTTAAGCCAAAAGGAATTAATCTTAGGGCATGAATACATACAATGCACCATGTCTGCTTTTTCGAAACTGCATTTCTTGCACAAATTGTTTTGTGTATTACCCCACTTAGCCATTACATAGGGGGTTAAATATACGTGGTGCAGTATTTTAGCTTGTGACTCTCTCCAGCTAGATAGTAAAGTAGCTTTTTTTACTCTATTTATACTTTCTCTTATATCCTCCTTAGTTATTTCAAGCTCTGGAGAGATTCTCAGCCATTTATTGATTGATTCATATATATATTTTATCCTGCTCTGATCATTGAGTTTATTATATAGTGCTGAGCATCTAGTATTCCCTTGAGAGAATAGTTTCATTACTAAGCTTAAGTTATCCCAATTATCCTTCATATAGATCACTTTACCAAGTGAGTTACAATAGTGCCTCAACTGTAAATATATAAAAAAGTGTGATTTCTCCCAGCCATATGAAGCCTTCAAGTAGTTAAAATCCCAAATGCATTTCTTTTCATTATCAATTATCTGATGAAGGTGAATAAGGCCTCTATCTTGCCAAGAATGACATATTTCTTCATTGATCATTACTTCCGGGTTCCCTACCAGAGGTAAAAAGTTTGAAAAATGAAAATCTATTTTAAGAATCTTACATATTTCTTGCCAAGCTATTATAAGATTTTTTATGTTATCTAATTTTTTAACACTATCTGGTAGCTTTTTATAGTCCATATGTATTAAGGATTTTAATCTAAAAGGTTTTACCATATTTTCTTCTAATTCTAGATCTAAGAATTTATTATTATTGAAAATCCAAGCCAAGACTATTTTAGCCAAAAACACCTGATTGTATAAATTTAAGTCAGGTAGACCCAATCCTCCCCATTCGTTTGATATGGACATTTTTACATATGATATTCTAGCTTTTTTACCTTTCCAACATAATTGAATTAGTGCTTTTTTAATGCATAGTAAATCTTTATTTTTTATTTTTAATGGTAAGTTTTGCATTAAGTATAGAATTTTAGGTGTTGTTATCATCTTAAACATATTCATTTTCCCCGCCAGAGTTATAGGTAAATGTGTCCATCTCTTAATCTCTTCTATGATTTTGAGAATCAATGGCTCATAATTTAATTTATACCAGTCACCTGGAATATTTGAAAAATGTATGCCTAGGTATTTTATAAATGTGTCCGCTTCCTTGAACTTAGGATTTCTAATAGAGTCTTTCTGTTTTAGTAACCATAAGATCTCTGATTTTTGTATATTGACTCTGTACCCAGAGAATGACCCAAATATTTCTATTAAATTTATTTTGAATTTCTTAAAAAGATTAACATATCATCCGCATGTGCTGCTACTTTTATTTCAGTGTTTCCAATTCTTATACCTTTAATTGACTCTCTGATTTGGATCATTAATGGCTCAAGCGCTAAGTCAAATAGTATCGGTGAGAGGGGGCACCCTTGTCGGGTACCTCTAAACATTTCTATATATTCTGATTGTTGACCATTTATACAAAAGGCGGTCTTTGGGGAGGAATACAAATTTTTTATAGATTCCAAGATGTTTCCCTTAAACCCGAACCTACTCAAGACTGAAAAAGATGATCCCATTCTATTGAATCAAAAGCTTTTTGTGCATCCAAGGTTAGTAAAAGTAAATCTTCTCCTTTTTTAATAAATGTATCCTTATTAGCCCAAACATATGAAATAACATTTGTCACTCTCCTAATATTATAAAAAGCTGCTCTACCATTTATGAATCCTGATTGATCTGGATGTATTAGAGTCGAGATCATTCTTTGTAACCTATCAGCTATTATACTCGTTAATATTTTTAAATCCGAATTCAATAGTGAAATGGGTCTGTAAGATGCCATATCCTGATGTTCTTTCCCTGGTTTAAGTAAAAATATAGTAATAGAATCCATAAACCTATCCGTCCTAGGCTTCTGAAGAGGAGAAAATATGTAATTATAAACTCTTTTCAGTATTTGTGCTATTTCTGTGCTCATTAATCTATAAAACTCATTTGGGAGGTTATCTGGCCCACTCGCTTTATTTGCTGGAAGAGATTTGATCTTCCCAACTATTTCCTCCAATTCTATCGGGCGATTCACCCAATCCAGCTGAGCCTCAGAGATTTGAGGGACTCTAATATTAGCCCAAAAATTCTTCTTCCTTTCCCGATTTATTCCCTGTGTTCTATATATATCAGAATAATATTCTTTAAAAGCTTTTAAAATCCCTTCTTGGGAGGATATATTAATATCCTCTCTTTTTATGCTGGCAATGACTGTTTTTTTTATGTATTTTATTTAGAGCTGCCAAATATCTACCAGACTTATTACCAAATCTTTGGAATCTACTTCTACCCCTAACCTCTTCTTGCGTAGCTCTTTGCATTATAAATAGATTTCTTTTATTGTTAGCCAATATATATTTATTCCAATTGTTTATAGAGGCGTCTCTTAGATACTTATTATATGCGTTGTTTAAAGTGTTTAGTAGTTGTGTTTCTAGGTTACCTAATTTCCTTTTTTTTTTGGCCATAAAAGTGATCATCTCTGATTTTAAAACTGCTTTTGTTGTTTCCCAGAACAATAATGGTTCCCTTAAATGTTGACTATTAGTTTTCTTAAAATCTTCCATTTTATTTTTAAGGAAATTAAAGAATTCTGTATTTTCTGCCAAGTATTTGGGAAAAAAAAGTTATTCCCTTTCTTAATTTGGTGTCCGTACACTAAACCTACCGGTGCATGATCCGACAGTGTTATAGGATAAATAGATATATCTGTAATTTTTGGTATTAAATTTTTTGGGACCAAAAGTAAATCTATCCTTGAATATGACCTGTGGGTTTTTGAGACACAGGTGTATTCCTGAACTCCTGGGTTCCTATATCTCCATAAGTCACATAAACCTATGTTAGCAAATATATCTTTAAATATCTTAGTCTCTCTTCGAGAATTCCTACCTATCTTTCTTTTATTTCCAACTTGGCACCTATCTATTGGCATTATAGGAGCCATATTAAAATCGCCTCCTAAGATTACTTTTGTATCTAAGTATCCCAGTAGTTTATATTGTACTTCCTCCCAAAAATCTTTATCAAACTCGTTGGGGCCATATACATTTGAAATTGTAAATACTTCGGAATTAATTTCTATTTTAATAATAACTATACGCTCATTATCCTCTATTCTTTTTTCTAAGATTCTATAATTCAATTTTTTATTAATTAATATAGCAACCCCTCTCTTTCTTGCTTTACAGTCAGTTGCAATAACTTCACCTATCCAGTTACTTTTTAATTTTGCATTTTCAATCTCTTTTAAATGGGTCTCTTGTATTAGAGCGATATCTGTACCTAATGTTCTCATATATTTAATTATGGCCTTCCTTTTGATGGGAGATGTTATCCCGCCGACGTTCCATGAAATTATCTTCAATTTTTCCTTTACCATACTAGTTCATACATTTTGGAACGTATTCTAGATAACCAACGAGCAATAAGGGAAGGAACGAGGGAATCTACGAGGACGCCCGAGGAGAGAAAAAAAAGGAGGGAAAGAACAAGAGGAAAAAGGAGAGAGAGAGAGAAAAAAAAAAGGGGGGGAGGGGGGAAAAGGGAAAATAACAAAACAGTTCAAACCTAATACAATAAAATTTTCCACCAATCGCTTGATTTTTTTATCTTTAAAATTTAAATTCATACAATCTATAACCAGTATTTTCAAAACCCCTATATTCCTATGTTTACTCCATCTCATCCCTATATTTTATCCAATTTTAAAATAATTCTTAACTTCTTCTGGGTCTTCAAATATTTTTACACCTTCTTCCCCCACATATTTCAGTTTTGCTGGATATATAACCACTGCTTTATGCCCTGCTGCTATTAAATGTGTGCACAAGGGGGTTATTCTTCTTCTCTTATTCAGCGTTTCCATAGAGTAGTCACTAAAAATTAACAGCTTTTTCCCTTCAAATTCCAGACTGCCTTTCTTCTTATATAAATTCATCATTTTAACTTTATCCTGGAAGTCTAGGAATTTAGCAATTACTGTTCTAGGTTTTGACTCAGTAGTGTTCTGCTTTAGTGCCCCTATTCTGTGTACTCTTTCTATCTTTATTGGTAATTAATTTTCCTCCACCCCTAATATCTTAGGTAGCTGTATTGACATAAATTCATGTAGGCTCTTATCAGTGCCTCCTTCTTGTAAACCTATTATTCTTACGTTATTCCTGCGTGTTCTATTTTCTAAATCTTCGATTTTTGCGCATAGTTCCAAGATCTGACTGCTATTCTTACTCTGTATTTGTTCTATCCTATTTTGGTTATCTTCTAACTCCGATATTCTATCCTCTGCTTCCTGCATTCTCCCTGAAAATGTTTTAAAGTCTTCTGCTAATTTGGAAACTTCAGATTGAATCCTATCAAAACGTGGCATAAACATCTCTGAGAGTTTCCTAACCACCCAGTCTCCCTCTCCTAGAAGTGATCCCTCTTCTCCTCCGCAAACAAAAATTAAACACGTGCAATGTGTATGTGCAACTCCTATCCTTTGTGTTACTTGTGTTGCTTAAGCCCCTATTTTAGGGGAGAAAAAAAAAAAAAAAAGTGCTTTCTACAAATGTATAAGTGCCAAAAAAAAACAGTGTAATTATTCTAGAGGAATGACTGCCCCCTGAAAACCATACATAAGACTTAATACCTTTTTTTCCCTTTTTTTCCTTCAAAATTAACCTTTTTGAGGATATACACCTTTATATTCGCAGTTGTTGTTACTGCCGTGGGGTTAAGTTCCTACCCTCTATCTATAAAAGTGCGTCTATTATTGCTTCTATAGGTTTGTACCTATGGCTTGATTCAAAAGCCCAATTACAGTAATTTGTTAATAGATGTTAACACTATTTTCAACTTAGATATTTAACAATTTAATAACTAACCCCTATATTTAAGCATAACCACTTAAACTATATAAATCCAATACTTCTTGAATTACCCCTAACCAGGAAAATATTTGTACTTTATATAAAAAAGAAAAGATTCTAAATGGATTTCTGAACTCTCATTAAATATACTTCAGGAAGATCTTAATTATGCTTAGAGTCTTTTTCTTTAATTTACTCCCAACATATATCAGATAGTCCTTCCTACTGTGCCAAGTCTCATATTTTCATAGAGATATGTAAGTAAAGAGTGTTCCTCCTGCTTGCGTGATGTAGACTCCTTTTTTATGTATATCCTTAACGTAAGGCAGGATGAAGTTCAGTTCCTCTCCATTTATACTGAAACAATAATTGAAGAGCTCCAATACTTGTAGTAGGGGAATTAGGGCTTTATATTCCTGTTATTACGGGTAAAAATGTCCTTAACAGCTCCTTCCTATTCCTGCTGATCTCTTCTATACCAGAACCAGGTGTCTCCACCTTTTCCTTTAAGGTTAACCTCTGAACCTGTTTGGGACCTGTATCTTGCTGTCTCCCCCAGTATATACCCTCCTTTCCAACCTCCAAGCCCTTGTAATGTACTAGGCCAGGCTACTAACTGGGGACAGGCTGTGTATTACATTCATTCGGTAATTCATACTTTTTATTCCCATAGTCCAAAGACTCTCACAGAAGTTTCACCAGTGTCTCCAAACATATCTTCCTTCTCTATTATTCTTAACCTTTTATGGTTTTATGGTTTTTAATACTTATTGTTGGGCCCCCCGCTTGTCGATTTTTCAACAGTGTAAGTACAACAGTGTCATAAGGAGGAACGTATTTTAAGTGTTCCTACACAGTACAGACAGTGCGTTCACTGAAACAAAAAGAGGTTTCTGTGTAGAAACACTTTAAATAGTACATACCTAACCTAACTTTAACTAAACATTCACTACCTGCCTCATACTGGGAAATCTCACCACTGAATAGGTGGTGAGACAAATATGGCTGAAACCCTATACCCAACCTGCAAGGCTGCCCTTGGAATATATTGCACTTCTGGTGGTGTTAGACCATTAAAATGCAGGTTACTCCCTTTGAATGCCCAGCTAACTCCAACAGAATGCCTGTTTTCATGTCATGTCTTCTCTCTACCTTGCTAATAAAGGCAAAAAACAACAACTCCCTATTATAACCATAGGAACTATGTCGATACATGTACATACAATGTTACAATTATATGCATGCATATTAATTTAAGTATTGTACAGATTTTTTTTTTTAATTTTTTTATTTATATTTTTATTGAGGAACTGCAACTTACAAAAGTCAAGCATACATAAAGTTACATGGTTAGTAAAAATACAAGTGTTATATAATAGACATATATGCATTAAATATTAAAGTGTCCTCTTTTTTTTTTTTATCCCTCTTGGGTATATTGTGGATTCATCTTGAATCCATGCTAATTGAATTAAAGAGCATTAGGGATTATAACTTCTTCCCCAAACGATATAATACAGGCATCTTTTGGACCAAAACATTCAGATCAATTTTATGCTAGGGGTCAAACTGAAACAAAAGAATAAAAAAGGGAAAAAAGAAATGCAGCTATGAAAAGGGGATATGAAAATAACAGGATTGACATAAACAATGTGCTGCATACGCCTGAACCGGACACACCTACAACGTATGGCCACCACAACTATGTAGATAATAAATTTGTTGCTATATAGAAGAGTTATGTCTCTGATAATATATGCATGAGAGGATCTCTTTATAAACATTTGCATCCAAGCTGTACTGTCATGGAAAAACACACCCCTGCCTGGTCTATTTGGATTAAGCATAACTTCCCACTTTAATGTTATACCCTAAAAGATCACCAACCTTATTTTAGTGCTTATAAATAGTGGCAGAACTTATGGTCTTCGCTACATGCCCAATGTATATTTTGTCATTCATATAAGACTCCTGCGAGTATCCCGCCCAAAGTCCCGGCTGTTAGACCCAGGGAGGAAACAATTGCTATATTGTTTTATAAGTAATGAGGTAACTCTCTAGGGCCCCCCCATACACCATCAAGCAACTCCTCAAGTTATAAAGATGCAATATGATACAAGCAAGATAGTGAAATAGGCACGCAGCAAATATATTACAACGTTAGACATTGTAGGTCTCTGGTTATTAAACTAATAAAGTCAGCATAAGTGGGAACAAAGTGAAATAGGCACGCAGCAAGTATATAACAACATTAGACATTGCGAGTCTCTGGTTATTTAAACTGATATAGTCAACATGAGTGGGAGCAGATGTTCATGATAAACCAGATGTCCTTATTTCTTTATTATTTTTCATGTTTATTGTTTTAGATTTGAGGGCGTAAATCAAGCTTATATACCACTAATAGTGTCTTACTGGTAGCTGTTGCAGTGGGCAGTGTTTGAAGTGACGAGGAGAGGTAATCCTTAACCCACCTCAAAGTACGTGCTCGTTTGATCAATACAGTTATGGAGGGCCCACATGTTGCGCTTTCCAGTGAGCAATAAATTTCTTGTGGGGAGTAAAAAGTCTAGCCGATGATTCATGAGCGGGGGCCCAAAAATTAAGTGACCGCTGCTGTCCACAGGTAATCCACTGCTGACTGCGTGTTGTAATGTTCCTGTCTTGTATAGTTCAAGTATGTCCTCAGGTGCCTGTGGTGTCTTTTTGAGGGAGGTCTCTTTTGCCGTAGATAATGGCTTCTGCCGTGCCGGGAACGTTGGATTGTAGAATGCAGTTGTATTCGTGTCTGCATGCTTCTGAGCGACCAGTATCTGTGTAAGCAGGGAAGTGCCAGCAGAGCCTGGGTGTTCTTGGGTGGGTTTAGTTAGCCCTTTGTCCGCTGCTCTGCTAGGTAGATCATGCGGGAAGAAGCGTTGCTGCGCTGTTGCCTGCACTGTTGCCTGCGCTGTTGCCTGCGCTTTCTGGTTTTTATCGTAAGTAGTTGCTTGCAGATCAATCTGTTCAGGCGCTCCTGCTTGTATACGCTCTTCAAAAACTCTAGGTAGGGAGCGTTGATATAGCTTCCACAGCATTTGGTCCAGTTTTGCAAAGCGCTGGTCTAAGTGTAGCCTTAATTCAATTTCCCATTCAGCCGCCATTTTGTGGTATGCGGGTGCGCTGTGAAGTAAGGTCTCACCAAGCTGTTAACCCAGGAGGGGGATGTCGTGGCTTTTGGTGGTTTAGAGATATGCAGTAAGGCAGCCGGGAACTGCCAGCACTGGTAACCCGGTAGGACCGGGGGGGGAACGCTACCCAGATAGAGGCCGCTGCCTTGGGTTATTAAATTGCCGATCTGTAGTCCTGTAGTCATGAAAACAGCAATCAAGAACTTAAATATGGCCTCAGACTGAGATGCAGTTATTGCTTGTATATTATTTTTGCTGTTGTGGCTCCTCAATCAGCGGATTAAAGAGGATCTTAAGCAGAGCTCACAGAAAATGCGTCCATGCTGGTACACTGTTCGGACACGCCCCCGTATTGTACAGATTTTAAACATTTTTTTTTTAAGCATGACAAATTAATCATATCATATAAACATTGTATACACATATACTGCCCCTCTAAACTATTAATCCCTTACGTGCCCTAACCCCCAGCGCATTCCTATCTCCACTACACTTTTAACCCCTGACCTTACATAAAAAATTAACCTAATATCCCCCTAACCTATTAACACCTTAACCTGCCAATACCCGACTGCAAGACACCCTACACTACTTAACCCTTAAACCACCACAACCCCCATTGCAAGAAACTTCCTAACCTATTAACCCTTAAACTGCCACATTCCCCCATCGCAAACTACCCAAACACTACTTAGTTCCCTAACAGCTAACGTACACAAACCCTAACCTAACACCCACTAAGTTACAATAAATAAAAAATACTAACATTACAAAAAAAAAAAACCACATCAATAAAAAATAAAAAAATAAACAAACTGAACAAATAGGCTTTTACTAAAACTAAAGTTCCCTTAAAGGCATTGCACTAAAGCAATTACAGGTTTTTTATTTAAAAAAAAAATCCCAATTCTAAAACCCCCACTTGCCCAAAAAAAGCCAATCTAAAAAAAAAACTACACTAAACATTGACATGAGAAGTACATTTGGCAGGGCATTGCCCTAAAGTGATTTAGCTGTTTTACCTTAAAAAAAAAAAACACCTTAATCTAAAAAGCAAAACTACCCTAAAAAATTCTATCCTAAAAAAATTTGTCCTGAGAAGGGCATTTGGCAGGGCATTGCTCCAAAGTGATATAGTTCTTTTGCCCAGAGTATAAATAAAAACCCCTAATCTACAAAACTTGCCCTGAAAAAAATCATTTAATAGGTCATTGCCATAAAGCTCTTTTGTGAATCAAAAGTAAAAATAATCCCTATTCTAAAAAAAGGTCTATCCTAAAAAAAATCTAAGAAAAAACCCCAAAAAACTTTTGCCTAGATTACGAGTCTTGCGTTAGCCTTAAAAAGCAGCGTTGAGAGGTCCCAATGCTGCTTTTTAACGCCCGCTGGTATTACGAGTCTGGCAGGTACAGGTGTACCGCTCACTTTTTTTCTGCAACTCGAGCATACCGCAAATCCCCTTATGTCAATTGCTTATCCTATCTTTTTAATGGGATTTTCCTAACACCGGTATTACGAGACTTGGAGAAAGTGAGTGGTACACCCTCTCCTGTCAAGACTCCTACCACATTTAAAAGTCAGTAGTTAAGAGTTTTATGGGCTAACGCCATAACATAAAACTCTTAACTAAAGTGCTAAAAAGTACACTAACACCCATAAACTACCTATTAACCCCTAATCCGAGCCCCCCCCACATCGCAAATAGTTAACTAAAGTTTTTAACCCCTAATCTGCTGACCGGCCACTTTAATAAATATATTAACCCCTAAACTGCCGCACTCCCACCTCGCAAACACTAGTTAAATTTTATTAACCCCTAATCTGCCGTCCCTAACATCGCCGACACCTACCTACATTTATTAAACCCTAATCTGCCGCCCCCAACGTCGCCGCCACTATATTAAATGTATTAACCCCTAAACCTAAGTCTAACCCTAACACCCCCTAACTTAAATATAATTTAAATAAAACAAAATAAAATTACAATTATTACATTGTAGCTGGCTTAGGGTTTATTTTTATTTTACAGGCAACTTTGTATTTATTTTAACTAGGTACAATAGTTATTAAATATTTATTAACTATTTAATAACTACCTAGTTAAAATAAATACAAAAGTACCTGTAAAATAAAACCTAACCTAAATTACAATTACACCCAACACTACACTATAATTAAAATAATTTCCTAAATTAACTACAATTAAATTAAATAAACTAAAGTACGAAAAAACCCCCACTAAATTACAGAAAATAATAAAATAATTGCAAGAATTTTAAACTAATTAAACCTAATCTAATCCCCCTAATAAAATAAAAAAGCCCCCCCCCCAAATAATAAAAATCCCTACCCTATACTAAATTACAAATAGCCCTTAAAAGGGCTTTTTGCGGGGCATTGCCCCAAAGTAATCAGCTCTTTTACCTGTAAAAAAAATTACAATACCCCCCCAACATTAAAACCCACCACCCACACACCCAACCCTACTCTAAAACCCATTCAATCCCCCCTTAATAAAACCTAACACTAACCCCTTTGAAGATCACCCTACCTTGAAATGTCTTCACCCAGCTGGACACAAGTGGTCCTCCAGACGGGCAGAAGTCTTCATCCAGGCGGCATCTTCTATCTTCATCCATCCAGAGCGGAGCGGGTCCATCTTCAAGCCATCCTCTTCTCCTGACAACTCCCGACGAATGAAGGTTCCTTTAAATGACATCATCCAAGATGGCGTCCCTTGAATTCCGATTGGCTGATAGGACTCTATCAGCCAATCGGAATTAAGGTAGGAAAAATCCTATTGGCTGATGCAATCAGCCAATAGAATTGAGCTCGCATTCTATTGGCTGATTGGAACAGCCAATGGAATGCAAGCTCAATCCTATTGGCTGATTGGATCAGCCAATAGGATTGAAGGATTTTTCCTACCTTAATTCCGATTGGCTGATAGAATCCTATCAGCCAATCGGAATTCAAGGGACGCCATCTTGGATGACGTCATTTAAATGAACCTTCATTCGTCGGGAGTCGTCGGAAGAAGAGGATGCTCTGCTTTGGCTGGCTTGAAGATGAACCTGCTCCGGATGGATGAAGATAGAAGATGCCGCCTGGATGAAGACTTCTGCCCGTCTGGAGGTCCTCTTCTGCCCAGACCGGATGAAAACTTCTGCCCCTCTGGAGGACCACTTGTGCCCGGCTGGGTGAAGACGTCTCAAGGTAGGGTGATCTTCAAGGGGTTAGTGTTAGGTTTTATTAAGGGGGGATTCGGTGGGTTTTAGAGTAGGGTTAGGGTGTGTGGGTAGTGGGTTTTAATGTTGGAGGGGTATTGTAATTTTTTTTTACAGGTAAAAGAGCTGATTACTTTGGGGCAATGCCCTGCATAAAGCCCTTTTAAGGGCTATTTGTAATGTAGTATAGGGTAGGGATTTTTTTTATTTTGGGGGACTTTTTTATTTTATTAGGGGGATTAGATTAGGTGTAATTAGTTTTAAATTCTTGTAATTATTTTATTATTTTCTGTAATTTAGTTTTGTTTTTTTCGTACTTTAATTGTAATTAATTGTAGTTAGTTTAGGTAATTTATTTAATTATAGTGTAGTGTTAGGTGTAATTGTAACTTAGGTTAGGGTTTATTTTACAGGTAAATTTGTATTTATTTTAGCTAGGTAGTTATTAAATAGTTAATAACTATTTAATAACTATTGTTCCTAGTTAAAATAAATACAAAGTTCCCTGTAAAATAAAAATAAACCCTAAGCTAGCTACAATGTAACTATTAGTTATATTGTAGCTATCTTAGGGTTTATTTTATAGGTAAGTATTTAGTTTTAAATAGGAATAATTCATTAAATTGTAGTTATTTTATTTAGATTTATTTAAATTATATTTAAGTTAGGGGGTGTTAGCTTTAAGGTTAGACTTAGATTTAGGGGTTAATAACTTTATTATATTGGCGGCGACGTTGGCAGTGGCAGATTAGGGGTTAATAAATTTAATATAGTTGTGGCGACGTTGGGGGGCAGATTAGGGGTTATTAAATAAAATGCAGGTGTCGGCGATGTTTGGGGCAGCAGATTAGGGGTTCATAAGTATAATGTAGGTGTCGGCGGTGTCCGGAGTAGCAGATTAGGGGTTAATAATATAATGCAGGTGGTGATGATGTCGGGGGCGGCAGATTAGGGGTTAATAAGTTAATAATAATAATAATAATAAGTTAATAAATAAATAAGATTAGGGGTGTTTAGACTCGGGGTTCATGTTAGGGTGTTAGGTGTAAACATAAAATTTATTTCCCTATAGGAAGCAATGGGGCTGCGTTAGGAGCTGAACAATGCTTTTTTGCAGGTATTTGTTTTTTTTCCAGCCGATTCTGCCCCATTGATTCCTATAGGGAAATTGTGCACAAGCACATTCAGCCAGCTCACCACTACCGTAAGCAGCGCTGGTATTGAGGTGAGATGTGGAGCTAAATTTTGCTCTCTGCTCACTTTTTAAAGGCTAACACCAGGGTTGGAAAAACCTGTAATACCAGCGTTGTCTGTAGGTAAGCGGTGAGCATAAACTGCTCGTTAGCACCGCACAGCCTTACCGACAAAACTCGTAATCTAGGTGTTTATTCTTTAAAAAAAAATCCAAATATCATATATTTATATTTGAGGATACTTATCACTTTATCAAAGCTAGTGAAAGAATTTTAAATAAATATTTTAATAAGCTTCCAAAACTTTTTAAATTATTAAATGTGATATCCTCTGGCAGTTTTACTCGATTCGGTTTTTATATGTTTTTTATATATTTATCATGATGTCATTTTTAATCTAATTTCTAAGTGAGACTTTGACATTTAAAGTAGTGGTTTGTATATATCATACCATTTTTCTAGCAAGCTGTAAGTTTTAGTGTTGGCATGGCAACTTGCCGTTTGTACCTTGGCCGCGGCTTAGAACAAAGAAAGATTGACAGTTAGCGCCTGCAGCGATTCCGATTGGTTATGAAATCCTCCAATCAGAACGCAGATATAGGTATAAGTTTACCCGGGAAAGAGTACTCCGGTAACGAGCTTGACAAAGATTGAAAAATTGAAACGCGTTGCTCATTATCACTCCGTTTACGGAGTTACTATCTATATTCGCATAGAGCCGGTATTCCTGTGACCAGACGGTGTATCTGAATTTTTGGCCCACGGCACCCTAGACTGTTCAGCCTGATTGCAATTCAGCCTGTCAGTTCTCAGGGGTTATTCAGTTAGCAGCCGCTTGTAGGATCGAAGGCTCCAGGATTGCGAGTAGATATTACTTGTAATTTTATATTTATATCCATATCGTATTTATACTTTTATCATCCAATTGTTATCAATTTTATGGTGTGGTGATCCTCTGGGACTATTGAACACACAAGTATATGCACCTGGGCATTATACTTTTGCAGATATCGACTTTCTTAACTGTGAGTACAGATTATATATTTCACATAAGGCTCTTCACACTGCCTTAACGAATCTGTCCTTTGTCACTAGGAGGCTTGTCGTCTACACGGATACTCAAGTTTGCAAGCACGAAGGACTAAAAGACTCTTTTATAGACAATTTTACATTTGTTCGATTGGATACACAGTATCAAACCATTGTATTTTGTACTTTGTTTTTTGTATATTTTTGTATATTTTTATTTCTGTATTTTATTTATTGATGCATTGTTATTTGAGATTTTAAGGTCGACCTTCTACTTATTGTATTAAATGTATTTTTTGAATTTCAATATATCTATGTAAATTTCTTATAAACATACATATGAATTGCTATATATAAATTAACCCATTTTTTATCCGCATTTTTTATCTGCATTTTTCATCCGCATTTTATTGATTGCATTTATTGTAATAATTTATTTGCAGTACTGCCCAGTATTTATTATAGGACTTATAGATTAGGCTTTTGTGGTTAATCTTCTGCGCTTGCTATAGTCTATTCATATCTGGTATTATAATCTGTCCAATACGGCTGTACTTTAGCTCTCCTCGAGCGCTCCATTATCAAACACTTTAAATATAGGGTGTTAGGTGTAAACATAAAATTTATTTCCCTATAGGAAGCAATGGGGCTGCGTTAGGAGCTGAACACTGCTTTTTTGCAGGTATTTGTTTTTTTTCCAGCCGATTCTGCCCCATTGATTCCTATAGGGAAATTGTGCACAAGCACATTCAGCCAGCTCACCACTACCGTAAGCAGCGCTGGTATTGAGGTGAGATGTGGAGCTAAATTTTGCTCTCTGCTCACTTTTTAGAGGCTAACACCAGGGTTGGAAAAACCTGTAATACCAGCGTTGTCTGTAGGTAAGCGGTGAGCATAAACTGCTCGTTAGCACCGCACAGCCTTACCGACAAAACTCGTAATCTAGGTGTTTATTCTTTAAAAAAAGATCCAAAAAAACCTGAAGCTAAACCCCAAAGTTTCTACTCATTCAACTTGAATCCGGTTCCTATATTATCAGCTTTGGTGTTGCTCCTACTTATCCATGGCGGCGCTCTGCTGGGGCTTTCCTCTTCCACCCAATCTTCATCCATCTTTATTGCAGTGGGGTATTGGCGATGTAGAGGTTAAGTAAAGTATGGGTGATTTTAGAGAGGTATTAGAAGTGTAGGGGTAATTGTGGTGTAGGGGCTAAGTAGAGTAGGAGTGATTGTGGTGGGGTATTGGCCTTTTAGGGGTTAAGTAGAGTGTAGAGTTTATTGCAGTGGGGTATTGGTGGTGTAGGGGTTAAGTAGAGGTTGTTTGATTCCAGTGGGGTATTGAAAGTGTAGAGGTTAAGTAGAGTAGGGGTGATTATGGTGGGGTATTGGCGGTTTAGGATTAAAAAGGTATTTGGGGGAATTTATTAGGTGATATATTTCAAAGAGATCCTTTACTTTACTTTACATCAGCAATGTTGGTGGCGGTGCTGGTTGGAATATTTTGGTTGTTATCGCGGCGGATCCCTTTGAAATATATTGCCGCATTGCAGTACTTTCGCTCATCAGGACCTTAGCAAGAACAAATGAAAAATAAAGCACTGGACCAGGAGCGAACTGAGCAGTTGGACAATAGGATCTGAACCAAGGCCTGGCGTGTAAGGTGGCCCCAAAGGGGGGCTCCCAATGTGCTGCTTATGCTCACATTCAGTTTTTTAAATGAGCTAGTGCAGTGGTGACAGTGAAGCTACTCTAGCGGTTGTGACTATTTTAATATGGGACAGCTGCGAGTATAAGTATGAGAGCTGGAGCTACCACAGTGTTGACAGCTGAGCTAGCAGTAATTAAGCAGTCAAAGCTGGGCAGAGTGGATGCTCTGTTCCTGGAGTAGGTGCCCTGTGCTTGGATAGGAGGTCTATTGCTCAGGAGCCCTATAGTGTGGGGTCGGCCCTGGAGAGTGGGGGCACTGGGGGGAGGGTCTGTGGCTGTGGGAGCTCCAAAGTATTGGTCCCTGGCCCTTGATGTTGGGGCCTCGTGGTGGCAAGTCAGGCAGGAGGTGGGCTGAGGGAGGGACTTCAGGGGCAGGGTGAGGGGTTCTTCCCTAATTTTTGCCTGAGGCCCTGGTTGGTCTCAGTTCTGACCCTGAGTCAGACAGGCTAGGTCAAAAACAAGCTGAGTTCAACAAGTCAGTCCACAATTAGGAATTAATTTGAAAGCTAAGTCAGAGGAAGCCAAGTCAAGCCAGTAAATAAAAAACAAATAAAGTGGGCCTATTTTAAAGACGATTGGCAATTGGTACGGATAAAGACAGATTCTGGATTTTTATATTGCTTAAGGCTTGTACTGTTATAAGACATAGAGAACCATTCATCAAGCTGGGGAAGCTTAGGAGTGCCTGTGGTGCAGTCTTGCATGAGCAGGCCTGTAACCCATAGTTAAGAAGCAGCAGTTTATTAATTTCTCCGTCAGCTCTAAACTGACAGATTAAAATCACTCTGGAAAAATATCAATTGCAAATTGCTAAATGGAGCTCTATATGTAAATTATGAAATAGCCCTATCTGATCAGTAGTAAGATAGAACAATTACACAGTGACAACAATCATTCCAGAAATCATTTAAATTCCATCCATCCATGAGAGATTTCTTTTTTAAAAGGGACAAAGTAACACATTTTTAATACTTATGAGCAGATCTTAAAGGGACATTCCGGTCAAAACTGAAATGCACATAGATGAATTATATCTTTGAATAGGAACATATTTGGAATAAACATGTATTGGCTAAAATGATTCTAGTAAAAGTTTTCACTGTTTTAGTGTTAACATTTTTCTCTGCACGCACATGTGAAGCATAGCTAGATATTCTCAATTCACCAGCATTTTACATATTACAACTGCTCAGAGTGCCAGTGAGGCTTGTATCATGTCAGTAAGTAACATATTGAGTCATTACCACATGACACAAGCACCTTAGGCTCTCTGAGCAAGTGCTGTGTTTAAAATGCTGGTGCACGGTGCATACTTAAATACACTTTTGAAACAGCTATAGCTTATATTAGAAGCATTTTTGCTAATACACATATGTTACAAAAATGCTTCTATTCAGAACTAAAATGCGTCCATGTGGATTTCAATTTTGGCTGGAATGTCCCTTTAAGCACAAGTGAGGCTAACATTAAATTTGACTAGAAAGTCCTGTTGCTTTTGTCATGTATGCAAATGAAGTGAAATATACTGTAGAATTACTTTAGTTTCTTATTAAAACCATACCATGGTCTAGATTACGAGTGGAGCGATATTAATCGCTCCCTCTTGCACGCTAATCCCAATCAACTTCAGCTCTTTGCATGCGTAGGGTAACGCACGTATTACAAGTTAAAGATGTTTTACTTGCGTGCTAACCCAATGCGTCAAATTTAGAATATCATGGCCAGGGATGGGTGAATTTGTAAATTTTCGAATTTCGAATGTAGAACGAATGTTATTACCGAAATTAAAATTATAAATCCGAATGTTGATAAGAACGAATATTCTTAAAAATTCTAAAATCGAATGTTATTTAATGTTTTCGAATGTCACTTTCGAATTCGAATGTTTATAATTATATCGAATGTCCACATTCGAAATTTCGAATTTAACATTTTATTTAACAAATACTATTCAAAAGTTCAATAGTTCATGTGGTAGGGCGGGAATCTAGTAAATTGATACATAATAGATACAAATATATCATTTCAAATGTTTCTATATAGAATATTGCATAATTCGAATATTACATTTAAAGAAAGCATGCAATATTCGAATTCAAAAAATTCGAATTTATATGTTTGTAAATTGTAATACAAACATATAAATTCGAATTTTTTAAATTCGAATATTGCATAATTCGAATATTACATTTAAAGAAAAAGCATTAGAAATACTATTACAATATTAATTCGAATTTTTCAAAAAGAATATTTTCGAATGTAATCATAAAATTCAAAACCGAAAATCGAATGTTATAATGTTATGTATACATTCGAAATTCGATTAGAACGAACGAATGTGTTAAAATTTGTGCCGTTTTTCGAATGTTGCAAAACATTCGCCCATCCCTAATCATGGCCAAGTTGCAAACTCCCCATACCCTTCAAAGGAGTGAGAAAAGTGGAAAAAACCTAACACCCATACTTGTGTGCTTATGCGAATCTCCATAATCCCTCTACTCTAATAAACTCTAAACCACCACATAGTCCATTGCAAAGTACCCCTCTACACTACTAACCCCTAAACCACTACACCCCACTTTGTAAAGTAACCCTCTATACTATTAACCCCTAAACTGCTACACAGCTAACCGCAAAGTACACAATACACTATTAACTCCTAAACTGCCACAACCCCATGGGCAAAATACACCTCTACACTATTAACCCCTACACCACCACAACCCCATCCCAAAATATCCCTCTACACTATTAAGTCCTAAACTGCCACAACCCCATCGCAAAGTACCCACTAACCTCTAAGCCCCCCTAACAAGTCCCCAAGTCCCCTACACCCCTAGCCTAAAAAAACCCTATACTAACACTAAAATAAACTATAGCAAAAGCCCTTACAAGAGATTTAGCTCTTTTTCCCAAGAATAAATACTACCCCATGCTATAATAGAAGTAACCCACCATCTCCCAAAAAAAGATGAGTAAAATTAAAAATTACAACAGGATTGCAAAGGGGGGGATCTATAAATGTGCGTAATGTTGGTTTTCTTCTGTTAAAAGGACAGTAAATTTTAAATTAAGCTTTCATGATTCAAATAGAGGATGCAGTTTTAACCCCTTTAACCCCTTAATGACCAGCGCCATACTGGTTCTGGTCATTAAGCCCTTAAGGACCAGCGTTGTATCCTGTATAACGTTGCTGTCCTGGGCTTCTCTCTGCCACAATCTCGCTAAAAGTAGTTAGATTGTGCTATTTCTGCATGCCCCACAAGTGGGGAAATGCAGAAATAGACTTGCCGAGGTACCGATGCAGAGAGGGACACTCTATGTCCCTTCCTGCATTAGGCAGAGGTGGTGCCAATCGTTGGTGGTGTGGGAGGGTTAGGAGGGAGGCGTGTGGGTGGCCCATCGCTGGAGGGGGCGAGAGGTACGGGAACGGGTGGGACTGCTGCACTACACAAAATCAAACTGCTTACAGTGGCAGTGAGGAGGAAGAAAGGAGATGGGTCCTATAGTGGAAGGGGGGATTAGAGGGTGGGAAATCGATCTTGGAGAGGGAGGGAGGGGGTTAATGATGTTCGGGCAGCTACACTACAGAATTTTTTTTTTAATTAAATAGAATTTAAAAATTATGGAAAACTGGGTACTGACATTCAGCTGCTAGTACCTAAGATGGTGGAAATTAGTTAGAGAGAGGAGGGTTAGAGAGCTTTTTGGGAGCAATCATGAAGTGCGAAGGTAGGGGGTAATCATACAAGGAAGAAAATAAAAATAGTAAAAGAAATCAATAAAGAAATACAAGGATGTAAAACTGTATACTGGCAAACTGTCTGCCAGTGTGTAAGATGGGGGGTGACCATTGAGGGGTGGGGGAGTGAAGAGAGCTGTTTAAGGGGGATCAGGTAGGGATCACAAGGTGGGAAGTGTAAGGTAGGAGGGTAATATCTACACTAAAGCTAAAATTAACCTTACATGCTACCTGGTTAACCCCTTCACTGCTGGGTATAATAGAAGTGTGGGGAGCAGCTGCAATTAGCAGACTTCTAATAACCAAAAATGGCAAAGTCATATATGTCTGCTATTTCTGAACAAAGGAGATTCCAGAGAAGCGTTTACAACCATTTGTGCCATGATTGCACAAGCTGTTTGTAAATAATTTCAGTGAGAAACCTTGTGAAAAAGTTAACAATTTTTTTTTATTTGATCCCATTGGGGGGTGAAATGGTGGCATGAAATATACCAAAATGGGCCTAGATCAATACTTTGGGTTGTCTACTAAAATATATATATATATATATATATTTTTTTTTCATAGGTAAATAAAAAAAAAACAAGGCTCTATTTCTGTTTAAATGTATTGATGGTAAAAATACTAAAACTGTTCTGGCCTTTTGGGGAAGTTTTAGTTTGAAATGCCCAGTCCTTAACCCTTTAAAGACACAGCTTTCAGTTTGCTCAATTGTTTTATGACGGAAAAATTCCGTCATATGTCCTTAAGAGGTTAAAGGGTTAAGAGACTTTCAAATTTACTTCTATTATCAAATTGTGCAGTCTTTTTACATGTAAACTTTCTGAGGTGCCAGCTATAATTGAGCATGTGCAAGAGTTCACAGAATATATATATGAGTCTGTGATTGACTGATAGTTGTCACATGATACAGAGGGCCAGCAAATTAAAAGAAAATTTAGAAATATGTTTGAAAAAAAATTACTGCTGATTTAAAATTCAGTTTAAGTGCTTTTGCATTGCACTGTATTTAAAGTAATGCATCTTGATTAAATGATATTTTGCCTTGGCCAATAGGATTTCAGAAGCTATCATCTATGGGCTGCTTTGAATTTGGGATCAGCTTCCAGGATGGCTCCGCTCCGTGCCGCCGGGATGAAGATAGAAGACACCCCCAGGATGGATGAAGACCTCGCCGCCTGGATGGATGGATGTCCAGACTTCAGAAACCGTGAGTAGATCTTCTGGGGTTAGTGTTAGTTTTTCTAGGTTTTTTTGGGGTGAGTTTTTTTTTAATATTAGGGATGGGCACTTGGAAAAGAACTGAATGCCCTTTTAAGGGCAATGCAAAATAGCTAAATGCCCTTTTAAGGGCAATGCCCATACAAATGCACCTTTAGGGGCAATGGGTAGCTTAGGTTTTTTTTTTAGTTAAGCTTTTTATTTTGGGGGGTTGGTTGGGTGGTGGGTTTTACTGTTGGGGGGCTTTGTATTTTTTTACAGGTAAAAGAGCTGATTTTCTTTAGGGCAATGCCCTACAAAGGGCCCTTTTAGGGGCTATTGGTAGTTTATTGTAGGCTAGGGGGTGTTTTTATTTTGAGGGGGGGTTATTTTTATAGGTTTATTAGATTAGGTGTAATTGTTTTTATTTTTGATAATTTCATTTATTTATTTTTTGTAATCTTAGTGTTTTTTATTTTTCATGATTTTAGTGTTAATAATATTTGGTAAACTTAGATTTTTTAAATTTTTCGTAGGATTTGTTTTATTTTAGTTGTAATTTAGATTTTTTTTTATTTTTTTCATAGTGTTAGGTTTTTTTAAATTTGTAATTTATATATTTTAATTGGTAGTATTTTTTATTTTATTAGATTAGTTATGTTAGGTTTATTATGGTTTAATGTTAGGTTTATTTTTATTTCACAGGTAAATTTCTATTTATTTTAAATAGACTTATATTGTAATTTTAATTTAAAGTTAGGGGGGTGTTAGGTTTAGGGGTAAATAGTTTAATTTAGTGTTTTGTGATATGGGGCGGCAGTTTAAGGGTTAATAGGTTTATTTAGTGGCAGAGATGTGGGAGGCCGGAGGTTAAGGGGTTAATAATTTTATTTAGTAGCGGCGATGTCAGGGAGCAGCGGAAAAGGGGTTAATAGCTTTATTATAGTGGCGGCGATGTCGGGGTGCAGGGGAATAGGGGTTAATAATAGTGGCATCGATGTCGGGGTGCTGGGGAATAGGGGTTAATAACTTTATTATAGTGGCGGCGATGTCGGGGAGCGGCGGAATAGGGGTTAATAACTTTTATTAGTGGTAGTTATGTCGGGAGCGGCAGATTAGGGGTTAATAACTAGACTAGGGGTTTATGAGAGTGTTTTAGGTTTAAACATAACTTTATTTTTTCCATAGACATCAATGGGGTTGCGTTACCGCGATCGCCATTCCGCCCTTCACGTGTTAGTTTTTTTCTAACACTCTCTCCCCATTGATGTCTATGGGGGAAAGCGTGCACAAGCACGTCAAAGCAGCCCTTGGATTTTGTGCGGTATGGAGCTTAACGCCACCATTTTGCACGCACAAGGGGGCTTTTCAGAAACTTGTAATGGCAGCGCAATGGAGGGTGAAATAACACAACTTTTGATGCATTCGTTTTGCACCCTGTTTAGCGCAAAACTCATAATCTAGGTGCATATGAATTATGTCATATCACGTGTGCTTGCTATGTCAAAGCAGTGCGTATCTTGCTATGCCGGAGCTGATGAGGTTGTCTAATTTTTCATTTTAAGTGTTTTTTGTGCATATATTAGAATGTACTGTCTTATAGAGGGTGCTTTTCATTTTTGTTTGTTTTATAATGTTTTAAAATCTTTGCAAATCCCTATGAACGGGTAATTTTGACCTGCTATGTTGAAGCCAGTTTTTTTCCGTGAGCTATTAGTTTCTTGCATAAGTTTTGTTGAATCTGGGCCATTGTTAAAAACACAGTGCCATATAGTGCTCAGGCCATGTGCATACTCATGAACCTATCTAGGTATGCTCTTCAGCAAAGAATAATAATAATAGGAGGAAATTGGAAAGTTGTTTATAATTGCATGATCTATCTAAATAATGAAAGTTTAATTTTGCCTTTCATGCCCATTTAAAAGGATATAAAAGAGCAAAAAGAAAATGCTCTAATATGTTAGAGCATCTTATTATTGCACTATTGCTTGTTTTTAACTGTGTGTTTAACCCCTGTAAAGAGATTAGACAAATAGTTAAAGTTAGCTCCAAAGCAGCAATGCAGTACTGGTTCCTATCTGCATACATCTGATGAGCCAATAACAAGAGACAAATGTAGTAGGTGTAGTGTTGGATATGTACATATTCTTTTCAACAAAGGATACCAGGATAACAAAGTACATTGATAATTAAAGTAAATTTAAAACTATCTTAAAATTGCCTGCTCTATCTGAATCATACAAGTTTAAATTTGATTTTCCTATCAATTTAAGCCAGTCAATTTCTTGACCTTAATACCAACTCCATCCTTCTATTTTGTATATCTCGAACCCAATTCTCTAAAGCTGTCTGGTCTGGCAACATTCTGTAAGATGCTTCATCTGTATTATGAGGCCCCTCTGAGATTGTTTTAAAGACAATTTGATGAATTTAATTTGCATTATTCTAGCATTTATTAGTATCCTGGACAGGTACCAGGTGCTGCCAGTCTCCTACTGGGGACCAATGATCAAAACTTTAAAAATCTGTGTTTCTTTGTTTGTTTTTGTGTTTTTTAATAATTATATTGTAATGTAATTGTCTCTCCTTTATATCCAAAACCCTGCATATTAAGATAAACAGCATCTTAAGCTAAAATGTGCCTTTGTTAATCTTACCACACCAGAGAGATTTAGAGAATTTGTCTCCCAGTGCTAACACCTGCTTTAATCTTAAAAAACTTCTGAGTACTTCAGATCCTGTGTAAAATTCTGCTTAAGTTCTGTTTCTGTATGAATTACTCATAGGGGCATAATTATAGAGCTTGATGCCCTGTGTTTCTGGCGAGCCATCAGGCTACCCAGAAACACAAGTTTTGAAGCAGCAGTCTAAAGACCGCTGCTCCATAACCTGTCTGCCTGCTTTGAGGTGGCGGACAGACATCACCAGAAATCAACCCGATCTCATACGATCGGGTTGATTGACACGCCCTGCTAGCGGCCGATTGGCCACGAATCTGCAGGGGGCGGCATTGCACAAGAACTGCATTGCACAAGAACTGCTGGTGCAATGATAAATTCAGAGGAGCGTATGCTGTTGGCATTTATTGATGTGCAGCGGACATGATCAGCAATATCGGATCATGTCCGCTCGCACAATGATAATTCGGCCCCATAATGTACACCTTGATACACCTGTTTCCATTAAACTACCTGTCTTCTTGATCCTATTCCCTCACAACTGTTACCTTCCCTTTCCTACACTTACAAACATTCAACCTCTCTCTTAAACCTGGTACATTTACATCATCCCTTAAATATGCTCTACTTATACCTATTCTTAAAAAAACGTCACTCAATCCAGCATCCACTTGCAACTATCACCCAATCTCTCTTCTTCCACTCACCTCTAAACTTCTTGAGCGGGTTGTTTAAAAAAAGCTTTCACACTTTCTCTATTCTTACCATCTACTCAACCCTTTTCAAACTGGCTTTCACCACATCACCCTACCAAAACTGCCATTATCAACATAACAAATGACCTGCTTACTGCGAAGTCTAATGGTCACTACTCCATGCTAATAATTTTAAAACTCTTTGTAGCTTTTGACACTGTTGACCATCCCCTGCTACTGTGGCTCTCTTCCTACCTTTCTAACTATACCTTTGGTGTATCCTTTTCTGCCTCTTCTTCCTCCTCTCTACCCCTCTCTGTTGGGGTACCTAAAGGCTCATTTTTAGGTCCCATTTTTTTCTCAGTCTACACATCATTTCTGCACTATCTGTTATATCCTGTATACACCGCAATCAACAAGCTTCTGTACTGTCAGTAGCAACTGTTTTATCTTGTATATGCCGCAGTACGGTTATATCCCTGCATACGCTGCTATCAACAAGCTGCTGTACTGCCGGCACTAACTGTTACATCCCTATATACACCACTACCAACAAGCTGCTGTACTGTCAGCACTAATGGTTATATCCTTGTATACGCCACTATCAACAAGCTTCTGTACTGTCAGCACTAACTGTTATATCTCATATATGCCACAGCATTGTTATTTCCCTATATATGCCACTACCAATAAGCTGCTGTACTGTCAGCACTAATTGTTATATCCTTGTATATGCCGCTGTGGGCAAATTGCTGTACTGTCAGTACTAACTGTTATATCCCTGTATATGCCACTATAAACAAGCTGCTGTACTGTCAGAACTAACTTTTATATTCCTGTATACGCTGCTATCAACAAACTTCTGTATTGTCAGCACTAACTGTTACATCCTGTATATGCTGCAGTATTGTTATATCCTTATATACGCCACTATAAACAAGCTGCTGTACTGTCAACACCAACTGTTATATCCCAGTATATGCCGCTATCAACAAGCTTCTGTACTGTCAATACTAACTTTTATATCATGTATTTGCTGCAATTAACTGTTATATCATGCATTTGCCACTATCAACAAGCTTCTGTACTGTCAGTACTAACTGTTATATCATGTATTTGCCGCTATCAACAAGCTACTGTACAGTAAGCAATGTTATATCCCTTTATACACTGCTATTAAAAAGCTACTATACTGTCAGTAGTTACTGTTATATCACTGTATACCCTGCTATCGACAAGGTGCTGTAGTGTCAGTACAGACACAATAATAATGCCCCACCCATAAAATAAAGTCTGTTGGACCAAAGAAGGCAAAAAACCCTGGGCACTGCTGCCAATTTGTACCACAGAGAAAAAATTCCTTCTGTATCCCCAAAAAAGAGTGATCAGTTATGCAACCTAGACCAAGAGAAGAGGCATTTGCAGTGTAAACCATCCAGCACCCCCTTTGCCACTCTCCAACCCACCAACCCTCCCCTGTCCCTAACCCCCTGCCACTGATGTGCTGTGTAGCATGTATCTCATATAATGGAGGCATTCTGCTGACTATCCCTGTCCAAATTCCTATTCCTTATGTTACTTGCGCTTGCAAATAATGTAGAGTCTAACCCTGTCTGCCAATGAATTCCATTCCTAGCCTTCCAGCTTAAAAAGGCCTCTCCTTTGTGCACTGTAATATCCGCAGCTTACTACCAAAAATCGATGCACTGCAAGCATGGTGTTCATATTACAAGCCCAGAATCATTGTGATCTCTGAATCGTGGCTAACCGCAAAAATACCTGACTCTGCCATTGCTATACATGGGTTTTCATGCCATAGAAATGACCGATCAAAAAGAGGAGGCTGCATTGTAATTTATGTTGACAATTCCATAAAGTTCACCCTCTTACAAAAATCTAACTCTCCTGCCACCTTTGATTTCCTTTCTGGCACAATTGTTGCAGGAATCTACCGTCCACCTAGCTCCTCTGTGCATTCCCTTTCTGACATAGCCCATCTCCTTAGTGAAACCATAGATCAAACCCCAAAAAGTGAAATTTTGGTCTTTGGAGATTTTAATATTGATTGGCTGAATCCTAAAAACAATAGTTATTGCTCACCATTTAAGACTTTGCAGCTAACGTAATTAATCTCCTCCCCAACTTGCATAAACATTAAAAGCCATAACCACACCCTCCTCGATTGGATTCTCTCCACTTCCCCTGACCGAATCCAGGTGGCAGGTGTTCTCCTTAACAGTTTCAGTGACCACTGCTTAGTATAATGCGTGTGCAAAATAAGGGCTACTAAATCCTCTACCAAGTTTAAAATCACAAGGTCCTTCAAAAAATGTAATCTTCAATAATTTCTAAATTACATCAAGACCCTCCCTGACACAGATTAAACCTAATTCCAGATTTAGACTCTGCAGTTGAATTCCTTCAGTCTGAACTCCTACAAGTTTGGAATTTACATGCCCCGCTGCGTAAGGTGAGAGTAAAAGGAGTGCATATGAATTGGATCACAGCTGACCTCATTCAAATGTACCAGTTTTGGGATTCATTGTGGTCAAAGTTCAAGCATACTGGCTCTATGAATGATCACTTGTATATAGACAATGGTGAAATATATGCACTAAACAAACAAAATTGGCCAAGGCCCAATATTTCTGTGAAAATCTGAAAAATAACATATCAAAGCCTAGAAAGTTTTGGAAAGTCATAAATAACTTACACACTCCCCCAATCCACTCCCAACCCTCAAAGTGGACAACCAAACCCTGCAACTTCCCTTAGAAGTAGCAAATGCCTTTAAAAATTATTTTATCAGATTCTCCACCACCCTGATTGACAAACTAAAAAATGACACACATCCTAAAACTACAAATGTGGATCAGGTCCCACTAAATCTAAAAAGACCCAATATAGAAAAGTTAAATTTTAGACCTGTACCCATCAATTTCGTTAAGAAACACCTTAATAATCTAAAAATGAAAAACCAGTCTGGACCTGATCAAATCCCAACAATGCTGTTGAAGCTCAGTGCGCCGGCAATTGCTAAACCTATCACAACCCTAATTAACGAACCCTTGGTGTCTAGATACATACCCAAGATTTGAAAGACTGCAAGAGTAGTACCTATCCATAAAAGTGGTGAGTTAACCATGGTTACTAACTATCGCCCAATATCATTTCTCCCAGTATTGTCAAAAATCTTAGAAAAATACGTCCATACGCAACTATGTGAGTATTACCAACAATCTAGCTATATGACCCCTGTTCAATCAGGTTTTCACCCGAATCACTCCACTACAACTGCCCTCCTAAAAGTTTGCAATGACATCCAAACTGGCATGGAACAAGGATACCTAACTGGAGCTATTTTTCTTGATTTTGCAAAGGTCTTTGACACAGTGGACCACGACATACTACTGCTCAAACTAAAGAACTCTGGTATTGGTGATCGTCCGCTAACCTGGTTTCGATCATATGTATCAGATCGATCACAGTATATCTCCATTTCTGACAGC
Source organism: Bombina bombina (assembly GCF_027579735.1). Lineage (NCBI taxonomy): Eukaryota > Metazoa > Chordata > Amphibia > Anura > Bombinatoridae > Bombina > Bombina bombina. Next base: position 331,158,193 of record NC_069501.1, on the reverse strand, counting down.
AACTCCCTCCCTCTCCCAGTCACGTGTGGTGTTCCCCAAGGTTTCATTCTTGGACCCTACTATTCACATTATTTATAAATGATCTGCCAAATGTCTGCAAATCCTCAACTGTACACATGTACGCAGATGACACAGTAATCTATGCAAACAAATCCGATCTGCCCCAGCTTGAGGCAGTGCTCCAAGACCAGTTCACAGAGGTAGAAAAGTGGATCTCAAAAAACAAACTCTTCCTAAACACTGACAAAACTGTCACAATGATCTTTGGAACGGTACCTAAATTACACAAACTACAAAATTCCCATCTACGCATTAAAACAAAATCAAATGGCACACTGACCGCAGGCCACTCTTTCAAATACTTGGGTATGTTGTTAGACCCCAATCTATCTTTTGGCCTCCACATAGAAAAACTTGCATCTAAACTCTATCCAAAACTTGGTGCCCTGTACAGAAACATATCCTGCCTCAGCCCTACAGTAAAGGAAAATATTGTACAGCAAATGCTGATGCCAATCATGGATTATGGAGATGTAGTATATGCAACTGCACCGCAAACTCACCTTAATAAACTTAATACACTGTATAACTCGTTCTGCTGCTTTGTGCTACAATGTAACTACAGGACCCACCATTGTGACATGCTAAAACAACTAAACTGGCTGTCACTGGAATCCAGATGCATCCTCCATCTTTCCAGCCTTGTGTTTAAGAGCTTTTCTGGGAAGCTCCCACCCTACCTGAGCAGAATGCTCTCCCCGGCTGTTCCCACCTCCTATAACCTCCGATCCAGTACCGGCACATTATTTAGTCTGCCTCCATTCAAAAAGAAAGCAGCTCAATCCTCCTTTTCCTACAGAGCATGACAATTATGGAATGAACTCCTACACACTTTAAAACCTTCCCCAAGCGTAAAACCCTTTAAGAGATCCCTCTCTACATATCTCAAAACAGAATGCACCTGTCATGGTTGATTATATATTTCCTACCTGTTCTATGTTAAATTTTGCATATGTTATGTATTAATATTGTTTTTGTATTTTATTGTACCCTATTGTATCAATGCAATGTTTTGTGGGCCCAGGACATACTTGAAAACAAGAGAAATCTCAATGTATCCTTCCTGGTAAAATATTTTATAAATAAATAAATAATTGTTTGCTCTATTTCTGTGCTTTTTCACTTCTGAGGCAAGCACTATCAGTGCAGTTTCACCGTCCTCTGTACTTTTTCATAGGGTAGTTATTAGGGATGGGCGAATGTGTAAATTTCCGAATTCGAATGTTAGAAGAATGTTATTACCGAAATTCTAATTACAAATCCGAATGTTTATTCGAATGAATATTCTTAAAAAAAATCTATAATCGAATGCTATTTACAGTTTTTAAATGTCACTTTCAAATTCAAATGTTTTTAATTAGATTGAATGTCCACATTGGAAATTTTTAACAATACTATTCGGAAGTTCAATAGTTCATGTGGTAGGGAATCTAGTAAATTGATACATAATAGATACAAATATATCAATTTGAATGTTTCTATTTTGATCGAATATTGCATAATTTGAATATTACATTTAAAGAAAGCATTAGAAATACTATTACAAACATATAAATTCAAATTTTTCAAATTTGAATATTGCATAATTTGAATATTACATTTAAATAAAGCATTATAGAAATACTATTACAAATATATAAATTCGAATTTTTCGAATTTGAATATTGCATAATTCGAATATTACATTTAAAGAAATCATTAGAAATACTATTACAAATATATAAATTTGAATTTTTAGAAACGACTATTTTCGAATGTAATCATAAAATTTGAAACCGAACATTCGAAAATCGAATGTTTGAATGTTATGTAAACGAACGAACGTGTTAAAATTTGTTTCATTTTTCGAATGTTGCAAAATATTCGCCTATCCCTAGTAGTTATATCCACACCCGCCTGCCCACTCTTCTCCCTAAATTGATGAACTTCCTACATGGTTACAAATGGTTACAAATACTTTAGGAGAAAATAATGATAAGTATTGCAATTACTATGGGGATGATCTTCTTTATAAACATTTTTCCCACTGCTGACAAGAAGTCTTCATTTAACTGCCTCTTGCCTTGGCTATTGTGACATCACAATGGCAAGTGTAGCACTTTAACAGTATTTATCAGGTTGTATCTGAATGTGACTGCTAATAACCAGTTGTTACTAGATTTTAGCAGCTTGTAAAATGACTTGACAGGTTATTACAGTTTGTGTCTGGTATGTCAGGGCAAGGATGATATTGAAAGGGATGTGGTATATAATCAGGTGCTGGACTAGAAATGGCTGAAATATGTACATATGTGTGTGTGTGTGTATATATGTGTATATATATATATATATATATATATATATATATATAGAGAGAGAGAGAGAGAGAGAGAGAGAGAGAGAGAGAGAGAGAGAGAGAGAGAGAGAGCAAAAGAGAGCACTCTCACCTTTCATTCAGGTGTTTAAGACCCGGCGAGTGCGCTCCTATTTTTTGGAATTTGTATGCAATTTGATTGAATGCACCCCGGGCAGCTTTAAACTTAAAAAGTGCGTGCAGTGCCCTATGGACATTGAATAATAATAATTTTTTGGCACTATTGCACCCTTACTATTGATTCTATATCAGACTCTAGACCATTATTTTTTTCACTTACACTGGTGTATGCACTAAAGACTGTGGGGTTAATTACCGGATATACAGATATGGAACAAGTAATGCCAATTACTATGGAAGACACAGAGGATGATATCCCTGGGGCTACTGTGTTCAATTACACACAAGATGATGCAGATCGCATCAGATTCGCAGCATTGCCAGCAAGAGATTTAAAAGTCTCAACTGAACATCTTTATACTAAATGGCTTAAATTGAAAAAGAAATGCACTGACCTCTCTCTACATGGGAGTTTCCTTTCAGAATATCATCGCAAGATGTACATACCCAGAGGATTCAGGGTTAAAAATGTACCCACTATAGGGAGAAACAACACTGCCTTTTGTGCCAAATGATGCAGCATATTAAACAAATGCTCATTGGACTTGATCCTCTTAGTAATAGAGGAAGTCAGGGCACTTATGGAGACAGCAAAAACCGAAGTGGCCAAATTTGAAGAGACCAATAGGGCAATTCTGGAATCTGATAAAGATAACGATTGGCTAAGTAAATTAGAAAACCACCTACAACAATACCATCATGAACTAACCACTTTTAAGAACAAGAAATGGGACATAGTTACATCAGACTACAAAGAGAAGAGGGTATACCGCTGGACACTGAGTCCAGAAGAAAGAAGAGGTATGAATGAGATACGTGTTAGGAGACCAAGATATTATAAACCCAGAAATCTAACAACAGTAGATTCATCTGGCAACAGTTCTGAATCAGATGGGGCAAGTGCACCTAACATTGAGTTAATTCACAACAGCCAAGGTGTCACTACTCTCTCAAAAAACATGAGGGGCACAGACCACATATCAGGAGGGGGGGATCAAGAGGAAGAGGAAGACCCCCCAGACAACGACGATTTTAAAAGAGGACATAGTCCTAAATCTAAGTTCACATGTATTAACACCAATGGAGGCCCAGGTGTTAAATAAGGGTTTGTCCTTTATCCCCACTGAACTCAATGATCCTTTTACAACATTTTTGGATATACAAAAATTTGAACGCATGCTCCGACTACGGGAACACTTTGGTACTAATACTTCAGAAATACCCAGGTTTCGGCCTAAAGGTAAATATGATCCGCACAGCTCTAACCCGAGTATAAAAACCTACAGCCGCCTATTAGCAGACCAAGTAAGTAAAGGATGCATAGCGGCGCAAGATGTCTGCAGAAACAATCTGACGAAGATAGAAAGGAAAGCCTTACAGGATTTGAAGTCAAATCACTCCATCTTCCGTGAAGCAGATAAGGGTGGGGCGGTAGTAATCCTGGATTATACATATTATCAACAGGAAATTATGTCCCAACTTCAGGATAAAAATACCTATAGACAGCTACCTGGGGATCCAATTTGGACGTTTAAAAAACAAGTGGATGCATCACTACACAATGCCCTAACAGGCGGACAGATTGATGATAAACTGCTGACCTACCTTACAGTACAGTTCCCGAGGACACCAGTGTTTTATACACTACCCAAGGTGCATAAACACGCTACTCGACCACCTGGGAGACCAATAGTGTCAGCAATCGGATCCCTACTACAGCCAATTGCAGTATATTTAGATTCTATTCTGCAACCCATCGTCCATAATATGCCATCATTTTTATTGGACTCTATTTCCTTAATTAAGGAACTAAAGGATATTAGAGGATTGAAGGGAACTGAGTACCTAGTTACGCTTGATGTGGTGAGCCTCTATACAGTGATACCACACCAACAAGGTATAGAGGCTATACGTAATCACCTGTATAGATATCCTTATGTAGGTCCTAATATGGATTGGCTATTGGAACTGTTGGAATTTTGTCTTAAAATGAACTACTTTCGCTTTGAGAACATGCACTTCTTGCAACTGCTTGGGACGGCGATGGGGTCAAGTGTGGCCCCATTGTACGCCAACTTGTATATGGCTGAGTTCGAACAACATCAAACAGAACTATTCCAGGATACTAGGATACGATTTTTTCGTCGTTATATTGACGATCTGTTCTTGATCTGGGAAGGCACCGAAAATGAACTTTCTGAATGGTTCCAACAATTGAACCAGGTTCTACCAAATCTCCAATTTAAAATGGAGCATAATCAAACCTCAGTGGATTTCCTGGATTTACGCATTGCAGTCCAGGGGGATGGGTTGGGTACTACCCTCTTCCGAAAGACCACGGATAGAAACTCATTATTACAAGCTTCAAGCTGCCACCCAGCTGGCCTTAAGCGAGCGCTACCGATATCACAATTTAAAAGGGTAGTCCGCAACAATAGTGATCCCAATAAGGCCAAAGAACAACTATTAGAGATGAAAGAAAGATTTCTACAAAGAGGGTACCGACAAGCCCACATTGACCAACACCTTGCAAAATTCTGGGATATGAAGCAAGATGAGGCCCTATGTACAAAAAAAACCCTGGAGACGAAGAATCGTTTGACCTATTTAACTACATACACTGCAGACAAAAAGGGAATACCTGGAGTTGTGAGAGATCGATGGGATATAGTGAGGAGTGATCCAACATTGCCATTCACTACCATGGAACCACCAAGAGTGACCTACAGACGAGCAAGATCACTAAGGGACTCCCTAGTTAAAGTTGATCCAGTGGACAGTTATAAGAAGACTACTTGGCTTCAATCATCAAAAGTGGGCTGTTATAGGTGCCTTGGTTGCACTACGTGTAGTGGCATGAGTAATACCAAGACATTTACACATCCCCATACTAACAGAAAGTACACAATTAAATATAGAGTAACGTGTACCACTGAGTATATTATCTATCTCTTACATTGCCCATGTGGCCTCTTTTATGTGGGTAAGACGGTAGACACCCTCTGCATATGAATGGCCAACCATCGCTTTGCCATTAGATTGGCAATTCGAGAGAAAGAATCTGAGCAGCCAGTTGCCAGGCATTTTGCAATGAGTGGCCATACTGTTAGTGATTTGAGGTATGTGATCATTGATCACGTACCTAAACTCAGTAGGGGTGGTGATAGAGCCAATCTGTTGTTGCAAAAAGAGTCCAGGTGGATTTACAACTTGGGGACCCTATCCCCCAAGGGGTTAAATACACAATTGGATTGGCATTGTTTCTTGTAAGATGAACTAGTTATAATCATGTCTCTGGCTTATAAGCCAAGGTTATAGATAAAGTGTTAGTGACACTTTACTATTGTCTTAGCCCTAATATAGTACCACATTAAAGGTTTATTGCTTAAGGGAATTGCTATATATGGGGAGTTTGCTATAGAACTGTCATAATTAGCTACATCAATAGCTCATATATGATTCTACTAGGCTATTAAGCATTGCTATTGTGCACATTTATGATTTGATGTTACGTTGGGTTGTATGCCATTACAACGGTTGCCTTGACAACCGGGTACATGTTTACATGGTGGCGTATACTAATAACACTAACAGTTAGCCACACAGAGATTACTAAATACCCTTATAGTATGATAAACAATATAAGTATTTATATGGCAGGTATTCGCTGTGTTTTATAAAATCTTTTTATTCAATTTCAGAGCTGTATATCTGGGTTGCTATGGCAACCGGCGGACCTGCGCACTGAGCTCTGCAGGACGCCGGCGGCACTTCCGGTAGTAGGTGGTGATGGTGGAGGGTAATGTATAAATGTTTGCTGCTTATTTGAGTTGTTGTAATGGTCTGAGGACGGGGCTAACCACCCCAAAACGTCACGTTGTTTAAATAAATATTATTACTTGTTTAAGACCCGGCGAGTGCGCTCCTATTTTTTGGAATTTGTATATATATATATATATATATATATATATATATATGTAAGATATGTACAGGTTCCTACTGTTGGGTATGTATTTTTATTTTATTTTACATAATAGTAAATACCCTACTGTTCAGTGATATTTTACAGGGGTGTTTTCACTTCTGTCTTATACTCTATATCTATGTATGTATATATATTAATATAGATATATAGATATATATTTTACAAAAAATAATCATATATTAATATATATATATATATATATATATATATATGTAGTTCTGGGTTCCAAGCACTCACTATACTGGTGAATTTATTTTATGTGTTGGAGCCTGAGAAACAGTCTTGACAAAGGTCCCTGTGAGGACCGAAACATTGACTGATCCTTTGATGATGAATTACTAATAAAAATGTATGTATATTAAGTTCTGTGAGTGCCTTCTCTCTCTCTCTCTCTCTCTCTCTCTCTCTCTATTTCTATATATATATATATATATATATATATATATATATTTATATATATAAATAAAAATAAAAATATAATTTTCTGCTATGTGAATAACATATGAATTTCGAGTATTCCTAACTTATTTTGGGTTTTGTGCACTTGTTCTAATGTTGTGTCAGGTTAGCACACAAACGAGCTTCCGGTGGGAGGAGCTGATCAGAGCAGAGCACGCTGAGGTTTGGCGTGGTGCATCAACAGCCCCGAAAACCAATTATCTCCCTTGCTGTCTCTCCCGTTGCTTGTGCGGCTTGCACCCTAGGGAGCTGGGCAGCTACACCAAGAGCCCAAGCAGGAAGACTGTGAGAGCTAAACGTAGGCTCCATCACCAGAGCCGCAACTTGGCCACACCACAAGGACCCATAGGCTATTTCAGTGGAGATACTAACAGGCTATGGCAGAAGGATATGGATAAAGCTTTCTCTCTACCATCTTATGTATTGCCGATATCTGGGCAGTAACATCAAGCACCACACAGGAGTCTCGCAAGAGTGAGAATAGAGAATGCTCCATTAAGATCTTCATTCTGGCTATACTAGAAGGCTCTGGTTAATCGACCTGTTGTGGGGTGGTTCTATCCCCTAGGGTTTTGTATCCCCTTCACTTTTATGTCGGTGGGAAGCAGTAAATTTGGAATTACTCTGACAGATTGACGAAGCACGGAAACATTAGCACTGATACTTTGCTCAGACGTATCTTTTGGATAAAGTTGCTACATCGTCACTACACAGGTGATAATCAATCAAAATCTTTCCAAGAGCATCAGACGGGCCCATTAGAGCTGCCAGTTTGCACCGGAGCTGGTTGAGTTTTTAATGCTGGTACCACACCGACGGACTTATCATCTGAATAAGTATATGGTCTTCCTTTTGGGGACTTGATTTATGCTATGTGCAGACTGTTTCCTTCTTATTATCAGAGCTGTGTCTATATGTTCTACACGATTCAACCCAGTCTAGAGTCAGCATTATACGCCGGAAAGTCTATAACAGTTTAAAACGGCATTGCTTGTGATTGTCTGTCTACAATCTGTTTATTGGTAGTCTGTCTACAATCTTGCCTAAAATCTTCTCTTACACTATATTAAGCTGGTCAGACAAGGGCAAAGGCAGCACTATATCAACTAGACGGGCTAAATAAACTTGTTGGAATAAATACACTGGACTGGCAAATAGAGTGCTAAATATCGAGCCATATTTGTTGCCCAGAACTCAAGGAGTTGTCTATTAGTCCTGAAACTTTTCTATCACAGTCTCTTGTGGGAAAAGCTGCTTTTGCAACATCTGCTTATTAACCATAAAGTTATTTCTGGCTGATCACTTGTTGAATCCACAGGACTAAAACAGCATCATATATTTTATCCTTGCATCTGTGCTTTAGTGGCAATTAAACAACCTTTGCTTATTTGTTAGGAACTCTGATTGTATTTTAGTCTATATATCAAAATATGTACTATTGCTGTGAGAGATATTTAGCAAGACTTAAATTTGCTGGAGACTAATTTCAAAATGGTTATATAATGGTCATATAATTACTGAAATCTAAGGTATTGTTGTGTATGCTCTCAAATATATGCTATAGGACATATTATGTCCATAATAATTAGTGGTCTCTCCTAGAGCACCGACACTAAGGTTATATTTGGATTAGGTACTAGGTCGGTATCCTACAGCTCTTTTAGCATCACCATTATTTAATATTTTTAATTAAAGCTATTTCCTTTCCCCCTTATAATACACTAACACGGTATTTATTTAAAAAATAATAAAAAAAAAGAAAAGAAAAGGGAAAAAAAAGAAGAAAAAACAAAACAAAACAGGGTTTCTATAATCACATACTCAAGTTCACTTACCCCTGTATATGTGTGTATATATATATATATATATATATATATATATATATATATATATATATATATATATAATCAGACAGGTACACTTAATTACTTCTATTGCAATACACAATCACATACATAGTCACATTACGTGATTTTCTGTGCACTATTTGCACTTTTTTGTTCTCTTTTTCTCACTTTTTTCTTTTTTTCCTCCACAAGTAGATTGTGCACTGGGGGAAAAGTAAATTACTATATATGGACAGATACATCACGGCTTCTAAATTTAACTCGAAATCATGCCGGTTAAACAAAAAGACAGGAAGAACCGTATTTCAGACATCTTGCCTGAAGCAGCAAAAGAAATTACAGCCACCAGAAACGATATTCAACCCTTAGTAAACTAGCTATCAGAAATTTTTCTACCCCAATTTGAGTTATTGCAGTCGCAAATGGTTAACCTTATGGCTGAGATAAGATAATTTTCAAATAGACTTAATGAGGTCGAAAACAGTGTCTCTGAGACAGAGGACATTATAAATGGTCAAGCACTTCAGCTAACAGAGCATGCTAAAAATATTAAAATTCTACAAGATTGCGTAACAGATCTTGAGGACCGCTCCCGACGCAATAATTTAAAAATAGTTGGGTTACCAGAGTTTAGTGAGTTTGCTGACCTCTTACATTTTTCCTCTATATCTCTCCCACAAATATTAGGCTTACAACAAAAAAGCACCCCTCTATCTATTGAGAGGGCACATAGAATAGGCACTCAGAGAAAAACAGTGGCTGGGAAAATTCAACATAGAGCGGTTATGATTAAATTCCAAAATTACCAAGACAAAATGACACTACTGAGACTCTATAGGAAAAATAGCTCAGTGCTGGTTGGGGATGCCAAAATCCTGATATTTCAGGATTATTCCAGTGAAACTTCTCAAAAAAGGAAAGTCATGGCCCCCTTCTGCACTAAGCTAATTAATGCAGGACACAAGGCCAGATTAATCTATCCATCCAAGATAATAGTAGAAGATAAGGACACTACATACACTATGGCAAATGGACAAGAAGCCAGATAATTTTGTAATAATTTAAAAATTAAGCTATAAGATAAAAAAGCTAATCAAATCTAGTTAACATATTATTGGGTTCCTTATGATGTTGTCATTTGGTAGACAAGATTTTGTTTTAAAGCCATAGAGGTAAACAAACTTAAATCGAAATGGGTAGGTCAAGTAATTGCCTCTGCATGCAATAAGAGGAAAAGAGGAGTGGCTATATTATTTAATAAAAATTTGTCTTACAAGTTACTAAAACAAGTTTCAGATAAGGAGGATAGATGGCTCCTGATCGAAGTAGAGATAGGGAGTATTAAATATATCTTTTGTAATATATATGGCCCGAATATGGTAGATATAGATTTCTGGAATAAACTTATTATACATTTATCCCAATATATTGGACAAAACTTGATTCTTGTAGGAGATTTCAATTTAATTCCAACACCACTCTTAGACAGATGCACATCTAACAAATCTTATTTTTCTAACGCCAAGTCAAAATATTTCGTCAGATTTGTAATAATTTGAAAGTCCATGATATATGGCGTATTAAACACCCGTATTCTCAAATTTTCTCTTGTGAGACTAAATCATATAGAGCACGTTCTAGAATAGATTTTTTTTTTATATTTCTAGCTCCATGTTAGCCTTTTTGCCATTATAGTGGTGAGAAATTTGAATGTAGATTACAAATTTCTCACCACTATAATGGCAAAAAGGCTCAAATCTGGCATAGAGCAAATAATACATGAGGACCAAACTGGCTTTATGCCTGGGAGATCCTCCATCATAAACATACGCCGTGTCACTACTATATTAGAATATTTTTGGAATAAAACTCAAGAAAGTAAATCCTGTATAAAACAAGATTATGCACTGTTAACAGTCGACGCTGAGAAAGCCTTCGACTCAGTAAAATGGGACCACCTATATACCTCTGTTGATAGATTTGGCTATAGCAAGAATTTCGTTTCATTGATTAGGTCTATATATAATTCACCCATTTCTTATATCCTAGTTAATGGCAACCCAACTTCTCGGTTTCATATATACAAAGGAACGAGACAGCGATGCCCTCTATCCCCTCTCTTATTCATTATCGCCATAGAGCCTCTTGCAATTTTATAAAGAGAAACAATACAGGGCATAGAATTAGGGGATCAACGCATTGTTCTCTCGCTTTATGCGGATGATCTATTACTGTTCCTACAAAACACCAAAATAAATATCCCTATTGTTTTAGACATATTTAAACAATTTAGTTCCTTCTCTGGATATAAATTAAATTTGAGTAAGTCGGAAGTTCTATGGATACATCAAAATAAAGATAGCTACAAGAAACACCCGTTTCAAGAAACAGAATATAAAATATCTAGGAATTAACCTACATAGAAATCCCAATACCTGGTACAAGAATAATTATTCCATTTTTTTTTTTCAAATGTATCTGAGAAATTGTGTAGATGGGTCTCATTTCCCATCTCCCTCTCAGCTAAAATTATGCTAATTAAATCTATTATCTTCCCTCAATTGGTATACCTTTTCCAAAATCTTCCCCTTTTTGCTTCCAATAAAGATTTAAAGCTTTTTAATAAAAAATGCACCTCTTTGCTGTGGAGTAAGAAAAGGCATTATCTATCTCGAGGCAAATTGCACCAATTACCAGAATTTGGAGGCTTTGCCCTCCCTGATATAAAATGGTATAATATTTCAATATTGGCGCGCTTTGCCTTCGACTGGATTACAGATACTAATTATTTTACAAACTCTCTAATTGAGAGACAATTAGTTTCCCCTCTCTCACTTAAAGCTATTATCCACTGTCCAGTGACACAATTACCAGTATATATTCAATAAATATCGGTAATTCGCAATGTTGTTTCAGCATGGCAAAAATTGTGCGCTGCTCTGGATATAGATTACCGAATATCTTCCTATCTTCCCATTAGAGGTAATAATCTATTCCCGCCTGGCTTGATGTCTGAAATCTTCATAAAGTGGGAAGAGAAAGGGTTAATTTATGTATCACAAGTGCTTGGCAACTATTGTAAAATAAGAACATTTGAATCTATCCTTCAAGAATATAATTTATCAAATAAAAACTTTTACGCGTACCTGCAACTTAGACATTATATAAATGGACTCAAAAATATTAGACAAGATTTTAGGCAATTCGGTAAGTTTAGAGATTATATTATTTTACATAAAAATGGTGTACATACTATTTCACTAATCTACAAAATCTTAATGTCCAAACAGGGACAACTGGGTCTAGAAACTTTACGTGGAGGCTCCATTTTCAAGAAATAACGCTAGAAAAAATCCAAGTTAGCATCAAACACGTAAGAGAGGCCAAAATTCCTATTACATGGAAAGAATCACACATTAAATTAATTAATAATTCATATATTACACCAAACATATTAGCTAAATGGATAGGTAATAAATCAGGTAACTGTTTTAAATGTAAGAAACCTAATGCCGACCTCTTACACTGTTTTTGGTTTTGTCCCAAAATTAAACAGTTCTGTTTTAAGGTAATCTACTGGCTCTCCAAGGTTTTGCATGAGAGATTTACTTAAGATATATATATCAAATTCTTTTCTTAACTAATGAGGACACCACTAAACTTTCCAAGACTATTGATACACTAATTTTGATAGGCCGCAATCAAATCCTCAGGCACTGGAAAAAGAAGATAGCTCCGCCAATTAAGTTTATTCACAAATTATGTTTGAACAATTAAATACCAATTCATTACTACATAACCAGGTCCAAACATTTTTCAGCAAATGGCTTACCTTTATTTTAGACCAGCCAAGTAATTTACAATATTTACTAACAAAATGTTTCCATAAAACAGATATTTTTGGAACCCTGGTCTTGAATAATATATTTCCCCTTGCTTGGTATTAACAATCTGGTTATATATAAATAACTAGTCCTAAAGCCCGTTCACACGGGCCATTTTTTGCAGTACAGTGGTCCCACCCCTTGCGTTCTCTCCCTCCACTCTCTTTTGCTTTCTCTCTCCCCCCCCTCTCTTTTGCGCTCTCTCTCCCCCTCTCTTTTGAGCTCTCTCTCTCCCCCCTCTTTTGTGCTCTCTCTCTCCCCCCTCTTTTGTGCTCTCTCTCTCCCTCTCTATCTCCCCTCTCTCTCTATCTCCCCTCTCTCTCTATCTCCCCTCTATCTCCCCTCTCCCTCTCTCCATCTCCCCTCTCTCTCTCCCCCCTCTCTCTCTATCTCCCCTCTCTCTCTCTCTCCCCCCTCTCTATCTCTCTCCCCCCTCTCTCTTGTGCTCTCTCCCCCCCTCTCTTTTGTGCGCTGTCTCCCTCTCTTTATCCCCCCTCTTCTGCTGCTCTCTATTCCCCTTTTTAGAGCTCTCAGTCTCTGTCACTTACTGCTACAGTTGGCATCTGGCCCTGCCCGCGTCACGCCCGCGGCATGTCAGCCACACCCAGCCACGCCCATGGCGCACCCGGCCACGCCCACGACGCACCCGGTCGGCCACGCCCACTCCACTTCACACGCGAAGCCAGAAGGAGCCGCCGAGGAGGTCAGTTGGAAGGCCAGGTGTGTTTGTCCTCGCGCGCAGTCTCTACTGCGCATGACAGCTTTGGACAAACACACTTGGCCTTTTATTATATAGGATGGGTGCTGTGTGGAGTTGGATGTGTGGGATCCCCCCTCTTTCTTTTTTTTCTTTTTCTTTTTTTCTCTCTTTGTTTTTTGTTTTTATTTTCATCATTATTTTTAGGTAAATAGGAAATAGTAGCACAATTGTACAATAATAAAAGCTTAAGACTATAGAATTGACTATTGAGTTAACAATGTTTCCAACTCACTGTATAGAAGGTACAAATTCAGGAAGAATTTAATTGTTGGGTTTTTCTCTACTTTAGGAAGACAGAATTTCTATATGCTTTATTTTGCTACAACTGGTCAATATTTCTTCCTTATTGCCTTCTTTCTTGTTTTTTATTTATATAAGGAATTTTGTTATTGGGTAAATGCCCATTGGCTGAAATGTACTTTGTGCTCTGATATAAATAAATGATTTAAAATAAAAAAAAAAGCACACAAGCGATAACTGTTAGTTATTTTTAAAGTATGTTTCATAGAGGACTATGGGGAGAAGTTAACTATATATTATAACATAACAGCAAACACCATTGTGATATATGAAGCCCTGAAGTTAGTGCACCATGGTCTTTCACAATATCTCTAAGTTTTACTTTGAACTTGTAATACGCACCCTAATACATTTTTACTTCATATGCAATTTGTGAAAGAGTGAAAAAAAATGTGTGCGTCACTTGTAGTCTGTGCCACTGTAGTTTTAATTGAGTCAATAATGTGAATTAACCCTTAACAGGCCCAGTTTTCATTTTTCTTACGAACAATCAATTATAGCTTATCCAGCTTCCAAAAAAGCTCACTTTCTTTAAAAGAAGCATCCATCTGAGACAGTGCTCTCAGGTGTGATTATGCTTGTCCTTATTTAATGATTCAAACTGTTATATCCTTGTATACACTGCTATCAACAAGCTTCTGTACTGTCTGCACTAACTGTTATATCCTGTGTAGGTCGCAGTACTTTTATAATCCTATATATAACCACTACCAACAAGCTGCTATACTGTCAGCACTAACTATTATATCCCTGTATAGACCGCTATAAACAAGCTGCTTTACTGTCAGCACTAACTATTATATCCCTGTATAGACCGCTATAAACAAGCTGCTTTACTGTCAGCACTATTATATCCCTGTATAGACCGCTATAAACAAGCTGCTTTACTGTCAGCACTATTATATCCCTGTATAGACCGCTATAAACAAGCTGCTTTACTGTCAGCACTAACTATTATATCCCTGTATAGACCGCTATAAACATGCTGCTTTACTGTCAGCACTAACTATTATATCCCTGTATAGACCGCTATAAACAAGCTGCTTTACTGTCAGCACTAACTATTATATCCCTGTATAGACCGCTATAAACAAGCTGCTTTACAGTCAGCACTAACTATTATATCCCTGTATAGACCGCTATACACAAGCTGCTATACTGTCAGAACTAACTATTATATCCCTGTATAGACCGCTATAAACACGCTGCTTTACTGTCAGCACTATTATAACCCTGTATAGACCACTATAAACACGTTGCTTTACTGTCAGCACTAACTGTTATATTATTTTATAAGTCAATATCAAAAAGCTGCTTTACTGTCAGCACTAACTGTTATATCCTTTATACGCTGATATTAACAAGCTGCTTTTCTCTCTGCACGAACTGTTATATCCCTGTATATGCTGCTATCAACAAGCTTCTGTACTGTCAACACGGATTATTATATCCCTGTATACGCTGCTATCAACAAGCTGCTGTACTGTCAGCATGGACTGTTATATCCCTGTATACGCTGCTATCAACAAGCTTCTGTACTGTCAGCATGGACTGTTATATCCCTGTATACACTGCTATCAACAAGCTGCTGTACTGTCAGCATGGACTGTTAAATCCCTGTATATGCTTCTATCAATAAGCTGCTGTATTGTAAGCACAAACTGTTATATCCCTGTATATGCTGCTATCAGCAAGCTGATGTACTGTCATTATGGACTGTTATATCCCTGTATACGCTGCTATCAATAAGCTGCTGTACTGTCAGCACAGAATGTTATATCCCTGTATACGCTTCTATCAATAAGCTACTGTATTGTAAGCACAAACTGCTATATCCCTGTATACACTTCTATCAATAAGCTACTGTACTGTCAGCACAGACTGTTATATCCCTGTATATGCTGCTATCAACAAGCTGCTGTACTGTCAGCATGGACTGTTATATCCCTGTATACGCTTCTATCAATAAGCTGCTGTATTGTAAGCACAAACTGGTATATCCCTGTACATGCTGCTATCGACAAGCTGCTGTACTGTCAGTATGGACTGTTATATCCCTGTATACGCTGCCATCAATAAGCTGCTGTACTGTCTGCACGTACTGTTATATCCCTGTATACGCTGCTATCAACAAGCTGCTGTACTGTCAGCATGGACTGTTATATCCCTGTATACTCTTCTATCAATAAGCTACTGTATTGTAAGCACAAACTGTTATATCCCTGTATACGCTTCTATCAATAAGCTACTGTACTGTCAGCACTAACTGTAGTATCCTTATATATGCTGCTGTCAACTAGCTGCTGTACTGCCAGTACTATTATATCACTGTATATGCTAATATAAACAAGCTGCTGTACTGCCAGTACTGTTTCATCCCATTATACACTGCTATCAACAAGTTGCTGAACTTTCAGCACTAACTGTTATATCCCGGTATACATTGCTATCAATGAGCTGCTTTACTGTTAGTACTATTATATCCATGTATATGCTGTTGTCCACATGCTGCTGTACTGTCAGTACTATTATATTCCTGTATATGATGCTATAAACAAGCTGCTATACAGTACTAACTGTTATATCCCTGTATACGCTGCTCTCAACAAGCTGTTGTACTGCCATTACTAACTATTATATCCCTGTATATGCTCCTATCAACAAGCTGCTGTACTGTCAGCACTGTTAAATCCATGATTATGCTGTTATCAATATGAAGCTGTACTGTCAGTACTATTATATCCCTGTATACAGTATGCTAATATAAGCAAGCTGCTTTACTGTCAGTACTGTTATATCCCAGTATACGCTGCTATTAACAAGTTGCTGCACTTTCAGCACTAACTGTTATATCCCGGTATACGCTTCTATCAACAAGTTGCTGTACTTTCGTTACTAACTGTTATATCCCGGTATACGCTGCTATCAACAAGTTACTGTAGGTTTAGCACTAACTGTTATATCTTGTTATACATTGCTATCAACGAGCTGCTTTACTGTTAGTACTATTATATCCATGTACTGTATATGCTATTGTCCACATGCTGCTGTACTGTCAGTACTATTATATTCCTGTATATGATGCTATATGATGCTATAAATAGCGATGTCGCGAACCTAAAATTTTCGGTTCGCGAACGTCGGACTCGAACTTCCAGGTATTGTTCGCGAACCGCCATTGAATTCAATAGCCAGGCGAACTTTAAAACCTACAAGGACTCTTTCTGGCCACAATAGTGATGGAAAAGTTGTTTCAAGGGTACTAACACCTGGACTGTGGCATGCTGGAGGGGGATCCCTGGCAAAACTCCCATGGAAAATTACATAGTTTATGCAGAGTCTGCTTTTAAGCCATAATGGGCCTAAATCAACTAACATTCCCAAAGTAGCTGTCTCAAAACATCCCGGACAGAAGATAGATTGATAGATAGGATAGATAGATATACATAGATTGATAGTTAGATAGAATCGATAGAAGAGAAATAGATAGTTTTGTTAGATATATAATTACCCTAATAAAGTCTAATAATTAAACATGCGTTCTTGGACCCAACTAGGTTGTGTTAAGTAGTACTGTTCTTCGCACTTTCAGCCCTGTAACTCCCCCTATTGGTGGAGGTCTATATGGCGGTTATGATTACCCTGACAAAGTATAACAACAAGACACGAGGTCTGGGACCCATGGTAATTTTATTGTGTTAAGTAAAACTTTTCTTATCACTTGAATCCCTCTTACCCCCCCCCCTCTTTTGTTGGAGCTCTATATGGCCTGCATGATTAGCCTGACAAAGTATAATAATAAAACATCTGGTCTTGGACCCATGGTAATTAGGTTGTGTTTAAGTAGTACTATTCTTAGAACTGTAATTCCTGTTACTCCCCCTATCAAGGGAGGTCTATATGGCCTGCATGATTACCCTGACAAAGTATAACATCAAGACACACGGTGTTGGACCCATGATAACTAGCTTGTGTTAATTAGTACTTTTCTTAGCACTTTAATCCCTGTCCCCCCCCCCTTATCGGGGGTGTTCTATATGGCCTGCCTGATTACCCTGAAAAAATATAATAATAAGACATGCGGTCTGGTACCCATTTTAGCTAGGTTGTGTTTTAAGTACTACCATTCTTAGCACTTTAATCTCTGTAACTCCCCCTATTTGGTGATGTCTATATGGCCTGGATGATTACCCATACAAAATATAATAATAAGACATCTGCTCTTGGTCTGAGACTCATGGTAACTATGTTGTGTTAATTAGTAATGTTCTTCGCATTTTAATAGCTGTTACTCATACTCACCCTATCGGTAGAGGTCTATATTGCCTGCATGATTACCCTTACAAAATATAATAACCAAACATATGCTCTGGGACCCATGGTAAGTAGGTTGTGTTAAGTAGTACTGTTCTTTGCAGTTTAATACCTGTTACAACACCAAATGGTGGCAGGTCTATCTGGCCTTCATGATTAGCTGCACCCAAACTCAAAAAAAAGCCGAGTGGTCTTAGACTAACACCCATGGCTAACTCGGTTGTTTCAATTAGTACTATTCTTAGCACTTTCATCCCTGTTATGGGTGGTCTACATGGCCATCATGATTAGCAGAACAAAATACTAAAATCCAACCTTTGCTCAGTCTTCATAGGCCCTTCATTGTCTGTATTTTGATAGTACAGTTCTTATTATTTTTATAGCTGAAACAACACCGAATGGTGGCAGCTCTATATGGCCTGCATGATTAGCCGCACCCAATACAAAAATAAATCCAAGCGGTCTTGGATTAACACCCATGGCTAACTCTGTTGTTTCAAGTAGTACTATTCTTAGCACTTTCATCTCATCATCCCTGTTACTTCCAGGACTCTCGGTGGTGGTCTACATGGCTATCATGATTAGCCTAACCAAATACTACAATCCAACCTTGGCTCAGTCTTCATAAGGCCCTTCATTGGCTGTATTTTGGTAGTACTGTTCTTATTAGTTTAATACCTGATACAACACCGAATGGTGGCAGCTCTATATGGCCTGCATGAATAGCCGCACCCAAAGCCAAAAAAAAGCCAAGCGGTCTTGCACTAACACCCATAGCTAACTCTGTTGTTTCAAGTTCTACTATTCTTAGCTCTTTCATCTCATCCCTGTTACTTCCAGGACTCTCAGTGGTGGTGGTCTACATGGCCATCATGATTACCCTCACCAAAATATAACAACAATACGTGCGTGCAGGGAACCATGGTAAGCTTACTTCCTTTCGCAAAATCGAGTATAACAGTTGCAGGCAGAGGTTCTGACCCTGCATTATGGCTGCACCTCTCCCTAAAAGAGGCATGCGTTACAGAGTCTGTGGGCATGTATGCAAAGAGCTGGCCTGCCTAAAAAGAGGAGCAAGGCTGTACAGGTTGTTCTCCTTCAGCCGTTTTATACGCTGTCCCACGGCCACGACCCTCAACAACCACAACAGAATGAAACACCACATATGCCATCCTATTGCACAACAGAGTACATGTATGGCATTGATTTTAGTTACACGGCGAAATTTATTATGAACCGTGAAATTGAAAACAAAACCATGATTGGACACCAAGTACAGTACAGGTCATTCTCCTTCGGCCTTTTTAGAATAGTGTTCCGGACCCCCAACAAAAACAACAGCAGGAAAGAGGACCTATGGCATCCTTTTGAACAATAGATGACGGGTAAGGCATAGATTTTACAAAGCCATAGATCATTTTTTTGCAACTGTAAAATAAAAAAAAACATTGATTTGACACCCAGCACACTTCTTTATCCTTAGGCCTTTTTATAAGAGGCTCCCGGAGCCTCAACTGAAACAACAGCATGAAAGAGGACATATGGCATCCTTGTGAACAATTGATTACAGTTAAGGCATTGATTTTAGAATCCCAGAGATCATTTATATGACCCGGGAAATAGAAAAAAACATTGATTGGACACCCAGTACACTTCTTTATCCTTAGACCTTTTTATAAGAGGCTCCCGGAGCCTCAACAGAAAAAACATTATGAAAGAGGACATATGTCATCCTTTTGAATAATAGATTACAGGAAAGGCATTGATTTTAGAATCCCAGAGATCATTTATATGACCCGGGAAATAGAAAAAAAAACATTGATTAGACACCCAGTACACTTATTTATTCTTAGGCCTTTTTAATAAGAGGGTCCCGGAGCCTCAACCGAAACAACAGCATGAAAGAGGACATATGTCATCCTTTTGAATAATAGATTACAGGAAAGGCATTGATTTTAGAATCCCAGAGATCATTTATATGACCCGGGAAATAGAAAAAAACATTGATTAGACACCCAGTACACTTATTTATCCTCAGGCCTTTTTAATAAGAGGGTCCCGGAGCCTCAACCGAAACAACAGCATGAAAGAGGACATATGTCATCCTTTTGAATAATAGATTACAGGAAAGGCATTGATTTTAGAATCCCAGAGATCATTTATATGACCCGGGAAATAGAAAAAAACATTGATTAGACACCCAGTACACTTATTTATCCTCAGGCCTTTTTAATAAGAGGGTCCCGGAGCCTCAACTGAAACAACAGAATGAAAGAGGACATATGTCATCCTTTTGAATAATAGATTACAGGAAAGGCATTGATTTTAGAAACCCACAGATCATTATTTGCAACCGGGAAATAGAAAAAAAATTGTTTAGACACCCAGTACACTTATTTATCCTTAGGCCTTTTTAATAAGAGGGTCCCGGAGCCTCAACCGAAACAACAGCATGAAAGAGGACATATGGCATCCTTTTGAATAATAGATTACAGGAAAGGCATTGATTTTAGAAACCCACAGATCATTATTTGCAACCGGGAAATCGAAAAAAACATTGATTAGACACCCAGTACACTTATTTATCCTCAGGCCTTTTTAATAAGAGGGTCCCGGAGCCTCAACTGAAACAACAGCATGAAAGAGGACATATGTCATCCTTTTGAATAATAGATTACAGGAAAGGCATTGATTTTAGAAACCCACAGATCATTATTTGCAACCGGGAAATAGAAAAAAACATTGATTAGACACCCAGTACACTTATTTATCCTCAGGCCTTTTTAATAAGAGGGTCCCGGAGCCTCAACTGAAACAACAGCATGAAAGAGGACATATGTCATCCTTTTGAATAATAGATTACAGGAAATGCATTGATTTTAGAAACCCACAGATCATTATTTGCAACCGGGAAATAGAAAAAAAATTGTTTAGACACCCAGTACACTTATTTATCCTTAGGCCTTTTTAATAAGAGGGTCCCGGAGCCTCAACCGAAACAACAGCATGAAAGAGGACATATGGCATCCTTTTGAATAATAGATTACAGGAAAGGCATTGATTTTAGAAACCCACAGATCATTATTTGCAACCGGGAAATAGAAAAAAACATTGATTAGACACCCAGTACACTTATTTATCTTCAGGCCTTTTTAATAAGAGGGTCCCGGAGCCTCAACCGAAACAACAGCATGAAAGAGGACATATGTTATTCTTTTTGAATAATAGATTACAGGAAAGGCATTGATTTTAGAAACCCACAGATCATTATTTGCAACCGGGAAATAGAAAAAAACATTGTTTAGACACCCAGTACACTTATTTATCCTTAGGCCTTTTTAATAAGAGGGTCCCGGAGCCTCAACCGAAACAACAGCATGAAAGAGGACATATGTCATCCTTTTGAATATTAGATTACAGGAAAGGCATTCATTTTAGAAACCCACAGATCATTATTTGCAACCGGGAAATAGAAAAAAACATTGATTAGACACCCAGTACACTTATTTATCCTCAGGCCTTTTTAATAAGAGGGTCCCGGAGCCTCAACCGAAACAACAGCATGAAAGAGGACATATGTCATCCTTTTGAATAATAGATTACAGGAAAGGCATTGATTTTAGAATCCCAGAGATCATTTATATGACTCGGGAAATAGAAAAAAACATTGAATAGACACCCAGTACACTTCTTTATCCATAGGCCTTTTTAGCAGAGGCTCCAGGACCCTCAACAAAAACAAGAGCAGGGAGGTGGGCATAGGAGTACAATGGAGTGTGACAATAATAATGTGAAGGGGAAGATTGCGGAGTTGTGGCATTTTAATTTTGTTATTGTGGGAAGTACTTGCAATGACCTTGCTCTGGTGAATCCATATTGCAAATGTGTTTTTTAAGGCACTGTTTGTCTATTTTTTGAATATCAGCATTTGGTAATTGAAGCTCAACTTAAGGCTGGTGAGAACCGACCTTTCTTCTGGCTGTTTGCAAATGTTTTGGCTCTGGACAAACATGTGAATAAGGGGCCATCAGCCATATTCTGCACGCAACCCCTTTGATGATTGACGATAAACATGTGTCACCTGCAATCAGAGCCCGTTACTTCTGTCTAAATCATCTTCCTGGTATGGACAGGCCACTGTTTCCCACAGCAAGTCCGAAGCTTTAACTACAAGATTGTCTTGAGTATGGTAGGAAACCAAAGTTTATTTAATTCTGTACTATCACCACAAAAGCTGAACTTTTTGAACCAAGGAAAATGCAAGCAATTTCATGTGCTTATGGATGACAAGGACGTCCTGTCCTGTGGTGCACAGAGATGGAGAGGATTTTGGGCCTCCCTGTACACTACCCAGATGTCTTCAACATCACCAGAAACACAAAACAGTGACTCTTGGGAAGTTCCTGGAGTGTTCCGGTAGCCATCTCTTTGCGCCCCGAAAGGAATACTTTATCAGTGTTTTTGTATACATCCGACAACAGCTTCAGAGACTGTGGTGACGCACATGTTATTTACTGTTGTTCCAGCTGTGGCAATATCAATTGGCATTAAAAAGGTAAGATTTGGGGGGCGGAGCCTAAAGCTGTTGTGGTAGGACGTGTGTTTGGGGAGCTCCAGGTCTTACAATTTACTTTGGAGTTAGTTTTCAACCTTAATTTAATTTTCTTTTTGGGATTCATAGTCACACTTTCTGGGGCTATCCAAGAGGAGCCTGGAGATACCTTACTCATATCGGCTTACCTATGTTCCTCAGCTGACTGTGTTACAGATAGCTGCGACACTGAGAGGCCTCTCTAGCCTGATAGTGCTGTCAAAGCTGCCGCCAATATAACCCCCCAGGACCCTGGGTTATAAAACCAGTTCTATAGTAACTGGACAACTCGTTAATCACAACTATTGACAAAGAGAAGGAAAAGCACTAGTCACCCCTTATATCAACGGGTACGGAGACCTGTTTTTTGCCTTTCCAATATGGCGCCGGACACCAAACTAATCCTGAATGAAAAAAAAAGGTAAGATTTGGACTAGTGATGCACATTTTATGCACGCTGTGGCAATTGCAATTTGCATTAAAAAGAATCTGCTAACAACCACTACCTACGACCACACCTGACTCCTGAAGTCATGCTTCAGTTATTAACTCAAGTTAAATTAATTTTTTTTTTATTTATTATGCTCAGCAGATTAAAAACATACCATTCTTCTAGTCATCTCACACGACATGTCAAAATGATGCATGGAAAATGGCAGTGTGCAAAGTCATAATCTTAGTGAACCTATAAGTGTATTACATTTTCTAAAATAAACAAAAATACTGAGGAAAAAAAAAAAAGGAAAGAGGACATATGGCATCCTTTTGAACAATAGATTACATTTAAGGCATTGATTTGAGAAACCCAGAGATAATTTGTTGCAACCGGGAAATCTAAAACAACCTTGATTAGACACCCAGTACACTCATTTATCCTTAGGCCTTATTAGCAGAGGCTCCAGGACCCTCAACAAAACCAGCAGCAGGAAAGAGGACATATGGCATCCTTTTGAAAAATAGATTTCTGGAAAGGCATTGATTTTAGAAACCCGGGGATAATTTTTTTTAACCGGGAAATCTAAAAAAACATTGATTAGACACCCAGTACACATATTTATCCTTAGGCCTTTTTAGCAGAGGCTCCAGGAACCTCCACAAAACCAGCAGCATGAAAGAGGACATATGGCATCCTCTTGAAAATTAGATTATAGGAAAGGCATTGATTTTAGAAACACAGAGATCATTAGTTGCAACCATGAATTCTAAAAAAACTTATACACCCAGTACACTTCTTTATCCTTAGGCCTTTTTATAAGAGGCTCCCGGAGCCTCAACAACAGAAACAACAGCATGAAAGAGGACATATGGCACCCTTGTGAATAATAGATTACAGGAAAGGCATTGATTTTAGAAACCCGGGGATAATTTGTTGCAACCGTGAAATCTAAAAAAACATAGATTAGACACCCAGTACACTTCTTTATCCTTAGGCCTTTTTATAAAAGTCTCCCGGTCGGAGACTCAACAGAAACAACAGCATGAAAGAGGACATATGGCATCCTTGTGAATAATCAATTACAGGAAAGGCATTGATTTTAGAAACCCGGGGATAATGTGTTGCAACCGTGAAATCTAAAAAAACATTGATTAGACACCCAGTACACTTATTTATCCTTAGGCCTTTTTTTTAGCAGAGGCTCCAGGACCCTCAACAAAACCAGCAGCAGGAAAGAGGACATATGGCATCCTTTTGAAAATTAGATTACAGGAAAGGCATTGATTTTAGAAACCCGGAGATAATTTGTTGCAACCGGGAATTTGAATCAAACAAATGATTTGATGGACACCCAGTACACTTCTTTCTCCTTCAGCCTTTTTATAAGAGGGTCCAGAACCCTCAAAAAAAACACCAGCAGGAAAGAGGATGTATGGCATCCTTTTGAACAATAGAGTACAGGTACAGCATTGATTTTACAAACCCAGAGATAATTTTGGTCAAATGTGAAATAGAAAAAAAAATTGATTTTAGAAACCCACAGATAATTGTTTGGAAAAGTGAAATAGCCCCAAAATCCATGCTTGGACTCCCACTCCAGGTCGTTCTCCTTCAAGAGGAGTCCAGCACCCTCAACAGAAACAACTGCAGGAAACACCACGACATATGCCATCCTTTTGCACAAGCGAATACAGGTATGGCATCCATTTTAGAAACCCAGAGATAATTGAGAGGAACCAGGAACATTTTTCTAAAAATTTGATAGGGCACCCATTACAGGTCGTTCTCCTTCAGCCTTTTTATACCAATGTGCCACGACCCGCAACAGGCACAACAGCATGAAACACCACATATGCCACCGTTTTGCACAATAGAGTACAGGTATAGCATAGATGGAACACAGAGATAATTTAGAGCAACCAAGAGATGGAAAAAGATGCTTGGTCGGTCCTCCTCCTTCAAATTTGTGGCATTTTGTGTTCAATTTAATGGTCCACCAGATATGAGTGGTTTGCTAAGTTGTACAATTCGTAACAGTTTAATCACTAGTGTTATGTGCCTTATTTTTTTTATTTGAGTTTTGTACCCACAGAGCTGCAGCAGAGGCCAGAAAAATTAGGAATGTACAAATGACTGAAAAAATTGGGTATTGTTGTAGCAACTGCTGTAGCAGCGGCCAGAAAAATTGATGTTTGTAAAACATTTATAAAGTGCCCTAAAAGCTTGTGGCTTGAACACTAGTTGTTGTTGGCGGATAAGTCAAGCAAGTCCTCCGGCTTTATAACAAAAAAAAAGGCCATCCTGTGTACCAGTTGTAGCCCAAGCCAGCTCATCTCATCATCAGGCATTTTTTATTCAAATGTATCGCCCAATGTCAGTCCCTTCGGGATCCAGCCCTCATTCATTTTTCTAAAAGTGAGATAAGCAAGGCTTTTTTGACCTAGGCGAC
Source organism: Bombina bombina (assembly GCF_027579735.1). Classification (NCBI taxonomy): domain Eukaryota; kingdom Metazoa; phylum Chordata; class Amphibia; order Anura; family Bombinatoridae; genus Bombina; species Bombina bombina. The sequence continues at coordinate 331,132,635 of NC_069501.1, read as the reverse complement.
TTCTCTTCTCAGTGACAAAACCTGCTGCTGCACTGAAAGTCCTTTCGGACAGGACACTTGAAGTGGGGCAGGCCAGAAGTTCCATTGCAAATTGGGATAGCTCAGGCCACAAGTCCAGCCTGCACACCCAGTAGTCAAGTGGTCCATCGCTCCTGAGAGTGTCGAGATCCGCAGTTAAAGCTAGGTAGTCTGCTACCTGTCGGTTGAGTCTTTCTCTAAGGCTGGATCACGAAAGGCTCTGATGGTGCATGGGAGTTAAAAAGGTACGCATGTCCTCCATCAACAAGACGTCAGGAAAGCATCCGGTCCTTGCCGCCGTGGTCGTGGGAGGAGGAGGGGGATTAATTTAATCTCTTCCCCTGTTACATTCCCGTGGTGCTGTGACATCACCCTTATACGCTGTGTAAAGCATAGTTTTTAATTTATTATGAAAATGCTCCATCCTTTCCGACTTGCGGGAATTTGGTAACATTTCAGGCACTTTATGCTTATACCGGGGTTCGATGAGCGTGGACACACAGTACAGGTCGTTCTCCTTCAGCTTTTTTATACGAGGGTCCCTCAACAGGCACGACAGCATGAAAGAACCCATTTGAACAAGGTTGGATGCCGAGCTAATCATGTCCCGTTCCTCCTCCTCACTGATCTCACTGATGGTATCTTCTTCCCCCCAGCCACGTACAACACCACGGGTACCAGAGAGGTGACAGCAACGAGCACCCTGGGATGCCTGTTGTGCTCGGTCTTCCTCCTCCTCCTCAAAGCCACATTCCTCCTCTGACTCCTCTTCCTCACAATCCTCTTCCTGCGTTGCCGCAGGTCCAGCAAGCGATGCTGATTCGGCTGTTTGTGGGGGTGATGGACACCACGACTCTCCCTCTTCCTCTTCACGCTCATCTACTGCCTGATCCAGCTCTCTTCGCAGGGCACGCTCCAGGAAGTAAACAAATGGTATGATGTCGCTGATGGTGCCTTTGGTGCGACTGACAAAGTTTGTCACATCCTCAAAAGGACGCATGAGCCTACAGGCATTGCACATGAGCGTCCAGTAATTTGGAAAAAATATCCCCAGCTCCCCAGAGGCTGGCCTAGCACCCCAGTCATACAAATACTCATTAACAGCTTTTTCTTGTTGGAGCAGGCGGTCAAACATTAGGAGTGTTGAATTCCACTGTGTCGGGCTGTCGCAAATCAAGCGCCTCACTGGCAGGTTGTTTCAATGCTGGATATCGGACAAGTGCGCCATGGCCATGTAGGAATGCCTGAAATGGCCACACACCTTCCTGGCCTGCTTCAGGACGTCCTGTAAGCCTGGGTACTTATGGACAAATCGTTGTACAATTAGATTACACACATGTGCCATGCACGGCACATGTGTCAACTTGCCCAATTTCAATGTCGCCACCAAATTACTTCCATTGTCAGAAACAACCTTGCCTATCTCCAGTTGGTGCGGAGTCAGCCACTGATCCACCTGTGCGTTCAGGGCGGTCAGGAGTGCTGGTGCGGTGTGACTCTCCGCTTTCAGACAAGTCAACCCCAAGACGGCGTGACACTGCCGTTCCCGGGATGTAGCATAGTACCTGGGGAGCTGGGGGGGTGCCATAGATGTGGAGCAAGACGCAGAAGTTGAAGAGGACTCAGCCGAGGAAGAGGTTATGGAAGAGGATGAAGTAGGAGGAGTAGAGGAGGTAGCAGCAGGCCTGCCTGCAAGTCGTGGCGGTGTCACCAACTCTTCTGCAGAGCCACGCATTCCATGCTTGTCAGAAGTCAGCAGGTTTACCCAATGCACAGTGTAGGTGATATACCTGCCCTGACCATGCTTTGCAGACCAGCTATCCGTGGTCATATGGACCCTTGCCCCAACGCTGTGTGCCAGACATGCCATAACTTCCTTTCTCACAACAGAGTACAGGTTTGGGATTGCCTTTTGTGAAAAGAAATTTCTGCCAGGTACCTTCCACTGCGGTGTCCCAATAGATACAAATTTTTTGAAAGCATCAGACTCCACCAACTTGTATGGTAAAAGCTGGCGGGCTAAGAGTTCAGACAAGACAGCTGTCAGACGCCGGGCAAGGGGGTGACTTTGAGAAATTGGCTTCTTATGCTCAAACATGTCCTTGACAGACACCTGACTGTGGGCAGATGACCAGGAACTGCTACGTAAGAGAGACTGAGTGGAGGATGGTTGAGAGGGGGCAAGGAGGACAGCACTGGTTGACGTGGCTGAAGATGCTGGAGCAGGAGGAGGAGGGTGGCTTTCACTTTGTGTGCTGCTTCTACTCATGTGTTCTTCCCATCTGCCTTTATGATGGGAGACCATGAGCCTTCGCAAAGCAGTTGTACCTAGGTGGCTGTTGGACTTCCCACGACTCAGTTTCTTTTGGCACAGGTTGCAAATGGCATCGCTGTTGTCAGAGGCAGACACACAAAAAAAATGCCACACTGCTGAGCTCTGCGATGACGGCATTCTGGTAGTGGCAACAGCATACATTGATGGGCGTCGGCGTGCTGTCTGGCTGACCCCTGGTGACGATGCATGCTGTCTGACTGTGCCACTAGCTCCTTGAGACGACCTCCCCATGCTTCCAAATCGCCTCCTCCTCCTCTCTATCTTCCCATCTGAACTTTCCCCCTCTTCTTCTTCTCTTCAAGCAAGCACCCACGTGACATCCACCGACACATCATCATCAACCGCTTCACTTGTATCTGAAACATCAAGAAAGGAAGCAGCAGCGGGTACAACATCATCATCATCACACCGTACCTCCATGTCGGTAATGCTGCCTGACTGAGACTGATCACTATTATCTACATCCTCTGTCAATGATGGTTGCGCATCACTCATTTCTTCCAAATGATGTGTCAATAACTCCTGTAACAGATCAAGTGAAGCGGCTGTGGTGCTAGTGTTGGTGGTGGCAACAGGCGGGGGAGTGTCACTGGTCACTTGAGACCTGCCCAAAGCACAGCTGGACGTAGATGGTGCGTCAAGGTTAGGAGGACTAGCAGCGGAAGCTGAAGAAGATTGGGTGTCCTGTGTTAGCCATTCAACTAGGTCCTCCTCAGAAGTTTTTGCGTCCCCCCTGGCACCCGGCGTCTGAACAATGTGCATATTTGTAGGGTCTAAAGGAATCACAGCACCACGAACACGACCACGGAATCTGCGGGGTGGCTGCGGGGTGGCCTGCCTCTGCCTGTCATTTTTTTTTTAAATGGACACTAAGAATACTATTACACCAATTGAGTGGTGGCACTGTGAAAGTGGGCACAGTATACGCTGTGAGACTGACAACAACAAAAAAGACAGTTGTACTGTGACAACAAATATGATTGTTTGGCACTAGTTGGCAAATGGGCCTGTCTGGCACACACGCTGGGAGAAAGGAAACTGCAATTCAATGGCACTAGGAGACTGAAGAATCACAGTCAAAACAGTTATGATTAACAGAAATTCCAATCCTGTTACAATAAGTATGATTAGTGGCACTAATTGGCTAGTTGGGACTGGCACACAGGCAGGCAGGCAGGAGGAAAATGCAATTCAAGGAGGGCACTAGTAGACTGCAGATTGACAGTCAAAACAGTGATGATTGACAAATTTTGCAATACTGTTAAAATAAATATGATTGCTGGCACTAATTGGATAGTTGGGCCTGGCACACAGGCTGGCAGGCAGTAGAAAAGTGCAATTCAATGGCACGAGCAAACTGAGGATTAAGATCAACAATCAATTTTTTTTTAATTTTAATTAGTAACTATACTGTGACAACAATTATGATTGGTGAAAATAGTTGGCAAGATGGCCTGGCACAAAAGGCTGGCAGGCAGGAGGTAGATGCAATTCAAGGACACTAGGAGACTGATTACTGACAGTCAAAACAATAATGATTGACAATTTTTGCAATACTGTTAAAAGAAATATGATTGCTGGCAACAATTGGCTAGGTGGGCCTGGCTCACAGCAGGCTGCAAGGCAGGAGGAAAGTGCAATTCAATGGCACCCGCAAACTGAGGATTCACAACAACTATTACCAAAAATTTTAATTTTTAATTATTAAGAATACTGTGACAACAAATATGATTGGTGTAAATATTTTTAAAGTAGGCCTGGCACACAGGCTTGGAAGGCAGTAGAAAAGTATAATTCTAGGGCACAAGCAAACTGAGGATTAAGATCAACAATCAAGAATTTTTTTAATTTTAATTAGTAACTGTACTGTGACAACAATTATGATTGGTGTAAATAGTTGGCAAGATGGCCTGGCACAAAAGGCTGGCAGGCAGGAGGTAAATGCAATTCAAGGACACTAGGAGACTGATAACTGACAGTCAAAACAGTGATGATTGACAATTTTTGCAATACTGTTAAAAGAAATATGATTGCTGGCAATAATTGGCTAGGTGGGCCGGGCACACAGCAGGCTGCAAGGCAGGAGGAAAGTGCAATTCACTGGCACCAGCAAACTGAGGATTCACAACAACTATTAACAAAAAAAATAATTTTTAATTACTAAGAATACTGTGACAACTAATATGATTTGTGTAAATATTTTTCAAGTAGGCCTGGCACACAGGCTAGGAAGGCAGTTGAAAAGTGCAATTCTAGAGCACGAGCAAACTGAGGATTAAGATCATCAACAATCAAGAATTTTTTAATTTTAATTAGTAACTATACTTTGACAAAAAATTATGATTGGTGTAAATAGTTGGCAAGACGGCCTGGCACAAAAGGCGGGTAGGCAGGAGGTAGATGCAATTCAAGGACACTAGGAGACTGATTACTGACAGTCAAAACAGTGATGATTGACGATTTTTGCAATACTGTTAAAAGAAATATGATTGCTGGCAATAATTGGCTAGGTGGGCCGGGCACACAGCAGGCTGCAAGGCAGGAGGAAAGTGCAATTCACTGGCACCAGCAAACTGAGGATTCACAACAACTATTACCAAAAATTTAAATTTGTAATTATTAAGAATACTGTCACAACAAATATGATTGGTGTAAATATTTTTCAAGTAGGCCTGGCACACAGGCTTGGAAGGCAGTAGAAAAGTGCAATTCTAGGGCACGAGCAAACTGAGGATTAAGATCAACAATCAAGAATTTTTTAATTTTAATTAGTAACTATACTGTGACAAAAAATTATGAATGGTGTAAATAGTTGGCAAGACGGCCTGGCACAAAAGGCTGGCAGGCAAGAGGTAGATGCAATTCAAGGACACTAGGAGACTGATTACTGACAGTCAAAACAATGATGATTGACAATTTTTGCAATACTGTTAAAAGAAATATGATTGCTGGCACTAATTGGATAGTTGGGCCTGGCACACAGGCTGGCAGGCAGTAGAAAAGTGCAATTCAATGGCACGAGCAAACTGAGGATTAAGATCAACAATCAAATTTTTTTTAATTTTAATTAGTAACTATACTGTGACAACAATTATGATTGGTGAAAATAGTTGGCAAGATGGCCTGGCACAAAAGGCTGGCAGGCAGGAGGTAGATGCAATTCAAGGACACTAGGAGACTGATTACTGACAGTCAAAACAATAATGATTGACAATTTTTGCAATACTGTTAAAAGAAATATGATTGATGGCAATAATTGGCTAGGTGGGCCTAGCACACAGCAAGCTGCAAGGCAGGAGGAAAGTGTTATTCAATGGCACCAGCAAACTGAGGATTCACAACAACTATTACCAAAAATTTTAATTTTTAATTATTAAGAATACTGTGACAAAAAATATGATTGGTGTAAATATTTTTCAAGTAGGCCTGGCACACAGGCTTGGAAGGCAGTAGAAAAGTATAATTCTAGGGCACAAGCAAACTGAGGATTAAGATCAACAATCAAGATTTTTTTTAATTTTAATTAGTAACTGTACTGTGACAACAATTATGATTGGTGTAAATAGTTGGCAAGATGGCCTGGCACAAAAGGCTGGCAGGCAGGAGGTAAATGCAATTCAAGGATACTAGGAGACTGATAACTGACAGTCAAAACAGTGATGATTGACAATTTTTGCAATACTGTTAAAAGAAATATGATTGCTGGCAATAATTGGCTAGGTGGGCCGGGCACACAGCAGGCTGCAAGGCAGGAGGAAAGTGCAATTCACTGGCACCAGCAAACTGAGGATTCACAACAACTATTAACAAAAAAAATAATTTTTAATTACTAAGAATACTGTGACAACTAATATGATTTGTGTAAATATTTTTCAAGTAGGCCTGGCACACAGGCTAGGAAGGCAGTTGAAAAGTGCAATTCTAGGGCACGAGCAAACTGAGGATTAAGATCATCAACAATCAAGAATTTTTTAATTTTAATTAGTAACTATACTTTGACAAAAAATTATGATTGGTGTAAATAGTTGGCAAGACGGCCTGGCACAAAAAGCTGGTAGGCAGGAGGTAGATGCAATTCAAGGACACTAGGAGACTGATTACTGACATTCAAAACAGTGATGATTGACGATTTTTGCAATACTGTTAAAAGAAATATGATTGCTGGCAATTATTGGCTAGGTGGGCCGGGCACACAGCAGGCTGCAAGGCAGGAGGAAAGTGCAATTCACTGGCACCAGCAAACTGAGGATTCACAACAACTATTACCAAAAATTTAAATTTGTAATTATTAAGAATACTGTCACAACAAATATGATTGGTGTAAATATTTTTCAAGTAGGCCTGGCACACAGGCTTGGAAGGCAGTAGAAAAGTGCAATTCTAGGGCACGAGCAAACTGAGGATTAAGATCAACAATCAAGAATTTTTTAATTTTAATTAGTAACTATACTGTGACAAAAAATTATGAATGGTGTAAATAGTTGGCAAGACGGCCTGGCACAAAAGGCTGGCAGGCAAGAGGTAGATGCAATTCAAGGACACTAGGAGACTGATTACTGACAGTCAAAACAATGATGATTGACAATTTTTGCAATACTGTTAAAAGAAATATGATTGCTGGCAACAATTGGCTAGGTGGGCCTGGCTCACAGCAGGCTGCAAGGCAGGAGGAAAGTGCAATTCAATGGCACCAGCAAACGGAGGATTCACAACAACTATTACCAAAAATTTAAATTTTTAATTATTAAGAATACTGTCACAACAAATATGATTGGTGTAAATATTTTTCAAGTAGGCCTGGAACACAGGCTTGGAAGGCAGTAGAAAAGTGCAATTCTAGAGCACGAGCAAACAGAGGATTAAGATCTTCAACAATCAAGATTTTTTTAATTTTAATTAGTAACTATACTGTGACAAAAAATTATGATTGGTGTAAATAGTTGGCAAGACGGCCTGGCACAAAAGGCTGGCAGGCAAGAGGTAGATGCAATTCAAGGACACTAGGAGACTGATTACTGACAGTCAAAACAGTGATGATTGACAATTTTTGCAATACTGTTAAAAGAAATATGATTGCTGGCAATAATTGGCTAGGTGGGCCTGGCTCACAGCAGGCTGCAAGGCAGGAGGAAAGTGCAATTCAATGGCACCAGCAAACTGAGGATTCACAACAACTATTACCAAAAATTTTAATTTTTAATTATTAAGAATACTGTCACAACAAATATGATTGGTGTAAATATTTTTCAAGTAGGCCTGGCACACAGGCTTGGAAGGCAGTAAAAAAGTGCAATTCTAGGGAACGAGCAAACTGAGGATTAAGATCAACAATCAAGAATTTTTTAATTTTAATTAGTAACTATACTGTGACAACAATTATGATTGGTGTAAATAGTTGGCAAGACGGCCTTACACAAAAGGCTGGCAGGCAGGAGATAAATGCAATTCAAGGACACTAGGAGACTGATTACTGAAAGTCAAAACAGTGATGATTGACAATTTTTGCAATACTGTTAAAAGAAATATGATTGCTGGCAATAATTGGCTAGGTGGGCCGGGCACACAGCAGGCTGCAAGGCAGGAGGAAAGTGCAATTCACTGGCACCAGCAAACTGAGGATTCCCAACAACTATTAACAAAAATTTTAATTTTTAATTACTAAGAATACTGTGACAACAAATATGATTGGTGTAAATATTTTTCAAGTAGGCCTGACACACAGGCTTGGAAGGCAGTAGAAAAGTGCAATTCTAGGGCACGAGCAAACTGAGGATTAAGATCATCAACAATCAAGATTTTTTTAATTTTAATTATTAACTATACTGTGACAAAAAATTATGATTGGTGTAAATAGTTGGCAAGACGGCCTGGCATAAAAGGCTGGCAGGCAGGAGGTAGATGCAATTCAAGGACACTAGGAGACTGATTACTGACAGTCAAAACAGTGATGATTGACAATTTTTGCAATACTGTTAAAAGAAATATGATTGCTGGCAATAATTGGCTAGGTGGTCCGGGCTCACAGCAGGCTGCAAGGCAGGAGGAAAGTGCTATTCAATGGCACCAGCAAACTGAGGATTCACAACAACTATTACCAAAAATTTAAATTTTTAATTATTAAGAATACTGTCACAACAAATATGATTGGTGTAAATATTTTTCAAGTAGGCCTGGCACACAGGCTTGGAAGGCAGTAGAAAAGTGCAGTTCTAGGGCACGAGCAAACTGAGGATTAAGATCAACAATCAAATTTTTTTTAATTTTAATTAGTAACTATACTGTCTGTGACAACAATTATGATTGGTGTAAATAGTTGGCTAGACGGCCTGGCACAAAAGGCTGGCAGTGGCAGGCAGGAGGTAAATGCAATTCAATGGCACTAGGAGACTGAATATTTGCAGTCCAAAAAATTATGATTTCTATTTTTTTATATACTGTTACAAGAATTATGATTGGTGCCACTAATTGGCTAGTTGGGCCTGGCACACAGGCTGGCAGATATGAGTCGTGGATGGTAGGTAGGGCAGCAATTTAACACAGTATGCTGTGTAAGTGACAAAAACACAGGCCTGATAGAAAATTAAGTTAGATTACACTAGCAAAATATTTTAAAATTTTAGATTTTAATATTAAAATTATGTTAAGAAGTGCAATGCACATATGACTCTATGAGTGGTCGCACTGGCTGGCTGCTACGTAGGGCAGCAATTAACAAGAGTATGCTGTGTAAGTCAGATAGACAGTTAGACACAGGCCTGATAGAAAATAAAATTAGATTACACTAGCATAATGATTTAAAGACTTTTTTTGGGGAATTTAAAGGAAAAGGTTAAGCACATACATATGAGTCGTGGCTGATAGCCTTGGAAGGGCAGCTATTAAAAACAGTAGGCTCTGTAAGTCAGATACACACACGCCTGATAGAAAATACTATTAGATTACACTAGAAAAATGATTTAAATTATTTTTTTGGGGGGGAATTAAAAAAAGGTTAAACACATATGAGTCGTGGCTCATAGACTAGGGAGGGCAGCAAGTAAACACAGTAGGCTCTGTAAGTCAGCAAAACACACAGGCCGGATAGAAAATTATATTAGATTACACTATCAAACAAATTTAAACTTTTTTTTTTATATATTAAAATTAAGGTGAAGAAGAATAGATATGAGTGCTGGGTGGCTGCCTGGCACAGACCAATTAACCAAAAGACTGAAAAAAAATGAGGTATATTAATGCTGAGTGAGCCTGACAGACACAGGCCTGATAGTAAATGTAATTAGATTACACTAGCAAAATATTTATTTTATTTTTTTAAATTTAACATAATGTTATAAACAGATATTAACACTGGTGGCTGCTGGCTGGCACAGAACAATGAACCAGAGTATATGCTGTGTGACACTGGCCTGATAGAAAATGAAAAAAAATTACACTAGCAAAATAATTAAATTTTTTGGTTAGTTAAGTTTAAACTAATGTTGTTAGGGAGATATCAGTGGTGGCAGTAATCACAGCTGTGAGCCTTAAACACACAGCCTGAAAGCCAGGCAAATGCTAATAAAAAAAAAACAACACGGCACGAAATATAGCCCTAAAAAGGGCTTTTTGGGGTGCTGTGCTTGCAGCAGAGATGAGTGGAGTCCTTCTGGACTGTAAATACACTAGCCTAGCTATGTTTTTCCTATTAATGTCAGGAGCAAAAACACAACACGTCCTCTCATTAAGAAAGCAAGGTCGTTATGAGTCTAAAATGGCAGATTCCGAGTAGCTGGGAGGGTCTGTGAGGGAGTGTCTGATGTTGATTGGCTCTAATGTGTCAGGCGGCTGTGACATAAAGGGTCAAAGTTTCCTCAATGATGACACATAGGGGCGGATTGAACATCGCCATGTGTTCGCCCACAAACGCGAACGTGAACAAGCTATGTTCGCTGTGAACCGTTCGCGGGCGAACAGTTCGGGACATCACTAGCTATAAACAAGCTGCTGTACAGTACTAACTGTTATATCCCTGTATACTCTGCTCTCAACAAGCTGTTGTACTGTCATTACTATCTGTTATATCGGTGTATATGCTGCTATCAACAAGCTGCTGTACTGTCAGTACTAACTGTAATTTCCCTGTATACGCTACTTTCAACAAACTTCTGTACAGTCATTACTAACTGTTATATCCCTGTATATGCTGCTATCAACAAGCTACTGTACTGTCAGTACTATCTGTTATATCCCTGTATATGCTGCTATCAACAAGTTACTGTACTGTCAGTACTAACTGTTATATCCCTGTATATACTGCTATCAACAAGCTGCTGTACTCTTACTAACTGTAAGTGTAGTAGGGAGGCGAGCACCAAAAAAGCTAGGTGGCGAATTGTACTGTACTCTTACTAACTGTTATATCCCTGTATATGCTACAATCAACAAGCTGCTCAATTGTTAGCACCAACTGTTATATCCCTGTATATGCTGCTGTCAACAAGCTACTGTACTGTCAGTACTAACTGTTATATCCCTGTATATGCTGCTATCAAGAAGCTACTGTACTGTCAGTACTATCTGTTATATCCCTGTATATGCTGCTATCAACAAACTTCTGTACTGTCATTATTAACTGTTATATCCCTGTATATGCTGCTATCAACAAACTTCTGCACTGTCATTATTAACTGTTATATCCCTGTATAGGCTGCTATCAACAAACTTCTGTACTGTCATTATTAACTGTTATATCCCTGTATATGCTGCTATCAACAAGCTAATGTACTGTCAGTACTAACTGTTATATCCCTGTATACACTGCTATCAACAAGCTACTGTATTGTCATTACTAACTGTTATATCCCTGTATATGCTGCTATCAACAAGCTAATGTACTGTCAGTACTAACTGTTATATCCCTGTATACGCTGCTATCAACAAGCTACTGTACTGTCAGTACTAACTGTTATATCCCTGTATACGCCGCTATCAACAAGCTACTGTATTGTCATTACTAACGGTTATATCCCTATATATGCTGCTATCAACAAGCTGCTGTACACTTACTAACTGTTATATCCCTGTATATGCTACAATCAACAATCTGCTCTATTGTTAGAACTGTTATATCCCTGTATATGCTGCTTTCAAAAGTGTTACTGTACTGTCAGTAGTAAATGTTATATCAATATATACGCTGCTATGACAAGGTGCTGTAGTGTCAGTACAGACACAATACTAATGCCCCACCCATAAAAAAAGTATTTTGGTCCAAAGAAGGCAAAAATAACCTGGGCACTGCTGCCAATTTGTACCACAGGGTAAAAATTCCTGCTTAACTCCCAAAGAAGTGTGATCAGTTATGCAACATGGACCAAAAGAAGAGGCATTAGCAGTGTAAACCACCCAGCACCCCCCTGCCACTCTCCAATCCACCACCCCATCCCTAATTCCCTGCCACTGATGTGCTGTTTAGCGTGTATCTCATGCAATTGAGGCATTTAAATGAGTTTCCCTGTG